>NC_042519.1:22138236-22449390 GCF_900963305.1 Echeneis naucrates | reverse complement strand
CTCCCCCTCGCCACCAGCACAATACAATGTGTTGCGTTATAGCTATGAAGGCATGCTACTGTTTTCGTAGCCTCTGACCCCCCGTGACCGCCGAGCTAATGAAAAGGATGACACGGAAGTCATCGGTTAGCCCCGCAGTTATTCCAGCTTCCTGAATGTGAATCAGGAACAAGAATCCAGATCCTGATTTGGATTCCTCGTTTTTTGCTTTTGTTTTTTAATTAATCTGCCTGGAAAAGTGAAGAGAAGCAGACATTTTATTTTATTTATTCATCTGGCAGTAAGTTAGAGAGTTGAGCATTAATTAAATTAATTTAAATAGCTATGAAAATCTCCCAGAAAGCCCAATTTAATGTGGGAAAGTTTATTGAAGGGTCGAACCTCAACACATGAGGATAAAAAAAAAAAAGCTGCAAAAATATATTTCAGTTCACTTTTACTTTCCTGGCGTGATATTGGCTGAAATATTGGCTCGTCTTATCTGAAGGGTTACAGATAAGACGCCTCTGTTCATTTTCATTAAAGGTCAGGATAATTCTCCCTTTTATTTTAATTCAGTTAACACTTATTTCAGAGTTGTAGTTTAAACGTTGTGGTTAATTACATCTGTCAAAATGTGTTGTTTTTTTTTTTAACCTGCTGAGATCTGGTCTTTATTTTTCCGGCCCTCCGTGTCTCTGCTTCCTGAAGCTGTTGATGTTTCCTGTGCGACGACAGAGCGTCTCTTTGTTGTCGTCCTTCAGAGGACGGCAGCAGCTCGAGTGTCTGTCAGGTTGTCGGGATGAACCTGTGTCGTTGTTTTGTTGTTTTGTTGGGTTTTTTTTTGTTTTTGTTTTTCTCCACGTGTGTGAACAGGACGGGGTTTTAAAACCAGCCTCAACCTGTTTGTCTGAATTAAAGAAAAAAATATAACCTCTCATGTTGCGGCTTCAGAAAACTTCAGATTCTTTTGGTTTGGTAAATGAATAATTGCTTCGTCTTCTGCCTTCTCATTCGGACTCCCAGCAGCTTTATAATCTTTTCATGATAGCAATTTAACTTTTTGTAACTTTTGGTTGAGAAGCTGAGAAAATTAACACGAAGCAACTTTTTCACTTAAACTTGTTGTTGCAAGATATTCTCTCCATATATAATAATCATCTTATCAGTGATGTATCTTGCTTTTGGAAAAGGTTTTATTGGCTGAATTTCTGCTCCGGGTCTGCTTTTTTTTTTTTTTTTGCTGTCTCTCCCTCTTTTTGTTCTTCGCTTCCTCGTCGCCTCCCTCTCTGGAATAAATTAGACTTTTAAATCAGGACTAAAGTGGCGTGTGGGCCACATTGATGAAGGAGCCCGGGGGCCAGCAAGGAAGAGAGAAGGTTTTGGGTGGGGGGGTTACTGCCTCGTTGGTATACTGTCCTCCTCCAAGAAAAGACCTCCATCCCCTCCTTCTTCCTCCTCCTCCTTCCTCCTTCCTCCTTCCTTCTTCCCCTCCTCCTTCCTCCTTCCTCCTCCTTCCTCCTTCCTCCTTCTTCCTCCTCCTTCCTCCTTCCTCCTTCCTCTTCCTCCTCCTCCTTCCTCCTTCCTCCTTCTTCCTCCTCCTTCCTCCTTCCTCCTCCTTCCTCCTTTCCTTCTCCATATGCACTTTTTTTAATCTCCCCTTCTCTCAGTGGAACAAATCATTTAGCTGCCTTCCTAATGAGATTAGTCCCCCCCCCCCCACACACACACACATCTTCCCTCCTCTCTTGTCTTCTATCCTTCAGTTCCTTTTTCTTTCTCCAGAAAAACACAAGTGTTGCATCCGGATGAGAAGCCCCAGAGAGGGTAAACTGAATAAACGAGGAGTTAAACGGAGGATTTTAGTTCACCTTGTTTGGCCTCTCGCTGTTTACTGAGGTTTTTTTTTTTTTTTTTTTTGCTGAATTTCTTTTGCTCTCTCTCTCTCTCTGGCTGATCTCACGGATAAGCTGGGCCGAATAAACTCTTTAATAGCTACAATTCGGCTGAGGCGCCCCAGAGACTGAGCAGGGATAACAAACAGCACCCCCCAAACACACACACACACACACACATCCACGCTAACTCCCCAGATTAGCATGCTTGATATCCCCGATGACAAATGACGCGGAGGCCAGTTAATCAGGCCTAACCGCTGATGTCACCACGTGAAGCCGCAGCGTCCTGCTATTTCGGAGATAAACAATGAGGCCAGGATGGCCGAGGCGTCGTGGCCAGCTGCTGGGGAGGAGGAGGGTCAACAGATGGGCATGAATATATTTTACATTAGGCTTTAAATGAGATGGGTGTTCTGTTACAGAGACACCCGCTGATACCAGCAACAGTTAGAAGATAAAAGCTCAGTCGCAGCAAAGTTCAACCTGCTCTTCGTGAAATCAGCCAACAACTCGGCTTTTTATCTTGATTTCAGTTTTTCAGTGAGAAAAAGCAGCGCGTCACATCCAGATCAATGAAAAGGTTAACGCAGATTCTTCACTTTGGCCTCAAAGGTCAACTCCGATTGCAGTTATTTCAGTTAGTGTGTCTTTTTATTTTAAATTTCCTGAAAAGAAAATATACAGCCAAGTGACTTTTTATCAAACAAACGTCCTGGAGAATGTGATTTGTAGCCCTGGTGTCACAACAAGGCACAATAACTGTCACATTTTTGAAGGTTTTGAGGAACAGCCTTTTACTCTTTTTCTGGTTTACAGCGTCCATATCGGCTCTAATTGATTCCTGTAATGAGCGTTAAAACGACCCTCTTGTTTTGTGCTCAGCTTCTTCCGTCAGAAGTCGGTCAGCAACACGATGATCAGATATCAGTCAGCATCAGGCTTTCAAAGCGAAGCGGTTTAATGACTCAGATAAAAACTGTCATATCTCCTGAAGCTGGCAGGTGTCTCTCCGGCTCTCCGGTGACGACCCGGAGCCTTTTGTTCCCAGGACCTGGACCGAGACGCAGCTGGACCTTCACATGAAAATCAGACTCTCATCTTAAAAGAGCTCCATGAAATCGTAGCCTGGACGTTAAAAAGGGTTTAAATATTTTTCCTTCATTCTTTCCATCTTTTTGTGCTTTAATGTGTGACTGGATTTGGGACCAGATCCAGTCCTGGATCTAGTCCCGGATCCTCAGACTTGGTCAGCAGTTGAGCCCGACAGGCTTCGGTTGTGTGTTTGTGTGACAACCTGCTGATTTGTCCAACAGCAGAATCTCTACTCATTGCTGTAACCCCCCCCAGCAGCTCAAGTGTTTTGGATGGGCCAGACAAAAATCTCCCTCAATCAATCAATCAATCAAATTTAAAGGTGATTAATCCTTCAATACTGCTTTAATGAAATCTTTTTTTTCGGTCCAAGTGAAGTGAAACGGCTCGGTCTCCCTCCGTCGGGCCGTCATGAGTTTAATTGGCTTGTTCTTCTTTGTGTGTCTGCTGTCAGAGGACGCTGCGCTGCGTCTCATTGGTCCGTCTCCCAAAGGTCAGCGGAGCCGGCTCACTCGGCACAAAAGCAAACACGGGGGCACTTAAGATGGGGAATTTCTCCCACAATGCCTCTTTTGAGCGAGCTGACAGCAGAAGTGGAAGCTCTGGAAGCGACAGACTTCATCCGGAGCGGTCGCGACTCTTTGACACTTCATTTCAATCAAAGTTTATTTAAGTTGCAGCATTTTTTTTTTTTTTTTTGTCTGACTAAAATCCAGAGACACTTTCCGCCCTTCTGAGTGAAGAAATGTGCAAGTGTTTGACTTTTATACATCAGATTGTCCAGGTGATCCAGATGATCCAGGTCCAACATCATGTTTCAAAGTGCTCGTCACCGTTTGAAGAAAATTCACCATCAGCCTTTTTATTTTAAGTCTGTTGTTGTCATTTCTTCAGTTTATAATGGAGATTCACAAACATGACCGGGTGTGTTGTTTTTTTGTTTTTTTTTTTGTGGAAGTAATGCTGCAAAGATTTTGATGTTCAATGAATTCTTTCAAAGTGATTATTCCAACAAACGTTATTTATGTTAATAGGAAATTAGATTTTCTGGCTGTCCATCCTGCTCTTCTCAGTCAACCAAACATCTCTGGGTGTTCGTTCATTCGTGACAAACCTCAGATTAGTTTTCCGTCCCCCGAATGAGGCGGTGGGTCCGTTCAGCTCGCCTCCGCCTTTGTGACTCCACTCAAGAGCTAAACAAACAAGTGGCTCCAGCCTGTCCTTGGTCAAGTGCAGGCTGGACAGAAACGAGGGGGGGCGTAGGGAGGTGGAAGGAGGATAAAGAGAGATGGAGGAACGGTGGACTGGATGCCGGAGAGAGAGAGGCTGCTCTTTGGGATCCAGCTGAGAGACGCTGTAAAAACGACTGTGTGCTTTAGTGAGAACTTTAAAACTGCTTTAAAAAGTTCATGTTCGGTGACTCCGGCTGCTTCTACACCAAATCACACATTTAATCAGTCTGTTCATCGACAGACGTTCTGTCATACTGTGTCCCGGGTTTGAATCCCAGCAGCCCGATCGTTTGCTCAAAATGCTTTTTTAAGTCTCAGACTAATCAATAATCAGCAGCCTGCTCGATAAATACTTTTCGGCTGCAGCTGCACAAACTTCTGAAAATCTGGTTCTGAGTGAATAAAAGTGTGGGCTCATTATTAGCCCAGTCCATCTCTGTCCTCCGGGGGGCGGTGTAGTGTTAGAGGACTTTGTGTGTCGGTGTGTGTCCCCCGACTTGAGTCCCCGTTGGTGATCGGGATGCTGCAGCGACTTAAAGTCTCATTAAAGATGAACCTTAAAGGCTTCACTCATCATTCAAAGTTCACCTTCCTTCTGAACATGTCCAGCCACGTCCCTAAAATGTGGTGGGAAACATTGTTACTGGTGCACAAACAACTCCAAAGACTAAATTTATTTGAGCCAATAAAAAGTGAGACAAACTGTCTGACACTTTTTTTTTTTTTTTTTTGGTCTTATAGCTTTATTTGGCTTCACGGGAGGAATCCTGTTCAAACCACTTTGTTTGCTTTTGACAGTCTTGTACCAAATTCTTCCGAGGGGGGCAGCTGAGCCTCCGGAGGGCAGCTGTCAAGATAAACAGCCTTAAAATAGACAGACGCCTCACTGCAGCGTGGACTCTGATAATGATAATCAATGATGGTGATAACGTCTGTGTGTATTTTATTCTGAAGGGAACAGACACAAAAACATTTGCACATTGACTTTGTGTGTGTGTGTGTGTGTGTGTTGGATCAAACCAACTCTGTGAAATGCATCAGGTGAAAGAGGACTCTTTGTGTAGGTGTCTCCTCTGATGGAGTTCATCACCTTCCTGTTGTGCGTCTGAAGTTTCCTCAGCAGCTTCTGTACTTTCTTCTTTTTGGCCTTTTTACCTGCAGAGACAGGAAAGGGGGCGTCCTGTAATCACGATTTAAGGAATAATCCTCCAGTTACTGATTGAACCCAAAAACAACCAAGAGCAACTTTAAATCTTCTTTTTTAAGTTATTTTGGGGCGTTTTATGTTACAGCTGCAATAAGAGAAAGACAAACTTGGATGTGTTTCCTTTTAATTATTATTTTTTGGGGGATTTTCAGCCCAAATCTGAACTCATACCAGCTTTAGAGACTCAAACCTGCTCTGTCTTGAATTTATCTTATGGAACAGATTAAGCAGATGATGGAATGACTCGTCTTTGTCTTCTTCTTCTTCTCAGACTCTGAACTCGACATTTTTCTCTCCCACATAAACATTCACCACATTTGCTGCAGGTTTTTCTTTAAGTGGTACAATATGCTGCAGCTCTGATTTTACATCCTGAGGTCAGAAGCTTCTGTTTCAGTTTTTTTTTTTTTCCTTAAGGAAGAACAATGAGACAGAAATGGTCAGAAAGACGCGGAGCATAATGACAGAGGGTGTATGTATGATTTGATTTTATTTTTTCTATAATTTTTTCTATAATTTCTATAATTGTGAGCAAACGGGTTGCCGTCTGTGTTTATCTTGGCGCACGAAGCCCGAGGAAGAATGGCAGCAGAGTTGAAAGTGATAGCACCAGAAATAACTCCACGTCTGATTATACGGCGACAGGAATAACCCAACGTTGACTCATCCTCTCTCTTTACGTGAGCCCCGCCGTGCTGCTTTTACTTTTTAACCTCAGACCGAACGCACCTGATGTCTGACCCCCAGCAGGCTGCTGGATTTTTACGTTCTACTGACGAAGCATTCAGAGACCAATTTGTAATTTTTTATATATTTATTTATTTTTTGTACAAAAGATCTGGAGTTGAGTGCGTCTCTCTTCTTTTGATAATGACAATCAAGGAAAATGGCATAAACAAGAAAGAATCATTGGCACTAAAGCTAAGTTTTCTCTTTATTTACCATTTTAATAAATGCTGCTAGCTAAGTATTAATTTTTTTTCTCCTGCTAGTTTAATTTTAACTCGTCTAGTCGCTGCAGCTTTCAATCTGCTCAGAGAACGTAGTTTTAAGTTTCAGACTCCCCAGAGGATGAACTGGGATTTAAATAATCCCATAACTTCTCATCCAGTGCCATCATCTGCGTTCAAACTAGAGACGCACTTTTAATGCAACAAACTAAAGCGGTGAACGTTTTAAAAACGGCATGTTAACAATGTCATCAGTTGTGTTTGCATTACAGCAGAATGTCGACAGAGTACAGCTGGAGGTGTTTCCGTTGAAAGAAGTTTTGCTTCCACTTTGAGGAAGATGGACGAAAGCATTTTGGGTTTCTGTGGCTTTGGAGCGCTGGTTTGATTCACTTCTATACGGACACGTCTGGAAAAACCACCTCGTGAAAGTGTGAAAACGTCTCTGTGATATTTATCTGAGAGGTTTTTGGGAAGTTGTTTCCATCGCCGGTATTTTAGAGCGATATTTATTTTTTGGGGTGTGATTGAAGCGCACACGTTGGCATGAATTCCTTCTGGCTCTGTCTGCATACTGTTCTTCCTCGTCCCTTCTAGCAGCAGGAAGTCTTCACTTTTAGCCTCAGCTACCCCGACTTGTGGTTTCTGCAGTGAGACAGTAGACTTTTGGAGTTGAAACCAAAATCCTTTCAGTCCTGTAAGTTCCTCCCCCCTCGGAGGGATAATTGAAAGTTTTTGAGCTCGGCTCCCCGGCGTTCAGCTGGACATCCGCGGTGGTGGACGTCAGCTCCGAGGCGTCTGACCTCCTCACCCGGCCCGCGTCGTCTCCACGGTCGGCCCAGCAGCTTCTCCTGCAAAAGCTTCAAAGGCATTTCCTAACGAGGCCCAGATGCAGAGCCGAGACGACAAGCAGCCACCGCTTGTTCTGCAATTACGCCGACACACGCGTGCACGTTAACCCAGCTTCCTGTTTCCTGCAGCACAGATGCAGAAATCCGTCGAGTCACAAGAATGACTGCAGCTGTCGTCATGGCACGAGCCTGAAAAAGCTGAAAAAATAAAAATAAAAAACGAGACATGCCGCTGCACAAACCAGTTTGTGTTTTCACGCCATTAAAAGTTTCTCTCCGGGCGGTTTTCCCTCCATAAAGCTGCAGCTCTGACTTTATTAGGGGAAAAACAGGCCTGTTGAATATTCAGCGCCGCAGGACGAGCTGGAGCTGCGTGTGTTTTCAGGGTGGAAAATGTGAACATCCTGCCAGCACGCAGGGAATTTTCTACTCAATGTGGCGCTGAAAAGGCAGAGGGACGGAGTTTATTGACAGCTAAAGTACACAGGCTCTTTGGGGGGGGGGGGCAGGAATGAACAAAACTCAAAGCTGACCATGATTAAAGTGTTAACTCCCAAAAAAAAAAAAAAAAAATTCAGCTCTGTTGCTGAATGTGTTCACTAACCAATCGCTGTAGATTTGCTTTCGCAGACTTGTCTTTCACGTGTATTTACTTTAAATTGGTGACGTGCTCGGGAACCGTGTTTGATCATTAAAAAGATCTTCTTCAAGTCTCTGGTGTCCCAATAAATCATTTAGGCGTGTTTGTTCTAAACGCAGGCACACGCCTCGCCTCGAACAGGAACCTGAACCTGAACACGTCTTTATGTAACAGCTGAGAAGGAACTAAACAGGTTCATCTGGTCTCCTTCTCCTCTTTGACTTTACTTCGACTTGCGGTTCGTGTGCCCGACTTGGATCAGATGAACTTTTAGATCTTTTGTTTTACGGTGAGTGAGTTTAAACTGTCTGGAAGTGTTGGATTAGTCTGAAAGGCCACGAGGACGCAGCACCAGTTTGGGCCTCTGACAGGTTCAAGTAGAGTTCAGTTTTTTTTTTTAACTGAATCATTTAGAAAAAGAAGGTTTTGTCATTAAGATACTTAATATCAGAATTCTGCCTCTTTAAAAGAACATTTGATGCTTTTCCTCTTTTTGGATTCTTGTAAACTGAATGTTTGCATTTTTAAATTTTTTTTTTATTTTGGGACTCAGATGCAGCAACAACCTTCAGTTCAGCAGGATTTCAGTGTTTGATAGAACGAATGATTAATCAGTGTTAGAAATTCAGTTGTAGTTTGGATGAAACATTTTAATGCTGGTTTGAAATGGAGTAAATAAAGAGAAGCAGCAGTTCTGAAACGTTCGAGGTTTGAACCAGGAAACAATTACATGACTCATTTACGGCGCTCATGTTGAGTATCAGCTCCATTAATTTGTCAAATACTCTTGATGAGGAGGATAAACAGGTGTTTTATTTTGAAATCAGCCTGCTTCCTGTTTCATGGGGCCTGATGGGAGAACACCACTGTGTTGGTTAATAAGTAACTGGGATGAACAGGCTTTGCGTTCCCTTGTGTTGTTGTGCAGTGATGTGGGGGGGGGTCTCACCTGGAGGCCCAGTGGAGGGGTCACTTCTCCCCAAACAGCCTTAAAGTCCTCTTTCCTCTTATAGGACTCAGATCGTTTGGCTGTCATCTGAGGAAGTCGTCTAATCTTAGCTGTGAAACGTACCCCCCACTTCTCAGAGGACAGTTTTGGTGTAGGCTCGTTGTCGGGGGCCTTTTGCACTCACTTGTGTGTTTGCTACCTGCGCACAGAGACGAGGAAGTGGAGAATGAGAGTTGCAGGTAAGCTGGTGGAGTCGGAGAGTTCGGTGTTTTGGTTTTGATGAAGGTTTGTCTGAGGCAGGCAGACTTTTTTCCATCTGACCTGACGATCTAAAGGAGGAAAGCCAACGTGCCCACAGATGTGACGCGTTAATTCTGCCGGCCAGTTTTAAATCAGGAACTCGTGCATGTGACAGAAGGAGTCACGCTTTCCTCAGGATTTCAAGATCTGTTGGTGTTCAGCTGCGGCAGGAAGGAAAGGAAAGTCTTATTTTACACATTCTGACACAAACTAACAAAAAATCTGCAGCCACTGAGATTTGAATATTGGAAAAAGGCCAGGTTGTGATTTTCAGTTGACACAAAATGTGTCAAATGATCGTCATGCGTTGTAAACAACACTTAGAGTGGTGAGATTAAAAAAAAAGTGTAACTGGAACAGGAGAGCTCCGTAAATGTGATCTCTAATCAGCCGATCGCAGCCACGAATAATACATTAAAGTACGAAAGTGTAACTTTGGGTGCAACCTTCATCTGTCGGCGAACAGATGATGACTTTAGAAGCTCTCTCCTTCCTGCAGGTTTGCATTCTGGCAGCTGATGGAGCAAGACGTCTGGGAGATGTTTGGTCAGTCTGACGTTCACCGTTTCTTTGCACGGAGTTGGCCATTTACTTTCCAATTTCTATGTTGTTGTTTAGTTTTTTGGGGTTGTGTTTTTTTTTTTTTTTTAACATTTGGATCAAGCATGAGATGTTTGCGCTGGTCTTCGTCCTCCCTGCATGTCGTGAACAGGAAGTTAACTCTGTTGGCGCCGACACTTTAAACTGCAGCGCTTCTTCATTTGGGTTTGTTCTGTAAAGGTCGTCTGTTCTCAGACTCAGAGGTCAACACCGCTTTTAGTCCCTTAAATACACAAAGTTATTAGACAGATGCGGACAAATGTTTTTGCACAGTTAATCTACATACCAATGAAATGTGGAAGTGTAATGTCTAAACTGCAGCAGCTGCCTGATTTAAATGTTATAACATGTTGCGTTGTGCGACAGAGCACACATCATCGTTAAAATAACATTGTTGTGGTTTGTGATTTCGCACTTTTATCCAGGTGATGAGTTCAGTTTGAACTTTATTGTGATAGATGAGTTGAATCCAGTCTGAGAAAAGTCAGAATTCTTTTTGTTGTAGAAAAAAAGGATGACTGACATAATAATAATAATAATAATAATAATAATAATAATAATAATAATAAGTGTTGCTGACTGTTATGTTGAATCTGATGGTTTGATTTGTACAATGAACAGAAAATGAGATGTTTTAATGAACAAAATGTTGACTGCAGTGAATTTGAAGTCCATTAAAAGATGACTGGGGGGGTCAGATCAGGGCCACATGCAGTCGACCCACCACCACCACCCTTCTCCTCTCCCCCAGTGTGGACTCCTTGTTCTTGGTGGGGGGAGAATAGCTCTTTTGTTCTCTCTCATAAAGTTTCCATTGATGATGACCAGCGTCGTGCACACAGGACCTCTGTTCAGATTCGAACACACCTGTGGGGGGGTGAGCTGCCTTCAGGGACCTTCAGCCCCCAGAAAGATGTGATCGACCTTTAAAACGCACAAATAACCGAAATAAGACTCATCACTGTTGATCCCGATCCAGAGCTCTGACATCTGCATGCGACTCACTTAATGCTTCCGTTGTGTTTTGTCTCAGCCTGCAGGTTGCATGGTAATCTGGACTTGATGCATGGCGGTTGCATGACCGCACTGACCGGTCTTGTTGTGGGACTGAGAGCACGCAGCTGCAGCCATGGCTCAAACCATGCACGTGAACGGCAACGATCCAGGTAACGCACAAAGACATGCATTATTTGATGTTTGCCTGCTGTCGTTTTCTGTGTTGCTGTGGCTCACGTGTTTGTTTCAGATTTGGTCCTACAGTCGCCTCAGTTTTCCCATGGTGCATTGTCAGTAAATGTGTCCCTACATGTCAAGTGATCGCCTCGTGAACGCCGTGAGCTCATCCTGGCTAAATAAAACTCAGCGTGACGGAGGACACAAAGGGACTAAACGTGGACGAAGTGTCCGGTTACATGTTTGTGTCACGTATATTTAACTGGCCAACTTCTGCAGCACATCTGTCCCCACGGCGAGTGAAAGCTCTTCGCTGCGGCCTGAAAACAGTCAGAGGATTATTAACTTTCAGCTCCTCTCATTCAGGAACTCTTCAGGCTCTGTTTACGTCTGTTGTCACGATAATCCCGATCTTTAATAACAGTAAAGAGGGAAAAAAAAAACTATGATTTTAAAAAATATATAAAAGCCACAAATTTAAATTACACAAAGACTCCTCGGACACCAGGACATCTTTTTCCCAGAATGGGGGAATGAATTAGCTTCATTAGCTGCTTTTTTTTTTTTTATAAAACAATGATAGAAATCTTCTTTAAATACTGAAAAGCGTTTTTTCTCTTGACTCTGTATGCTTGTTGTGCACGTCGCTGCAGGAATGTTAAACATTAGCTGTCTCCCCTCTAACTTGTTTCTCTCTTCTGAAACACAATGAGCTCGTACGTTCATGCAGCGTCGCACATGTACAGGAGATTTCCGCGGCTCGGTGTGAAATAAACGCTGTCATCGGCTCTGAACATACACACACACACACACACACCTGCAGGCCTCTCACATTCCTGGGAGACTAACAGGAGAGAGTGAAGCTCGTTGCTTCCAAATCCCTGCAGGAATGCACCCAAACTTGACCCTGAAGACCAGAACTTCAGTGTGGAGGGGCGAAAACATAATAAGTGGATCGGCTGTTTCAGGTTTTACAAAACATGTAATTTATAAAAGAAAAAAGAAAAGAAAAGAGGAATGCTACGCTAACAGAGCTAACCTCCTGCCCCGGGCACTCTGTAAAAATAGCTCCTGCAGTGTTGGCACTTTACATGCTAAAGTGGTCACCTGCTGCACGAGAAGCATTTCAAGAAAATGGTTGTAGTTGGGAACGAACCAGGGCAGAAAAAAAAAAAACGGATAACGGATCAATCAGGCCAATCCATCTGATGTTTTTGTGTGTAACTTCCTTTGAGGCTTTGATTCTCACTTCTGATTGGCTTTTTTCTGAGTGATTGTGGTGGGTCCACTTGGACTGGACTGGACTTGGCTGAGGGCGGGGACTGCGTTGTTGTGACATCGCAATGTTCAGAAAGTTCTGTCAGCCGGTTTCAAGGCCCCGCTTCTGAATACAGGCCTCGAGTACTGAGACCTTTTGATACTGTGACAGCATCGATATAAAACCTGGACCTGATTTATAACCCAAGCCCACACGGAGGTCTACCTTCAGACCGCGTGTGTCGTCTGTGTGGTGACACATTAACAAGAACGGCACTCCAAGTCTGGTCGTCCAAATTAAAGACCCTGCCGTGTCGGGACCATCGTGGAGTTGGTCTGCTCTGAATACCACCAGTGTGCTGTGGACAGAAAACCCAGGGGGCCCATTTGTTGCCCCCCCCCCCTCAACATATTCAAACCCACTGAAATGGTCTGGTGTCCCCAGCGGGGATGGACCCAGCTGCCACTTAAAAACACCCAACGGTACCGTCCAGTCTCACTCCTATTGTGTGTTTGTGTAAGTGCTGCGTGCCAAGAGGGGGCACGGGGGCCGGGTTTCTGTAAACGCCACAGTATAATTGTTGGCAGCTCTGGACTCTTACTGTCTTCATGCCACAATGAGTGGTGAGTTAATGTAGTTGTGGTTTGTTAAAGTGTGACTGGCCCTCTTTGTGCGGTGATGGCTTCATTGTCACGATTTAAAATGTGTGTCTGCAGTTGGCAGACATCGTGCCACACCGAGCAGCACGATGGTCAGTCGAGTCGGCTTCTCTTTAGTCCGGGAGTTATCTTCCAAATACAGCAGCTCGAAGCTTCTTGTTTTAATTTCATGGGAAGTCGTCCGCTGACATTAGCACGATAACCAGCTTGTCCTGTAATTTTTTTTTTTTGTTTTTGTTGTTTTTGTGGGGTTTTTTTTTGTTTGTTTGTTTTTTTTCAGTAGCGGCTCACTGCTGCCTCGATCTGGCCTGAAGCTGCAGCGCCGCTCAGAGGTCGTATTGTCACCTCCTGTGTTGTAAAGACAACAATGGCCGACACTGTTGTGGAGCAACGACCTCCATCAGCCTCTTCTGGCCAGAAACCAGGCGAGAGGGAAAACGAGAAATGGCCCCTTTCTATAAAAAAGACGAGCTTATGAGCTTTTTGTGCGGACGTTGGCGTCAGACTTCGAAATGAGCCAGGAGATGTTGGTGGGAAAATGATCTTCACTGCATCAGCTCAGGCCTGATGACCCTCCGGGCCTGGACCGACAGCGGAGAACATTTCCTATTCAACCAACATTTTTCAACATTTGTTGATCCTGACCATCTATGAGAAAGCACCGAGGTGGCTGAAGGTTTTCGCTGTTTGCAGAGGAAGCCCAAACATTTCCTCCGCTCTGCATCATCATGCAGAGGGTTAATCTGTTGAATTTGGCAGCAGCGTTTGGCACAGCGGTGCTAGTTCCTAGGAGAAGCGAATGCATCACGGCGAGTGGCTCAGCTCCGTCTGTTCGGCCTCTGCTCGCTGGGAAAAGGGCAGGAATGTTCAGCTTTAATGTGCTCATTGTTCATTTTATCTTGTTTCCTGTGTTTTTTGTGGGCGGATGTGTCTCACTGTCGGTTGTGTTGAGCTGCTGCAGTTGAAGGTGCTGATCAAACGTTGGCTCGGCCTTTTTGTGAGGAATTAAACGAATGCAGTTCACAGGCAGAGCCAGGAAATGCCAGGCTGGGTTTGTGTGTCTGTGTGCGTGTGTGCACGCCTTTGCATCATGCCCTTTGTTATTGTGCTGCACAAACTGAGCCCTTTACTGTATTATTTCACTCTGCAGCTGTTTCTATGAGAACGTCTCTGTCAAACCAGGACACCAACAAACGTGTCCTGGCAGCTGAGTTTTGTTGTACTGCCCCCTTTATTTAAAGAAAGTTAGGACTTAAGGAGATTGTTTCATTGAAGCTTTCCTGCTGAAACATTCAGCTCATCCTCTTTTACTCACTGAGCTGTAACCAGAAGTGCTTCTATTTCTATCACTTCTTTTCTTCTTCTCAAGACTCACAGAAGACTTCGCAAAATATGCAATTTGCAAAGATATATAAATGGAGCAAGAACCAACCAAAAAAAAAAAAAAAACTAGACTTCATAAAACAAACAAACGGGACGGGACAGTAAAAAGTCAGTCATTTTGTTGTAAGTTGGTGCATTAAAGGATTCAAAGCTGTCAGTTTAAAATGACGATGATGACGTTATAAATAGGAGAAGTTGGATTATTATAATTTTCCCCCAAAAAACATCCAATAAAACTGGAACTGTGATGATTTCTGTCACCAAATATCGGTGTAATATCCAGTTTTCACACCGATCGATGGCTGAGTAGATGAGATAAATCAGGCAGCCTGTGAAGTGGGACGTTGGATTTACCAACTGAACATCAGTCAGTTGAGAGCAGGAGGCTTTTCTTCTCCGGTTGGAGGACAAACAACTGGCAGACAGATTTAGACCAGTAGCCTCATTTATTCGGTGTCGGAGGGAGCTCTGGAAGTTAAAAGGCCTTTGTCAAGTCTAAATTTAAACTTTAATAGAGCCGGGGCAAAATAAAACAGACCCTGTTAGTGTGTTTCTCCTCACAGATTCAACATCAAGGCCCAAATTGGCTCTCAGAAAAATATTCTCAGAGAAACAGGGAGAGAGCTCAAGGGCTCAAAGTAACAAAGACGATGTTGGAGGGTCGAAAGGACCAAAAGGCCCAAAGTTTGGATATTTTGCTTCATGTGTCTGTTAAAGTGGAAATCTAATCTAATCTAGAACTTGTCAGTGAATCTGGCTCCAGAATGAGCCGTCAGTAATTAGACCGCTGCGGCTCCGTCCCTTATCAGAGAGTTTGACTAAACAACAACTGTGTTCAGTCAGCCGATCTGATGTTTGAATCGACCACGCTATCTCTGCAAATATCTCAAAAATAACATCCCGGCTGAGGGGAGCGGCTCTGAACGCTGTTTTAAATATCATTTTCCTCTCTTATTTCTGTTCAGTGAAGTCACACACGGCAGTCAATGTCCTGCCATCCTGAAATACTCACCAGGGCAGCAAATGCTGAAAATAGTCCCCAAACACACACACAGTTACTCAACATGTCAGCAACCCCGGCTATGCAAGGACGATATGACGGCTTTAAAAAAAAAAAGAGAACGTCTTAGATATTGACTGATTGATTATCTGTAATCTGAAAATGGAAAAAAAATCACAATCTTCACCCACATTAACGAAACTGAAGAGTCAGTTCAGGTGAGGACGAAGAACAGTTCAGGTCCAACAAGTCAACAGCTTGTTTCTGCATGCAGGTCAGAGGAAGGAAATCAGGATTAGATCAAAATCTGATGATATTAACCAAAACTTCCTGATCTGAAATAAGCCTGATGGTCCGTCTCATAAGGTTACATTTTAGATGTCATCCACACCTAATGGACAGAATAATACTGATGACATCATCAGGATCTAAAATATTTAGATATGCCATCAACAAAAACACTTTTGAAAGATAGTCTCAATATTTTCAGTTTTTTCTCGTCCTTTCACAGACTCGGCTTTATCAAGGAGGAGGCCGATGAAAAAGTTCCTTCGTGCTTAGTCACTGTGGCGGAGCTCAGTTTGGGAAAACGTTTGGAAAAGTTTCAGGGAATCACCTCATCTAGAGAACATGCCTCCTTTGTTGGTCGCTCCTGCAGTTTGATTTGAAGGAAGAAATATCAGAGACGCAGTTCAGGCGGTGATCCCAGGACTCTGCAGATGGTGTCGGAGTTGTGTAATCCCCGTCGAGCTGACGGTGTGACAGCTGTAGATAACTGGGCCAAAGACTCCCGGCGCTCGCCGGGGTCGCCGTCGGCTCCAAGTCACTGGAGCGCGACCCTTTCAGTTGTCCTGCGTCCATGAGGTCATCGCTCAGCTGTTGGGGGTCCTTGCGGTACCAAAGGGCTCCCAGTCAGCGCTCGGGAACCCGTGCCAGCAAGAGTCCTCCAAACCAGACGGCACAAGATCGTGACTGTCCTGCCTCTGATATTATTTACACCAGGGGAGGGGGGCCGGAGAGAACACAGCCAGGGTTTTAGTTTCTAATCACTCAATTATATTTCTGTTTTCAAAATATTGGCTCATTCAAGTTGCTCAGCTTGAAGCTTGAGCTTTATTTTGACAAATTCATGTAACAAGTCCATCTTTTCAGTCACTTACTGTGGGAAAAAATGACAAAAATGTTGGACTCAGTGTCTCAGGAGGAAAAGTTTCGCTTTATGGAATATTGTTTGGTTTTAAACAGTTAGTTGGAGACATTTAGATTAAAAGTTGGACTAAAACAAAACTTATTTGCTCAGAAATGTGTCACGATGTGCATCAGTACGTGGATTCGACAGATCAGCTGAAGGTGTGTTCAGGAAAGGTGGATTCAACATAAAGCAGAGTTTGAAAGTTTGGCATGAACAGCAGAGAAACGGTTTGTCTTAAAAACAGACTGTTATTGTCAGGAGTCCCCCCCCCCCCCTCCACCCCTCAGCCGAAGAACAGGACTCTTATTCGGGGAGGGAAGCGCCCGGCCCAGGGCCTCACAGGATTGGAGGAAGCAGCTGTCCAATAGTGGGCCAGAGCTGGAGCTGTGCTGTGCTGTGCCTGGTTTTACACCAATAGTGGGATTTTCTGACCCCCCCCCCCCCCAAACACACACCCGCTGAGGAGAACCAGCAGTCCTGCCTGATAGACAGAAGACAGTAAATCCTGTTCTTTTTAAAACGGAGCGAGGAGGCAGTGAAGAAGAAATCTGTAACAAAAAAAAAAAGTAATGAAGAATATGCTGCTGGTCTGAGGTGAGTGAAGCTTTAACAACAAGGTGTTCAGCAGCAGGCTTAGCTTTGTAATCCCCCCCCCCCCCCCCAGCCTGCCACCAGCACCAGCACCACCACCTCTGGTTCAGCTGAATGGGAAGGATTGACGGCAGAACTTGCTGCTGGGTGGACGGGGAAGGAAGCGGAGAGCAGGGCTGTTTATTTCCAGCCTGTGTTTGCTTTAGTTGGTGAGAGTTCCAGGCATACCAAGAACAAGACGCTGTATTTAGCCAACGCAGCCGAGCCTCCTGATCTCTGCACTTTCAGACGGACGTGTGGAGTTTGGACTCAGATTGAAGTGTCTTTTTATTTGTCTTTATGGTGGGAGCTTTAGCATGCTGCCTTCTTTATTTAAAAAAAAAAAAAAAAAGGCAAACATGAGGGATTTTGGAGTTTGGACCTGAAAATATTGACGTTGTTTCCCGTCTCAGTGACCCCGTCAGCTCTTCTCTTGCCCAACATTTGTAAATAAGAGGCTGTTTATCTGTGACAAGCTTTGCACTTCCACACTCTGGTTTTCACGCCCCCCCCCCCTCGCTGCATTACACATACAGCCAGCATTTGCTTTTCATTTCATTATGACGCTGTCTTTGTTTTGCTTTTTTGTTTTAATTGAATCTGAAATAGTTTTGAGCTGACATCAACCGTCGTGCTCCTTCAGCAGAGATGTCAGAAACTTAAAGCGCGTTTGTACTTGCACGCTCAAATTATGGTGCCGAGGAAACACTTTCCCCGACGCTCCAGAGGTGATGCAGATACTTTTAGGTCTTAACTAAACTGTTTGCTTTTGCTGTCTGTTTTCAGAAAGAGGACAACGATGCCCAAGCACAGAAGATGACAAAGATTCTGAGGCCCCCTACTATGTGGAAACTCCTTACGGTTACCAGCTAGACCTGGACTTCCTCAAGTATGTCGACGACATTGAGAGGGGCAACACCATCAAGAAGCTGAGTATCCAGAGGAAGCCCAAAGTGGCCAAACCCTTGGCAGTGCCCCGGGGCAGCACCGGCGGGGGCAACACTCAGGCTGAATGGACCTCCACAGACTCCTTGTCCTCCTCCAACAGCGACGACAAGCAGTCCCCGGTGTTCTTCACCCCCAGGCCCCAGGTCGCTGCGCCGCTGACCCCCACCCTCCCCAGGGCGGCCTGTGAAGTCCTCCAGCAACAATCCTACTCCGTCATTGCGGAGCAGAAACAGCTCCTGCCCCCTCCCTCGCCCAGGTTTGCCCCTCGTCACAACCCCCAGGTGGAGAAGACCCTCATGGAGACTCGTCGTCGGCTCGAACAGGAGCGTCTGCTTCTGCAGCCTCTGCAGAGCGAGCCCCCACTGCCTCGCCGCCGTCTTGCCAGCTTCAGCGGGATGGGCTCCAGCAGCTCGCTGTCCTCTTACTCCGGCTCAATGGCCCCAAGCCAGATCTCCCCCAGCACCCATCAGGCTCTCACCATTAACGGGCACCTCGCCAACGGAGAGTACAACCCGTACTATCCACCGTCAGTGGGAAGCTCCATCCGCCACAGCCCCATGAGCTCCGGCATGGCCACGCCTGTCACCAATGTAAGCCCACTGCACCTTCAGCAAATCCGGGAGCAGATGGTGGTCGCCCTCAAGAGGCTGAAAGAGTTGGAAGAGCAGGTGAAAACCATTCCTATCTTACAGGTTAAGATTGCTGTTCTACAGGAAGAGAAAAGACAATTGGCTGCTCAATCCAAAAATCAATGTCCTGGAGGTTTTCGTAAGCGTTCCTACAGCGTCGGCTGCGTCGACCAAATGGAGAATCCGGGCCCCATTCAAAAGGAACCAGAGCTGCACATCATGGAGCCTGAAGCCAAGGAGCAGAGCGCTCAGCGGCTGGACGAATTCAGACGTCTGGCTGCAGAGGTCCAAGCTCTGGAGAAAACCAGCCAGGACAATAATCTGAACGAACTTCAGGCTCACAGCCTCGCACAGAATCACGCCGCCCAAAAGTCCATTGGCGTCGTTACTGACGAAAACATGAACAACCTCCCTGTTGGTCAGAGGAAGACGAACAACGAACGCTGTCTACGGGACGCAGGAGTAGTGACGGAGCGGCAGGAAACGCGCAGTGCTGCGGTTGGCGTGACTGAAGCCATGCTGGGCATGAGCAGCGAGGCTGAGAAAGAGATCGAGCTGCAGCAGCAGACCATCGAATCGCTGAAAGACAAGATCTACCGCCTGGAGGTCCAGCTGAAAGAAACCACCCACCAGATGGAGATGGGGAAGCTAAAACTGGAGCTCCAAGCGGCCGGAGGGTCGAACAAGAAAAAAGTGGACAAAGGTGTGATGGTTCGGCCGGAGATGTACAACGTCTGCATGGAGGCCAAAGTCCAGATGCGAAGCCAGGGAGTGGGCGACCATCTGGAGTTCAGCCACGTTGCCACTGCCAAAACTGTAGAAAGCCACTCGGTAGGAGTGACCTGTAAACCCAACATGGCCACTATCTCCACGGGCCCGGACATCCCGATGGACCGGTGGGTGGTGCACGAGCTCGTGGAGACGACCGACCAGTGCGTCGGGAGGCGGGTGGAGATGTGTCACCAACAGGTCGGCATAGAGCTGATGGTTTGTGAGGTGGGAGTCAACACGGAGGAATCAGTGGACAGCTTGGCCCTCCGAAAAGCCATGACAGAGCTGAGCAAAGAGTCCCGGTCGGTCGGCTGCGGAGACTGTTCTGTCGATGTGATCGTTAGTCCTGTCAAGACACTGGTGTCGCAAGGGACTGACCCAGTTCTCGTGAGCAAAGTGGACTCTGGTGTCACAGCTGCTCCCGAGTCGGCAACTCAACAGACCAATACTGAGACAGAGGTTGCAAACAAATCCACCAACACGAGAACAGCTGTTCTAACGGACTCTTTCACTGAAATGGTGTTGATCACTTGTGATAAACAGACCAACACAGCTGTGACTGAAACGAGGACGGTCGCCGCTGGAGAAGGACTCGTCAAAGACCCTCACTCGACAGCAAAGATGCGTTCGATTGCTGTCGGAACCACCACAGACGTGGAGTCCCTCCTCGGCAAGTCCAGCTCAGCTAAAACCAAAGAATGTGGGGTCGGACTGGTGAGCATCCACGAGAATTTCTTGGTTGGGTTAAAAACTAGAAACATAGCATGTGGCCCCTCCCAGCCAGCTGAATCCGTCACCAGCAACAACGGTGGCAAGGAGGTCAAAGCGGAGCCTGCACAGTTGAAGGCTCCGGCCCAGGAGGGCGCCGGACTGGACCATTACATCGAGAGGGTCCAGAAGCTGCTGCAGGAGCAACAGATGCTGCTGGCGGAGAACTACAGCGAGCTGGCAGAGGCCTTCGGTCAGCCCCAGTCCCAGTTCGGCTCCATCAACAGCCAGCTGGTCAGCACGCTGTCATCCATCAACTCCGTCATGAAGTACGGGAGCATGGAGGACATCCTGAAGGTGCAGTCGGACGCTGCTCGTTCAGAGAAAGGTGAGAACGCTCATCTTCACAAACGCCGTTCCTTTGAGGTCAAAGGTCACATCAGGCAACAGAAACTAACTAATTGATCACCATCAATGCCCGAAGGAAGAGAGAGAACAGATTTTTCTTCTTGTATTAAATTATTACACAACAGATTAAACAAGTTCCACATGCTGGAACTTCAAAATGTTCAGAATGTTTCTTTAATAACATTCAAATCAATGCAGGAATCCTCTATCTTCATGTCAGACATCAACAGGTTAATTTATTTTATTTTGAGTGGAAGAGACATGATGTTGTTTTCTGGGGTTCCTTTGAGAAGACATCACAGTAATGAAACAACTTCAATGTGTTTTCATTTTTACGAAACAGATTTTAATTTTCCTTCAGAGGACAGTGAAACATCTGTAGCAGTGACAGATGTTGCAGATGTGGTTTTGGCCCGAGTGCCGGCCCAGTTTCTGCTGAATTGGTCACAGTCGGCCCGAAGAGGAGCCCTGATGGGAACGGACAGGCCGAAGTTATCTCTGACCCTGAAAAATGCAGCGGGGGCTTTGGACGTGAACCAACAATGAGCTCACTTCTTTTCAGGAGCCAGTTAACGTCGCACAAATCGGCCACTTGTTGTTTTAGCGGAACGCCCTGCCCTCGCTAACACCTCGCTGTTGATGCTGATTCATGGCTCCCTCCAAGTTACATAACCTTCATTCATGCAAGGGGGGGGGGGGTTGTTTGTGTTGTGTGCAAGCTCGTCCCTGCTCAGTTTGCTGGCCTCCTTTGGTTTTTTGTTGTCTCCTCTTCTCGTAACTTTAAATCAGTATAATCACAGCACTTCACACAAGCTGCAAGAGAACAACTTCACATCAAAGTAACGGGAGTTGCCGTTGAAGTGGAATTTTTGCGTTTCAGCTTTCACTCTGTAACACACACACACACAGCAACACAAACCAGCTGTTGGTGGCCGACAATTTAGCAAAAGGTGCAATCAAGGCAAAAGGAAATTACAGAGTGAACCCCCAAAAAACAAGAGTTTATCAAAAAGCACTACGAAATAAAAGAAACAAAAGAGCCTGTTTACAACTCTGAGACACAAAAGGCAGCCTTTTCTTATATAATGGCGTAGAGGTGGAGGTTTTTCTCGACCCAGTCCGCTGTCATAAGCTGCAATAACTTCTGACCCTCTGCTCCTGTTTCAGAGCTCAGCCAGCAGCTTCGCCCCCAGACTCTCTCTGTGGCCGACACGCCAGCTCAGCAGCAGATCAGCGCCGCTGAGCAGAAGAGCCGAATGGACCTGCAGATGTCGACGGCTCTGCACGGTACGACTTCCCTCGCAACAGCACCCGAGTGTCAGATGTTTAGTGATAACCTCTCTAAAATCAAATCAGCCTTATGGAGTCATTGTGAAGAAACATCAAATATATTTACAGATGGCAGATTAAATGTATCTGCAAATACAGTAAAAGCAGTAAAGGAACGATAGTAAGACTTTGTTAAAGGGAAAAAAAAAGGGTGTTCCAGAGTCCAGGGGGCCTGAAGGCTCTGAGGCCTGGATTGTGACGTCCGGGGTGTTTAAAAGTAGTCCGTTAAATCTGAACAGACGGGGGAGTGATGGGAGAACATTAGTCCAAACGTCACTCACTTTTTCTTCTCCTCATTTTGTTCTGGTCCGAACAGCTGAACCTTCTTCTGATAGCAACAATCTTCCATTCCGTGTTTCTCCAAATTTGGGTTCAAAATAACAACCTACTTTAGTTTTACTGAGTTTGATTTAGACAAGCTCATGATTTCATATTTGATGTAAATAAGGAGAAACTGTAAAAAGATCTGATGGAGCTGACAGCCTTCTGTAGTGCCACACAGGATGCAGACTTCATGGAATAGGTGTGTGTGTGTGTTCTTGGTTCGCTGGTGCAGCAGGATTTTTCATGTGTTGGGCATCACATCATAGCAACAGAGTATTTTAAACTGCAGGAATAATACGTGACTCACTGCATCTTGTTTTGGTGGGTTGGAGGGTCAGCTGGCTCTAGATCAGACGAGTTTGGTCTGTGTTTAAGATGATTCTCCTGCTGAGTTCTCTGCGTTTTTAATTGAAGGTTTTATTTTAACAGGAAACTCACATTGAGGTTAGAAAACTCCTCCTTTTCCTCCCAGTGGTACAAAAACAAATATGTCTGGATTAAACACCGAAGTGTCACCCTCACATCTAGGAGGCTTTTCACACCATCACTATTAAATGCTGCTTCTTGAATCTCTCTGAAATAACTCAGCAGCTCTCCAGAGAGAAACAGCACATCGGCTTTAAAAATAGAAATGACAGGCAGATCGTTGCAATTCCAGAAGAGGAACTGTGATCTAAATAAGCTGCAGACGGTGCGGTGTGGAGACAGATCGAGGAATTCATAAACCAGTAAATAAGAGACATGGTCAGATTTTTGATCAGGTGGTCGTAACTCAAAAAAGAACGGAGATGTCTGTAATAAATCTCAAGCTGCGACTGAATGAGGGAAGGAAGCTGGAAGAATCTTCTTTCCGGCAGAGTTATCTGATCTCATGTTAAACTGCGGTTTGGAGGCTAGAATGCATCTTCTAAACAAAAAGCCGTCTCCCGTTCCTCAGCAATTACATGAAAATCAGAGTGGGTTGAGAAACGGCTGCGGATGGCTGAGGTTTGTTCCTGTTTCAGTAGGACAGGATCATCTACACGGCCCTGACACTCTGCGTATAAACATCATCACCTGTCAAAACATGGGAACGTGCTGCTGCGCTCACAGCGGTCACAGTGCACACGCAGCTGCATACATGTTGCTACACGAACGCTCAGTTGTTGTGCCCCCCTCCCTGCAAAGAGCAGTAAAAGAGGCCCCTCTGCTGAGGCAAGTCTTGGCAGATGTGCAGGAGCGTTCTGGTTCTCTCTGCCGGGATCCTGGTTTTCAAGGCCTGTACTTAAAATAAGTGAGATACTTCTGGGTTTTGGGAAACTCTGCAGCTCCTGGCTGACTGATCGCTGCACAGAGAACGTGAGACGAACACTTAATATCTGCTCTCCATCATGTCACCTGACTTTATCAGCCCTTTGTAATGAGTTTTAATCAGGTTGGGCTGCTCTCGACTGCAGGATGGATTGTTGTTCCTGCTGCAAAGAGAAAAAACTCAGCAGTAGCTCAAGAGTCTCTTCTTGTTTTTTTACACTTTTTTATTTTGCGTATTTTTTAGTGTTTGTTGTTTATTCTGATTTCTTTTATAACAAACTACCAAAATACACATTTAGATCAATATCACATCCCCAAATGATCCAAACCACAGAACCAGGAACAGGAGCTGAATCACAAATCTTAGGAGACACAGACATCCAGGATCCTTTTATTTATTAGGTTTTTATCTATTTGTTCCTCAGCTGCTTTGGTATCAGCCACCATGCGAGTTAACAGCTTGTGAAAACAAGCTCGTTTGAACTTCTTAAGGCCAATATAGCTTTTATTTAGTGTCTGATGATTCTTCTTCTCTCCCCCTTCAGGGCAGCCGTGCAGTCAGAGCACCCTGAAATCCATCATGAAGAAGAAAGACGGCCGAGCCGACTCCAACGGCACCAAGAAGAACCTGCAGTTTGTCGGGGTGAACGGAGGGTGAGTCATGAAATATTTCTACTCTCTGCTCTTTGAGCTGACGGGCTGCGTTAATATTTTACTCTCTGGCCTGTCAGACGGCTGGAACACGCTGGTTTTGTCATCTGTTTGGGGTTAAAGGTGCTTCCTCTGACTTTTTCATAAATGTTCTTTGTGTCTCTGTCGCCCCCGTGTGGTCCAGGTACGAGAGCACGTCCAGCGACGACTCCAGCTCGGAGGAGGACAGCAGTTCCTCTGGGTCGGACGAAGAGGAGGCAGAGGACGAAGGAAATGAGAACGTGATGGAGGGAAAGAGCGCCGGCGAGGAGTTCAAGTCCGAAGGAGCCGAGGAGGTCGACAAGAAAGACAACGAGGAAAGTTCAGAGAAGCGGGAGGCGAGAGAGAGGTGGGTTCATAGACAAATTCAGTCCAGCTTTAGCTGGTTCATTTGGTTTTATTGGCTTAAAGGTGTCAGATTTAATGGTCCAGAAAGAAAAGGCACAGTTTCTACCCTGTCAGGATGTAAATGTTCATTAAAAACAGCAGACCTTCTTCCAGGTACGAGCTGAGTGAGAAGATGTTGGCTGCCTGCGGCGTCCTCAAAACTCACCTCAGTGACTCCAAAGCTGTGAGCAGTAAAGACCTGGTGAGTTTGGTTTCTGCTCGAATCTCCTGCAGTTTGGGCGGTGTTCTCTGTTTTCAGTAAAAAAATCATACCAACCAGTTAGTTCAGCATTAACCCTCGTTAGTCCCACCTGCAGTAAGAAACCACATTCAGCAGCAAAGAAATCGTATAAATCTATTTTAGCTTAATAGCCTTTCTTTGTTTACTTTTCCATCCATCTGGTTCAAAACTTCATCAGATAATAATCAGATAAAGTTTTGTTTTTTTAAACTTGAAGCTCATCTGTGTTTATTTGTGCTGACAATACGATGACGTGACTTTGAGCTTTTCCTATGATCAATATTTTTTCAGAGAGCCTGTCTGAACACGGTGCAGCATGAGTGGTTCCGTGTGTCCAGCCAGAAGGCGGCGGTGGCGGCCATGGTGGAAGACTACCTGGGGGCCTTTGGGTCCATCTCGCCGGCCGTGCTGCGGCACATCGTCAACATGGCCGACGGGAACGGCAACACGGCGCTGCACTACAGCGTGTCGCACTCCAACTTCCACGTGGTGAAGAAGCTTCTGGATGCAGGTGAGAGCGGCGGAGAAATGTTGACATTGAGGAGGTTTTCCTCATCAAATCAAATTCCCTCTGCTCATCCTCCCTAAAAAGAGAAAATCCACGAGCATCAAACGTCATCTTGGCCAGTAAACATTCAGGAAATGTTTGCTGCCTTTGGCTCTCCCTCTAATCATTACCAAGACTTTCAAATTAAGACAGTTTGTGAAACCTGTGAACATTCAGCTTTAATCAGATTTTCTTTTGCAGCGCCTAAAAATAACAATATGTAGCACAACTAAACTGAGAGCTGAGTAGAAATAAGAGAATAAAGGCTGACGGGCTGAAACAGAACAAAACCGTACAGTAATATTAGATATAATATTCTTACAGCTCGCTCAGAGTTCAGGGAAAGACAAGAAGGAGGGAAACGCACACGAGGAAGACGAGAAAGTAGGTTTTTTTCTTTTTTTGGATCCGAGTCCTCCTCAGCAGGTCCAGATCTCTCTGAGGGCTCAATAGACTGTGATGAGGTCCCAGCCACTTGCTGCTTGAAAAGCCTTTTGTCTGCTCGGCCCTTTGTGTTCTTGTGCTGTGTGACAGCATGTCCACCCCCCTGGTCCCATTGTGGCCTTTGTCCTCCCGCCGTCCCAGTTCCTCGGACCTCTCCTGCCATCCCCCATCCCTGCCGCCCTCCTCCCACCCGGACTCTGGACTCTGATGTCTCCTGGCCTGTTTTCAGGCCAAGGAGACATCAGAGTCTTAGAAAAGTCTTAGACATCACTGCCTTAGAAAATGTAAAGGTTGCGTTCAGACCTAAAGGTCCTGGACCTGGTTTTTTTTGTTGTTGTTCTTTTTTTTTTTTTGATGGGGGAGGGCAAAGCAAAGGGACGGTGGTCCTTGTACGCTGCTGTTTTGTTGACTGACAGGCGGCGGTGACGAGTCAATCACAGGCCGAGTGACGACATGCTGGTTTGATTGAGACCACCCATGACAGAAAAGTATGTCAAGGTGCTTCTGAGTTCTTTAAACATGTCTGTGTGTGCGCGTTTCAGATGTGTGTAACGTGAACCAGCAGAACAAGGCTGGATACACGCCCATCATGCTGGCGGCGCTGGCGGCGGTGGAGACTCCCAAGGACATGTGCGTCGTGGAGGAGCTCTTCAGCAAGGGTGACGTCAACGCCCGAGCCAGCCAGGTTGGTGACTGGAGGTCGGGGTCAGAGGTCAGAGAGGTCGGGGGCAGCGGCAGGGCACCATCCCACTATGATTAAGGCTTCGATGAGCCGTGAAATTAAAACCACAAAGACTCAGGACTGATACACCAACTTTATTTAAGCTTCTTTTAAAGGTTCTATTTTTGATTTGATCTGATTTCCTCTTTTTGATTCACTTTTTCATCAGAAATACAAAAGTATCAAATATTTTTACTCCTCGGTAGGAAAACTTGTATTTTAGTTCCCCCTGGTGGTGAGTGTTGATAAATGTTTGGAATTTTAAGGTTGACAGTTTCATATTGAAGAGCAAATCTTTTGGTTTGGGAAGCCCCATTTTGAAAATTCTGGTCTAAAGGTAGACCTCCATGTGGTCTTCATTCATCAGGTCCAGCTTTTGTATTAAAACAGTGAAATCATCACAGTTCCAGTCCAGATAAAACTGCTCCTGATGTTTCAGGCCGGTCAGACCGGGCTGATGCTGGCGGTCAGCCACGGCAGGATGGACATGGTCCGGGCCCTGCTGGCTCACGGCGCCGACGTCAACGTCCAGGATGACGAGGGCTCCACGGCGCTGATGTGCGCCAGCGAACACGGCCACGTCGAGATCGTCAAGCTGCTGCTGGGCCAACCCGGCTGCGACGCCACGCTCAGCGACAGCGTGAGTTCACACAGGAACTGCAGCTGGGTTGTTGCTTTCAATCTGTCGTTTTTGTTTTTTGTTTTTTTTTTAACCTTTTTCTCCCTCCCTCCTGCAGGATGAGAGTAACGCCCTGTCCATCGCTCTGGAAGCAGGACACAAGGACATCGCCGTGCTGCTCTACGCTCACGTCAACTTCTCCAAAGCCCAGTCGCCTGTAAGTGCTGAGTCAGCTTTATTTTTCTGCTCAAACACTCAACACTTAGGAGAGATATCCATTATTGATCAGCTGATACAGAATGATCAATCCCCGTTTTACATTTTAAGAGCAAGAGGCAGAAAAACGGACCCAAGTTTAGATCATTATTATCATCAGTACTAAAGAGCTGCTGGACGCTGATAGTGAAAGTATCCGTCTGTCTGATCTGTCAGACGTTTATTATTAAGCCTCTAAGTCAAATACAACACAAGACTCTTCGCATCTTTAACCGCAATGACTTCACTTCAGCATTTTGGTAGTTGATATAATAAACCAACCATCAAGTCCTCTATTTTTATTACTGTGTGTGTGTGACGTCCTCACAGGGAACCCCTCGACTCGGCAGAAAGACGTCCCCCAGTCCGACCCGGAGAGGCATGTTTGACTAGAGGCCCCGCCTCTTCCCAGAAACCTTGCGCTGCTATTGGTTCACTTTGAACGACGCCTTACCCGCCGCTGATTCCGAACATCAACCAACCAATGAGTTTTCTGGAAGGTTTTTTTTTATTTTTTTTTTTATTTATATGCACACTTGTCCCAAAGTGTCCTTTTTGAATATGAATGTAACCAGCTGGTGCCTCAAATCCCATCAGATCAGCCACTGGAGTTCAGACCAACACGGACACAACATCAACAAATAGATTTTTTTTTTCTTGGCCTCATTTTATTTTATTTTTCCTCCTTTTTTTGCCAATTCGACCTTTTTTTTTTTTCCATTAAAGCTCAATGTTGATCATTCAAGAGCACCAAAACATTGTTTGCATTTGTGATTATTTTTCTTTTTCTGAACACATCAGAGTAGACAGATGGAGAAGAATCTACCCATATGTTAGAGGAAACATTTCCTGTATATATTGCTCACCTCGACATCCCAGTCTCACCTACACGTGCCCAGCTTGGACGAACGAATCAGTGAATAGAAATAATACTCTTAAACTTTATACAAATCCTTTGTATCTATTTAAAAAGAAGAATCTCAGTATTTTGAATATTTCCTGTTACTGCCTAACGATCCATGAAGTTATATATTTATCAAAAGTAAAGTTTTTAATGCAGATATATGTATTGTACATACGGCGGTCATTAGTGTAGTTATTCTGTCTCTTTGTCTTCATGTCTTCTGTCTGTCATGTGTTATATAAACTGTCTCTCCTGCTCTAGTGTTCATCAAGGTACTGACTTTCATCTCCAAATGAGAATTGAAGTGCCTGAGACTTTGCCATAATAACAATAAACATCAGTTAAAGAACATTAACCAGTGTCGCCTTTTCATGGATGACCCACTGAACGTGTGTTTTTAAACTCCAGAAGCAGCACGCACCTTCAATGGCACCGGATGTATTTTAAGATGAACAAAACAATCTATATGAAAATATAATCTCACCAGTGTTGATCAGAAACTGTCAATATCAAAACAAAGTGTTTGTCTAAATGGCAAACATCAATAGCAATAATAATGACATGGTAACTTACATATTCATTATTTCTAATAAGAATCGGAATAATGAGGTTTCTCTGATTCACTGTTGGCAGCTCATCACCTTTTCACATCAGATGGACAAATATCTAAATATCTAGGTTTTTTTATGAAAAAGCTAGAAAAAAAATGATTCCTATTATAAGGATCTCAGCTGTCTTATCTGTTTTTAAAGATACCTTTGTTTTCATTTGAGTTTGGTGACAGAGTGTTTGAAGGTCAAACGTCGGGCAGCTGAATCAGTCGGGTTAACAGAGTTTGACGTCCTCGGACCGAACGGTTTCCTGAAAGAAAGATGGAAATAATTCAAGAACATCAAACTGAATCCACCATCGGTTACAGATTCCTGCTAACATCAAAAGGCGAACCTTCATTTCACACAAAATTATTTTAGAGATTTTGCAGAAATGAAAAAAAAAAAAAAGACATTCAACCCACTCCCTCCTCCGACTTCAGTTTCTATTCTGTTCTGAAATAAACTTTTTTTTGTACTTTAATTTATTTGAGGTTTCTTTGGGAAACTAAATCTGCTACACTTACGAGGACTCCAAGAGACAGAAAGGTCTACTACAGACGGAGTAGGTGGACTCTGAGGTCCTGACAAACCTGTACAGAGGCAGGACGGAGCCCGGCCCAGCCCTGGGGAGGATGTGTTTTGGTGCAGGAGGAGGCACCAGGCCCAGATCTCCTGGTCTGTAGCGGGCCAGCTGGAACTGGAGACTCGACACTGGATCCAGACTCACTGCTCTGTGAGGACAAAAGAAGAGGAACATTAATGCTACTGACATATTTATATCATATAAATCAAAAAAAAAAAAAAAGAATAAGCATGGTCTATTTCACAACTTTCTGTGAAGTCTGCAGCTGCAGTTCAGGGTTCATTACCCGGCGGCTGGGGGGTCAGAGGTCTGCAGCTCATTCGGTTTATCGGTGAGTGCAGGTCTGTCCAAGGCCACCAGCAGCTTCTGCATCAGCGGCTTCAGCTGGCCAGGGCCAAAGTCCTGGCCTGCAGGATCCTCCTGCAGGAAGCAGAGTCCACGTCAGGGCCAAAGTCATGAAACGTTTTCAAGATCTCATCAGGCTGAGATGAACATCACACTGTGAAGTGACCAGTTTCACTGACGGAGGACAAAACTACATGGAGATACAGTCAACACACTGAAGTATCTGTGAGGTCATCAAACTGAGTCAGAGGGAGGAAGTAGCTGTTTTACCATCAGAGCTTGTCTGAGAGCGACGGCTGCTTCCTGCATGATGCTCTTCATCCTGCTCCTCTTCCTCCTCTCCCGTTGTAGCTCTGCGGCCAGCCGACTCGCCTCAGCTCTGTTTTTACTGCCCTGGTCAGACAGTGAGGCCCGGTCCTTTCTAAAGAAAACACAACAGTGGTCAACAGTGCATGTGTGGGGGTATAGCTCAGTGGTAGAGCATTTGACTGCAGATCAAGAGGTCTCTGGTTCAATTCCGGATGCCCCCTGAAACTATTAGAACTTTATACTATTTCCATGTATGTAGTGTACAGCTGGTGGTGTTTACGATCAGTAATCTGAGCAGATCCTTCAGCTTCTGCTCTCTTTGTGCTCGCTGCCAAATCAGAATGGCGACTTTGATAAAGGAGCTCAAACCCTTAATGAAGCTCAGTGAAGTCGAAGAGAGCTGCACATTTATGTAATGGCCTACAAAGTGTTTTCCATTTTCTTTTGTTGGAACCTTCTTGCTTCTCAGCATGTTTATATGTTGTTCGTCTTTGTCAACCTCTTTATTTATTTTAAGTTCCTGTTAAAAAGGACTGTTTGTATATGTTACTGCCATCTGCTGGACATTTCAACACACAGCTCTGCAGCCGACTGCATGAAGTCAGATTTCAGTTTAAAGTGTGTTCCTACTATTCTGGTCAGGTTTTTGTTGTTCCAGCTGTCTGTTCAATTGTAACAAAGTAAAGTAAAATAGTATTTTCTGGTATAATTACAAGGCTTATCACTCCAGTTAAACTGTGTCTGATTAACTTCACAGCTCAGATTGTAAAAGTCAATTTATTTGTATGATTTTTGTTGGTTAACACGTGGTTCTGTTTGGATAAGCTGTAACAGTCCTTTAACATAATCTAGTCTGAACTGTCTGCATCTCATTTCTGAAATTTCATTTTATGTAAAATCATATAAATAACTATATAAATAAATAACTTTTTTCCTGACCAAAAATGTGCATTTATTTTCAGGATTAGTTTATTTAAAAAAGAAAAAGTCTCTTTTTGTATGGTTTTTTAGGAGGCACTGATGCACCTTTATTCTTCTGTTAACTTTATTTGGTCTTTCTCTCCTAGTCAAGGTAATTTGCATTGACAGGTTGCTGTTTCACAGCAGATGTGAGACCATTTTCCTGGACTCAAATTTTTATTTTGATCAATTCAAGTATATATACTGTGGTACTTCTGTGGTACTGTGGTACTTCCTTGTCTTTTGTCTACTCTAAACAGACATCCTGGTTCATTTATTTTTCCTTCTCAGTTAAAGATTTAAAATGTGACTTATTTTAGAGATTTGTGTTCATATTGTTGTTTATTCATTTTCATAATGCAGATTGTTTGCAGATTGTGTTTTTCCTGTTCATGTTAACGTCAACAAATATGGACCTGGATAAAGAGAGTCAGCGGGCTACAGAGTGGAGACCGACTAAAGTCTGACCTGAGAGCATCCATCTCAGCCAGGGTCCCTCTGTGCTTATCCTGAAGCTGCTGATGCTCCTGCCTGCAGACCTTCAGCTCCTCCTGCAGCTGCTGACACTTTTCTGTCAGCTGCTCAGCCGCCTGATGGAGGGAAGATGTCTAGTCAATAATTTGATAGCACAAACCAGGAATAGACCATTATCCTGTTCTCTTATTCTCACCTTTTTGCGGAAGCAGCTCTTGCGGGACATCTCACTGAGCATGTTCTCCAAAATCTCCACGTCCATTCTGAGTTGAGTCTTACGGTCTTGCAGGGCCGAGTTCTCCTTCATGAGGACCTGAGCCTGCTCAGACATTTGGCTTAACTGAGCCCTCACCTCTGCGTTCTCCAGCAGGGCTGCTCTGGTTGTCTCAGGAATCTTCTGGTCTGCCAGTTGCTGAACCTCTGCTGCCATGGCTGCCATGTGGCTCTCCATTTCCTTCTCCAGTCTGTTTTGGATAGACGGGGAAGGGAAGGGAAAAACTTTTCTACTGTATGTTTTCATACCTTTGAGGTGTAACTTTAGGTTACAATCTTCACCTCCTCTTTTCCAGCAGTTGTTTCATCTCCAGGCTGTGGATGTCAGCTTTGTGCTCCTCCTCCTTCATCAGTAGCTGCTTCTCCAGAGACTCCATATTGGACATCAGCTCGTCCCTCTGGTTCTCAAACTCCTCCAGACTACCCAGCCGTGCCACTGAAAGGAGGAGAGAAGGGGACAGTCTTTCATTAAAAGCAGTGCAATTGCTCTTTGGCTTTGCGCGCTTCCTACTCTGCTTAGCTTGTTTGTGGTCATCAGAATATTAATCTCTAATTTTAACTGTAAACATATGTAGTTTCTCACAATTCTGTGTCAAAATACTTCACCTTTTTCTACTAAAATCAGCGATTTGTGTTATATGTTATATTTAGCCTGCCATTTCATGTTTACATTTGCCATTGTTTGAGTTGCATAACTTTATCAGTTTCCAAGTTTCCAAGCACTGAACAGGATTCTGGGTTAACCCACAGAAACGTCTCACCCAGTGTGGCGTTCTCCTTGGACAGCTCTTCTATCTGGTCTTGAAGCTCTTGCTTCAGCTGGTTGTGCTGCAGCTGCAGAGCATCTCTGTCCTTATCAGCAGCCTGACGCTGATTCTCCAGGTGCTCTGACAGCTCCTCCACCTCGTCCTCCTTCTCCAGCAGGGAGCGTTTCAGATACTCCACAATGTCCATTTTGTCTTTCTCCAGGACACTGTGCTGATGGGTCATGTCTGTCTTCTGCCTCTCCAGATCATCACATTTCAGCTGGTATCTGGAGGAGAAAAGAATAAAGACTTAAATCTTCCTAACAGTACAAACTGTATGTATAAAGCTGTATGGGGTATAGGCTCAGAGCCAATGGGATTACATCAGGTTATACTCTCATTTCATCCAAAGTAACTTACACTTAGAACATTCACTCTCAGTAAAAAAAAGAAGAAAGACACACGCAATACAAAGTAGTAGTAGCAGTAATCACAAAGAGCCAAAAAAGATAAGGCAACCAAATCAACCACTAAGAGAGAAGCAAAACCACAGAAAGAACCCCCCCCCCCCCCCCCAAAGTAGATTAAAAACTACTGCAGTGACATGCAAAATGACAACAAAGATATATACAATGACACAAAAAGGAAAAAGGATCCCATTTAAGAGGCCTGTGAAGGGGTGGGGGGGTTCATGTCTGCCCCCCCCCCATCCTCCTCCATGGCTGGACCACTGAACAGGTGAACTACTCTGTGAGTCTGTGATTTGACATTAGAAACCTGCTGGTGTTTGTTGCGTACAGTCAGTTCACAGTTTGTGTACCTGACTAAGTTTTAGAAGAGTTTGGCTAACACGGGACAAGCTAGCAAAACCACAACAAGCGCCGCTGCGCAGATGGCGTAAAAGTTGAGCCGAAGTGATTTTCTTTCACAATCAAACTTGAAAAGGAAGGCTATAATATACTTATCCGCTTTCTGTGGCGTTTTTTTTTTATTGTATTGGTTTGGATAAACGTATCACACCACTTTGAGACTAAAGAAAAAGCTGAGTGGTTTGATGTCCGTCTGTCTGTCTGTCTGTCTGGACGTACGTTACCTCTCCAGCTGCTCGGTCAAGTATCGTATCTGAATCAGGTACAAATCTTTCTCTTTGGCGTCAGAGCCGTTCTTATCTCCTGAAGTCTCCCTTTCCTGTGTTTTCTTCACCTCGTCTTGTTTGTTGCTGCTTTTGTTTTCCTTCTTTTTGGGCATTTTTGTCGGAGAAAGTTTGCGCTGAGCGCTAGCGGAGAAAACTAAGCTAGCTGCGTTGTTGCTAGGCAATGCTGCGTTCAGGGACTCGTCGAAAAGTGTACAGTCTAATCGGGCACTGTGAGACGAAAGAGGATAAAAATGTGATAAACCGTCTAATATTCTCACATTTATAACACAGTTGACAAATTTAAGCTTTCATAAATCTAATTTAGCATTTATTGTGTTTTTTTTATTTTTTAGCTCACGTTTTGAGTGAAATGGTTTTGAATTCCGATTGTTGTTAAAGGCACCACCACATTAAGCACAACAAACAAATAAAAAGATGATTACAGTTTAAAGGCTTGTTGACAAAATCATTTATCTGTAAAAACAACAAAATTAGAAACAAAAACATCTTACACTAATATTCAAGCACAATACTGATGGTTTTTTACTTTAACCATAGCTACGTATCACTGATATTTTACATAAAATATGATGAAATGTTCACTTTACTGCAGTACTGCAATACCACAGTTATTTGGATATCATGTTAAAATGTTGACCACAGTAAGTATATGTGGATTTACTTTTGCTTGGATACATTAGGTAAATATTATGGCCTATATAGCTGTACATATGCTGAAGTAACATTTTGTAACGAGGACTCTATTTCTGCTTTTACTACTGAACTACAAGGGTTAGGGTTAGGGTTAGCGGTGTAACCATGACCTTCGGCCCCTTCTAATGGGCTGGGTGCTGGGGGGCAGAATTACAGTATTCCAGTCTGTTTGTGTGATTGAGTCCTCTGTCTTGTTGCTAAATGTCAGCTGCAGAGAGAAAAAACTCACATTTTCATAGGCCCACTGTTTGTCTGCTGCTTCACTCTACAACCTGTTACTGGCCGTGCTGGAGAGGGGTCAGACTAATAGAAACGTTAAATTTGTTAAACTGCACACTTTATTATCACATTACAATCTCTCATTATTACCTTATGCTGTAGAGGTAATTAAACTCAGTGTGTAACCCTGCTTTCAGTCAGGTTACGGCACCCAGACCTGAGCCAACGACGTGTAACCTGCTTTTTAATTGGTAACTTTTCATCCGTCCTCCATTTGACTGCAGGGATTTTAATTAGGAGTCCGTGTGTTCCACTCCGCTTCACTCCCTGCCTATAAATCCACTTGGTCTGCTGACTGACCGGTGTGGAGGTTAATTCAGTTTCAGCTCAGTCAAGCCTGCTAAATTAATTCACTGTGTAGCATATCAACCGCCATGAAAAAAGAGCTACAGTAAATATATTTTAGTGGGATGCTACTCAGATATTATAGTAAAACTACAAGCCCGAGGCGATATCATAGCAATCCCTCTGGCTCTTATGAACTGAGTTCCATAATAGACTAAAGAGGGACGGTGATGTTAAATCAACATCAAGAGTATTTCAGTTGCAGTTAAGTCAAAATACATAACATAATAAAAAACATAAATTTTTCCACCCGATAATTGTCTGATGTCTGTTTCAGCAGCTACAAAAAAACATATAATAATAATAAATAAATAAAAATTTAAAAAGTGTGGTTTTTGGCATCACAGTTATAAGATTGCATTTTGTAAATGTTGATGGATTTAGCATAGGGAACCATAAATCCTCTTCTATTCTCAGCTGAGGAAGGGACAAGAAAAATTGCAAAGTAGTCCTCAGTAGACTTCCTATTTTGTTAAAGGAAGTCAGAAGTTTTTTACTACCATTTTACTTTCTGTCAAGCCACTTTAGAGTGACCAAGGACTGATCTAAAATCATTAGACTTTTTTTTTTTTTTTTTAAATAACATGAACATGTCTTAAAGATTATGGATGGAAAATTTTAACCTGTTGCTCATTTTATTTTCTTGCATAAGCAGCAATATAAATCCACCAGTATCCGCCTTTCATATGCTTCTATGCCTCTAAGAATAGATTAGAAATTGGTCAAAGAAAACCAAAGAAAAGCCCCAAAAGATTAAGTCCATATTATTTGTGTCTCCATGAACGAATTAAGTATAAAAATAAATCTGTTTTAAAATATTGAGGCTGTAACACATAGAAAACAACATGCTTGGGCGAAGCTATTATTCATTTATAGAAGAAATGGAAAGCTGCAGCCAAGAGCCGGAAAATGCTCCAATAATGTTGATTCTTACATTCTCGGTTATTTATCTCATTAGATTAGAGAAATATTGGAAAATGTTGTTTTTTTAACCTAATATTTGCAGAATTGCAGACCCAATAATAAGAAACACGTGTTATCTGCAGACGGGGGTCAACGGAGGCAGAGCAACAGGCACACATGGAGCTCACATGGAGCTTCAGATAAATCAGAAAGAGAAAAGCTTTGATAATAACTGAAATGCGGAGTGATGGCACTGACCTCCCAGATCTCTCCCCCGCTGCTGGTTTCCTCCCTTTAAAAAAAAAAAAAAAAAAAAGAAAAGAAAAGAAGAAAGGGAGCAGGAGGGCGGAGATGACGGTGACCTTATAGCCGCCGAGCAGACTCCAGGGCCGGGCCACAAGCAGCCATGAGCAAGGACAAGCCGAGCAAGCAGCCGGTACCTGGAGCGGACTGCTCGGGACCTCTCGCCCCGTCCAAAGGCCCGAAACCCCCGAGGATGCCCAAGTGCTCCCGCTGCAGGAACCACGGCTACGTGTCTCCCCTGAAGGGACACAAGCGCTTCTGTAACTGGAGGGACTGCCAGTGTCCCAAGTGCAAACTGATAGCCGAGAGACAGCGAGTCATGGCGGCCCAGGTATCCGTCAGCTCCGCCGGGGCCCCGGAGGGTGTCATGGCGGCCCGGGTAACCGTTAGCGCAGCTAGCTTGACCCCAGCCCGCTGGTGGTGGTGGTGGTGGTGGTGGGGGGGGGGGGGGGAGATAAGAAAAAACAAAACAAAAAGAACAAATTTCAACCGTTTTTGCTTCATAAAATGTTAATACAACACGGATATTTTTTTTGTTTAGCTGGTTTAGTTCATAGTTCTTATTTTGTTGTCTTTACTCGTTATTTATTATTATTTTTTTTGTTGTTAGCACGTTAGCACTAGCTTAGGTGGCGCGCAGCTAGCTTGACTTTATAAAACAATTAAAGGATGTTTTGATTAAATATTGTTGCACTCAAATAAACAAATAAACAAAAAAAAAAAAAAAACCTTTTTGTTAAAATTAACACTCCTGTAAGCTACAATATATAAAACGGATACGTTTTCGTGTTTTTTGGTTGTTTGCGGTTACATTGGTTTAGTTTTAGTTTGGATTGTGGTTTTTATGATGTAAGATTCAACGAAACTATCTTCAGTATTGATTGATTTTTTTATTATTTTCTTTATTAATCAATTAATTGTTCTGCTCATTAAATGCTAGAGCTTCTATAAGATGTAAATGTCAAACTCCCAAAATATTCCGTTTATTTGTATTTCAAAAGTGGGAATATCAAATGTCATTAGTTAGAAAATATTAATTGAAAAAAATTTAAATGGTTGCAGATTTTATGGTGATAAATCATTGATTAATCATAAAGTAAGCACACTGTATTTATTATACTATGTGATTTTTTTTTTTTTTTTTTTTTTTTTCAAGATATAGTCTTGAAGTAGAAAAGAAAGTACTTTGTATGGTAATAAGTCAAAATTTTCAGTCTACGCTGTATGTTGACATAGTTTATATCAATTATCTATTTTTGTAGGATTGTAATCATGCTCTAATTATGTGTAGTTATTCATTTGTTGCAAGCAGAAGCAGATACTGAGTCCCATCTTCAAAGTCAGTTGATCCAGAGGCAGCAGTTTGTTTTAGTCTCATATCAGACCTTCCCTTTCCTCCTCTGCAGGTCGCTTTGAGGAGGCAGCAGGCTCAGGAAGAGGAGCTTGGGATTTGTAGTCCGCTAACTCTCTCCGGTCCCGAGGTGATGGTGAAGAATGAAGCTCAGGCAGACTGCCTTTTCTCCATGGAGGGACGATCCCTAACACCTACCAGCATTTCCACTTCTTCTCTTGCAGTCACAGGTGAGGTAACATAGAGGTGTTAGTAGTGTGTATGTGAGAGATTATAGTAGGCACCATCTGTCACAGGGCATTCACACGGAAAGACAGAAAACACAACCGCGGGAGGGTAAAATTAAGAAAAGCAACACATGCATCCGATCTCTTGGTATGTGATCTGTTAACTAACAAAGTTAACGAAAACAGGTGAGGGGAGGCTATCGCATGAAAAAATTAAATCAGTAACCACCCAGATGATTCACTGTATAGTGATTAGCACTGTATATGAAGAGCAGTCAGCTGCATTTATTGTCACTTAGCATCTAGCTTGTTCAATGCAAGTGTCGGCCCCTTAGACTTAATAATCCGTTAAAATTTTTTGTCTATCAAATATTGATATGCATTGTAATCATTACAAGTCTGAATATAAAACAGTTTTAACAATCTGAAATATTTCCATAATAACGCATAGAAAGTTGATTTCTTATTTATAAACTTCCTCAGGAGCTAGTTATACACTTGATATCTGATGAGCTGATCAAACAGCAAATCCATGGAATTATTAGTAAGAACCATGTTTTTGCTCAGTGAGCACAATCTACAGAGAAAACTCACCTAATTAAATCATATTTTAATGTAACTAGATCTGTAGGATGGCAGATGTACGCTGTTGTTTTCTGTTTAACAGTAAAACAGTACACATGACAGGAAGGGTTAGGGGCACATAACATCACTAAGATACATTCTCATGGGAAAATAGATGGAAATTGAAGTGTATTTGATGACAGCAGCATAAAAGGGCTCCTTTTTTTTCTCGTCGGGTGGAGGCAGACACAGATACTGTGTTCCCTCTCTGCCTGATAGCAAATTTCAGGAGGTGGGATGTGACCATGGTCAAGGCTGCTCATGTTCTGCTCTGACTTGGCTTTGTCTGTGTGAAACGCTGAACTTTGGGTCCCTGGCTTGGCAACAGAGAAGAAAAACTGTAGAAATAAAGGAGTTGAGCACTCTGTGATTCACTGATGACAAGAGCGGGGGACAACGAATGGCATTATCTTTGGCTTCAGTGGTGCACAGTGTCTTCATTGTGTAAATCTGAAGGATCAGGGTCTGTCTGTGAAGAATGTGACCTTGTTGATAAGGAAAGTACAACAGATGATGAGTAATGATGATTTAATGCTCTTATTTGTCCTAATGCATCCAAGCATACCTCTGTAATAAGATGGTGTGTTGTGGTTGTTATCAGTAAATAAGTTTCCACCTGCAGATGGTGCTGTTCACGGTAGATTAGGGTTTAGGCAACACCACCAGATATGCGCATGCAGTCTCTCTATCCAAAGATCAATTAAATGTTTGCTAGTTAAACAAATAATTTAAAACATTTCTTTTCTCTGTAGGTATCAATACCAGCAAAGGTTAATTTATAATTAAATTATATTTTAACACTATCCCTCAAATTTGACAAATCTTAACAAAACAAAAATGAGATCATAATATATCCTCACCCTTATATTTCACATGGAATAACAATTTTAAAATGCTGACACCAAGCGTCATAATTTAGTTCCTTGACCGATTTTTGGCTCATTCCTTGTATCTTCTGTGCGTTTTGGAGCAGGGAGTCGCTCTGCATCAACCTCCAGCCCGTCGGCCACTGCCAGAGCTTTTACTGAGGGACCGGCCGACCTGCTGGTGGAATCCCCGTATTACAATTTTTACCAGCCGTCACGCTACCCCACCTACTACAGCAACTTCTACAACTACCAGCAGTACCAGGTGACCAACACAAACCACCCTGCTGTTAACTCACTGGTCCCGCTCCTGTTCATACTTCGAGCTGCATTATAATTCATGATCCTGCTTATACAGTATTCTTCAATCCATGTTGATATTTTTACATTTAATCCATTTATGTTTAATTAAAATTAATTTTATAATTTTAACATGTAAATGTAAAGATACACTTCAGCACAATAGAGCCGTTGACGTAGCATTTAAATAGTTATGAGACAGTAAATACCGTCTTCTCAGTGCAAATTCACAAAATTGTTACAGAGCATTCACTTTAAATATTTAGATGTACAGGACAGATCATTAGCCTCTTTACAACTTACTTGTCCTGTTTGTCCATAAATCCAGAAAGTGTCATTGTATTAGAAGTAATGGCATTAAGTATTTGATAAGATACAAAATATGTAAATATTTAAACTTTTATCTGTAGTCGTCTCAGTCCGTAAACTGATTGTAGTGGTTACACAGAATTCAGCAACAACCAGTCAGATGAGTCATATGTAAGAGTTGCTGCTCTGTTTTAAAATGGATTATGCTTGCAGTAAATAATGGACATTTATTTGAGTGTGTTTGTGTGCACATGTCAGATGAGGGACTAAGCTCCTTCATGCCACAGGGAGGACATAAGCTGATTAGCTGCAAGTCACTTGCACATAAAAAAGGTTCAATTCCTTATATCTCAACTGTCTCACTAACAGGAAGCATGTCCGTAAGATCCCCAACTGATTCATCTGAAGAGAAAGAACACAAAAAATTCCTATTTTTCTTTAGTTTCTGCTTCTGAAAAAAACTGTAATGGGAAAAATTTAAATAAAAATTTTAAATTATCGTCCACTACAGCAGCTGCTCATAACATCTGAAAACTAAGTGACCATTAATAAAAACCGTTCCCAATGAAACGTGTGATGCCTAAGTGCATGCATCTATTATGTGACTGCAATATTGCTTGTTTAGCTCCACCATTGTTGTATGTTCCTGCCCCTGAGTCGTTGATAATTTAGCTTTTAAAAAAGGGTGAAAATTTGAATGCAGCATCTAAAGTGACATCTTAAAATCTGAAAGCTGGAAAACAAAAATGTTGTAATCTTATAAATGGCAAATGAATTAGTTGGTTTGTTTCACTTTAATTAAAAGTGAAAAGTATATTGCACTGAGAACAAACCCTGTGCTCATGGCTCATGAATGCGCAATCTTTTCTTTGCAATCTGCATCACTTAGTTTTCCTTGGAGTTGTGTGATAGTGTCTGTATGAATGTGGGGAGTTACCGTGAAATGTACACATGAGAAAATGATGCCAAACATCCCACCACACACACACACACACACACACACACACACACACACACACAGAAGGTCCTTCCATCACCCATCTGTATATTCACTCTGATTTATGATTAAATGTATCTCTCTTGTGTCAAATGAGATGAGCTTGTGCTTGAAGCTAATTATATCTATAACTCTTCAGTGTTGTCTGACGGGGAGGTTTGTTTTTTTATGAACAACGTTTGTCCATTGACACCCTTCACTGCCAATCCCCCACTCCTACCCCCCTCTAGTTCCCCCCAATAGCAACATCTAGTTTTGGGGTCACTGCCTCTGCTAACCTGCCAGCGCACAGCGGAGCCTGAATTGCAAAGGTTAATGGTATTGTCTGTCGACAGAGGGTAGAAAAAAACGCTACGCCTCACCGCTCGAGGGAGAAAGTGAGCAGATTAATGCTAATCAGTTAGCACTCTTTAGCATAATTTAGCCATCCTCCGTTGTGATTTATGATATTTTCAGTGAAGTTGTCAGGTTGAGAGGGCTACGTGCTGTGGTTATTCAAATTCAGGGACTGCTTTTTATTTATCCGCATGAAGAGCTGATTGCTTGAAGATGTATTTCCAATACACAGATGCACAATATGTAACTAGGTTCACAGTCATAACGATTAAATGTGATGGAATCATTTTTAATATTAGTTTATCACTGAGCTTTTCTTTTTAGTCTCCTCTACCTGTCCTAAACTTCCATGATTTAATGGACTCTGCTCAGTTTTAACATCCCAAACTCAAGTCATTATCCTTGAGATATTAAATTTTGATTTTGTCTCTATATTTACCACGAAGCACCCAGCGCCACGTTTGTTAGTTTTTGTTTTTATTCTTTCTTTCTTTTTTTTTTGTAATGGGTGAGCACTTCTCAGTCGGTGTTTGGCAGTGACATCTTCTGTATGTGACTTTTGCTCATTGCAACATCTAGAAAAATTGTATACGACTACTTTCATTATTTGGATAGGTATATGAAACCGAGTCCCATGCCGGTCGTAATGTAATATTTATATAAGGTTTCTCTGTACAGTGGCCAATTAATTACAATAAATAAGCAGATATTGAAGTGTGCGTATACAGTTAATCTACTACATTGTTAGATGAATCTGTCCCAGCCTGTAAACAAAGCTACAGTCTGCATACAGAAAGCTTTCCTTTTAGCATTTTACCTTAATACAAGTACACTGTGGTTGTGTAGTTGATGGGAGCGGTGTGTTTGCAGCTTGTTGAAGGATGCTTATTGATTTTGATTACAATTAGAGCAGTTGCAGTAGTTTCCACTGAAGATGAAGGAGCTGCAGGTCTGATCAACAAAGGCTCCACTTCACATCACTCCACCTTGTATACGTCTGAAAATATGGTGTGTAAATATTCATTCATTCATCTTCCATCGCTTATTCCATTCCTGGGTCACAGGGCGTGCCGGAGCGAATCCCAGCTCACATTGGCCGAGGGTGGAGTCACCCTGGACAGGTCTCCAGTCCATCACAGGGCTAGCACACAGAGACAGACCGACCAACAACCACTCACACTCAGAACCACAGACAATTTAGAGAACCTAAACATGATGTCTTTGGGCGGTGGGCAGGAAATCCACACAGGCACAGGGAGAATATGAAAACTCCACACAAAAAGGCCCCAGGCCGGGAATTGAATCCTTCTTGTTGTGGGGCAACAGCACTAACCGCTATGCTGCCATGCTGCCCGGGGTGTAAATAAGATGTTTTATTTGTAATTAATCATGTTTCAGTCAGCCCTTGTGGTGTGTTTATTGCAGAAGTTCATAGTGCAGTGATTTTGATTTATCGGTCAGCACATCGTCTGGACAAATCTCATTTATTTATATGGCAAGTTCCTAATTAGTTACAACACTGTCTTCATGCTAAATTGTGTTGTTATTTATTTTTTATTTTTTTCATCATCAATCAATTTTTTTGCCATTTTGCAAGAAGTCCATAGGATTTAATTTGCTAGTTTATGTTCTTCGGTCAACATAATTAAAATGTCAATCAATTTCCTTTCATTAAACAAGTTAATCTGATAGTAGCCCTTATAATAACAGACTGATCTGCAGGCTTTTCACTCTTTTCACTGCTAAATCAAAGCCCAGAAGGAAACACAGAGTAAGGTCTTTTATCAGCGTAAGGCCATCTACCCCCTCCTCTCCTATTCTGTGCTCTCAGCGGTGCTTGGCAGTCATGCAGGTGGACAATGATAATATAAGGGTGGTGTAGAGCTTCCAGACAGTAGATGGTGCCAGATAAGGAGACAGGCCCTCTCAGGGAGGTAAGGAAAGTAGCCCCCCCAAGAGTCCACCAAGTTTGCCAGGGAGTTTATGCAAAGGCACGTATTATTAATGTTTGCAGTAATTGCAAAAACCTCTTTTAGTGTTAATCTTACTTTTAACAATTTCTCTTCTGTAACTGAGGTGATCTGAGGTCAGTCCACCCACCTCTGTACATGACGTGGGTTTTTGTTTTATTTTTTTTGTTGTTTTAATCTTTAGGTAATTTATGCTTCTGAAAGCAAAAGTGTTGCGTGGGTACAATAGAAATATTTTTTTAATCTCAAATCTGCTGATGGACCTGCGGATTTGTTGTTTCTGCCTTTAGTCTAAAAAGAGTATTGAGACAAAGTGTGTAACAATTGTGTAACAGTGTGTATCACAAAAGATCTGGTGCAGTGATGCTGAAGAGTCAGTGTTCAGGATGAGTCTGACTTTTCTTTTATGGTGAAAATCACTCAACAGCTGCTCATCAACCCTAAAAGGTGAATCTGATCACTAGAACGAGGCCAGAGTGTAATTTGACAGAAAACTGCAGGCGATAAGTCAATAAAACTATGCTCAAAAGAATCAGCGTTATCGTGGAGCTCAAGCAGTTATGTTTGAGTCCCCACAGTGTCTGAGCCTCACTGGGTTTTCTGTTGAACACTGGCAGGGAACTAATGATCAGTTGCTTAAACGCAGAAGGGCGGAAGTCCTCTTAGACTGTAACAGACACACTTCCATGTTGACAGACTGACTTCACCTTGTTCAGAGTTGATTTAATTTACATGAAATGCTTCAGTCATCAATCGAATGTCAAACCAAAGGCGTCAGGCCAGGATTCAAACCCAGAACCCCCCTGCTATGAGGCCACAATAAGGTCATGATGATCCATGTCACGCCTGAAGACAGGTTTGAACAAGAGGAAAGATTCTGACACGTCTCTGAGTAGATACAGGTATGTCGAAGGATAACTCAGACTAAACACGTTCTGACTTAATGAATTTACATAGTTAAAATGGCATTCATCTCACCGACGGTTTTATAAATCCATGAGGCATCTCAATGTCAGTTTCCATATGAGAATATCGAAATATGAAAACAAAACTTTATTTTGTGAGCAACTTTCATCAAGATTTTTGTTCCGTGCTCTGTGTCCTGCAAAACCGTAAGCTTTTTGTACGTTCTAGTCTCCAGTCCAATCTTTGTTGTATTTTTCACAGCCTAATACAAGAGCTGAGTGTAGCTTAAATAACAGTTTATAAAGCTGTCGGAGAATTGATGGTGTGGACAATACGGGTGACATATTACAGGCTGACAGAAATCAAATTCCATAAAAGTGAAATTGAAAATCCTCTGTGAGGCAGCATTGTTGCTGAGTAGACAGCTCATTTTAAAGTTTTCAGTGGGCTGCAGAAAGGCAGCAGTGTGTTGCAGCCTGTTTTTAGAACAAGGCAGGGATCTGTGAAATCAAACACAGCAAATTTTCTGCCACATATTGTTTTATGTCTGTATTTCTTCTTGTCACTTTAAGGTGCAACCCTGTGAATATCTGACACTTTGAATTCTACGTGATTGCTGCTTTTACTCTATTTGTGAACATCAAATTTAGAAGATTTTTTTACATTTGCAGAATGTGACAAAACCCTGATGTTTGTGAAATTGCGTCATGATTTGTTAATGGGAGAAAAATTAGTTTTTATCCCTAGACATAGTAACACATGAAGTGCAGAAGTTGTAACTTGTGTTATTTTGTTGATGTATTCACCTTGAGTGTGTTCCTGTAAAGAATAAACTGTAGCTTCTTTTACAAACAATGAAATGATAAAAAAAAAAAAGAGTTTTGTAATCGAAGATTAGCTTCTAAGAACAGAGTGTAATATGCCTCTAAAAACCACTGCACTGTTTTCCTCAAACTTTTATCTGCCACTATTTGCGGCATCACCTCATGGCCATATGGTGACACACATCACCGTCACATCAACAAACACAGAAGAACTTTAGAGCAACTGAGAATGAAATGATCTATTTCAGTCTATTGAATTTTTATAAATGACGTTAATCAATTTCATGATAATATGACAGTCTCTAAGTCCAGAATCTGAAATTGTATTTGCTGCTTTTCTTTGATATTGTTGGTCAATGATGGTCCAAAAAGCATTAAAGAGGAAGATAATTGAAAGAATAAGTGATATTCTGAAAAAGAATTAAAAATGCAGTTTTTAGTCTTAAAATAATTGAGTGGAATTATTAGCAATAGTGTTTGTTGTTTATATAAGCAGGTCTGGAAATGAAACACATTGTTATTATTAATTTACAAGAATTTGTGCGTTTTTATTTTCTGATGTGAAGCAGATGCCCCATGGTGATGGCCGTCTGTCTAGCCAAAACATGTCCTCTCAGTACCGAATGCACTCCTACTACCCAGCAGCCACCTACAGGACTCAGGGCCTGGGCTCCGGCACCTGCATGACATCTCTCTTTGGCAGCCTGGAGGACAACAGTTACAACAATAACAACAACAACAACAGCAATTGCTCTGAGACCATGGCAGCCTGTGAGTGCGCACAAAAAAACTGCCACACACTGTCAGAAACACACACACACACACACACTTCTCAGGCCCCATAAAGTTTTACCCAGACTTTATCCACAGTGTGTTTAAGTACATTCAAGGGAGGATTGCACTCAAGTCAAGAGTGCCATAAAATTTAGTAGATGAAATTAGTCAGAAGTTTAGAATTATTTATTTATTTGTTTATTTTTGCCTTTACTACACTTTTTACTTTTTACTTGTCTTAAAATACACGACTGTGTATTTGTATCTGACGCCAGCTAAACTCGTGTGTTGCAAGGATGACGAAGCATTACTTAAAACTGTGTTCGCGCAGAGACGTGACCGTGCAGCCGTGTTTCATCTTGTTGTGTTTAAGGAGGAATTAGATCTGATCTGACTTTGGATTTCTGTTCCTCTACATCGCCAATCTCAGAGTGTGATCTTAGCTGGTTGAGGCCACAGGTTTTCTTTCTCAATCCCTCAATTATGTGCATTGCTTAATATGTCCAGGAAAGTATTTGTTTATCTTTGCAAAGAATGCATGTAAGTGCATGATGACAGATGGATAAGAGAGCAGAGAGAGGAGGATACTGGACGTATTGGCACGCCTCTGCAAACTGAACATAATTAGCAGTTTAAGTGTGCATCTGGAGGATAAAAATGGCTTAGTCACTGACAAATTGGAGATAAATTTGCTAGTTAACGAGAAATGACTTAGAAATCGCTGTCTGAATGTTGTAAATGAAACCAAATCAGACCTCAGATCGATAGTTGAAAAAGTGTTGCTCTCTCTATGTGTCTGTACAGCCTTGGTGAAAATCACTCATTACACCAACTGACCTGTTCTTTCTTCAGTTTAAATCCACCAATTTCAAGCCCTAATTCAGACTGGAGTCTTTGTTTGACCAAACTACTGCAGTCCTCTGGTTGGCTGATGTACAGAGTATCTATGTATCTGTGTACAACGAGCTGCATGTCCTGTGGTCACACACTCTGAAAGGCTGTAGATGAATTTACCAATGCACCTGTCACACATTCAGGTGTGCAGATACAGACTATTGAGCTAGTCATAATTTCATTGAATTTAGTTTTCTCCTCTGTTATTACACATTTAAATTTGCTCTCAAAGTTGTTTAAAATTTAAAGCAAACAAAAGAGACCAAGCAGTTTTGGTGATGCATGAAAATTTTAACAAATTAAAAAACAAAAAAAAATCATTGATTGTCTTATATCATCACCCAGCTCAGTTTGTTCTTTTTTTTTTCACATCTGGAACAAAGACGTCATTTTGTGGTTGCTTTACCATACCAAAATCATATTTGGACATTGGGGGAAGGTGTCATCAGCACAACGTCAACATCCTTCTTTTACTGAAATAGACTACAGACACCACCAGCATCACAAACCTAAAGACCCCCGCATCTCCCCTTTGTGCCTGTATTTTGTTTATGACTTTCACCTGTCCTTTCCCTGTGAGGGTCCCATGTCAGCCTCCTGCTGTGGACCGCCATGCTCCATTACAGGATAACAACGCTCTCAGCGGGTGGTCCCACATTTGGTGGTGACACAGACTCCTGCACCAGAGGAAAAACAAAAACCTAAATCTGAGTTTTTCCAACCTCTTCTTTTTTTTTTTTTATTATCTAGTGCTTCACCCCTCACAGTGAAGAAACAACCGTTTGCAACAACTCGTCACTGGTGGCATATTAAAATTATAAATAATGAACAAAGCAGTCCATCAATCGAAGCTGGATCATGAAGCTTTAAGCCAGGCCACAGTCATCAGTCATCACAGTGTCCAAATTAATGACAGGTATTAATCCTTGTATCCGTCTTTGGAAACACGGGAATGTTTGGGAATCTTTCATTGTACTCGCTCTTGTCCGCCTTATTGTACATAATAGGGAAGTAAAAAATGTAGACAAAATTAAACATTTTACAAGAGAAAAATCAAAGGGGCCATTTAAATGTAAATCATCTCACTTCTTTTGTCCAAACCTTCTGGGTTGTTTTTGTTGTTGTTGTTGTTGTTTTAAGTTTTTTAGTTTATCGTCTTTAATAACAGGATGGGGGATCAGAGGGAGAACAGAGTGACATTCCTATGGAAAATGTTTTCAGTGTTGAGATCTTATAGAGCAGGTTTGGTGGAAGGAGATTGCCTGGCTGTGACTCAAGTTTGATTCAGCATTTTAGCAAGTTGAAACATTTGGTACAAGTCTTGCCACTCCCAGCGTGCAGGGGAGAGTCACTTCTAAACATCTTATGATCCTTTCAGCAGTAGTTTCATAAATACTTTGTCAGCGGGCACAAGCGTGAGTGTGAATGGTTTGTCAGCCTTGTGATGGACTGGCGATTCCCTGGTTTTATGAATATTCCCAGAAAACAAAATGATGTGTTGAAAGTATTTGTTTTGGCTGAATTAAAAATATCAGTATATATCCCAGAACTTCAGAAAAGCTTTAAAGTTGATTTTGTGATTAATTGATTATCAGCTCCTCACTGATTCGTTGATAATAGAAAAACTTGAAGCTTTGTATAAACACCAGCAGCAGCTTATGAAAGGAGCAAAGGCTAATTCAAAGAAAATGTCCTTTTTACATTTGTTTCAGCGTGTCAGAATCCAGCCGCGTCTCCTTTTAAGCCTTGAATTGTTTCTCTTTGACCAAACGTGTTGGGTTCCCTTGGCTCAGTCCTAGAGGGAGAAGTGGTTGTGAGCCTACCTGCCCTCCCCTTCTACCTGGCTGCCAAACAACACCCTGTCAGATTTATCTCCCTCCGTGGATAAGGCTAATCAGTTGGCCAAATACAGAGATCCAAATAACCTTCAGGAGTGCCACGCTGTCCTTTCCCCTCCCTCTTCTCCCCGCCCTCCCCCTCTGCAGGCCCCGCTGTCTCCGCAAAATTGCCTTCTGGAGTTAGTGAGCGGGAACAGTTAAGATTTACAAACAATGATGAAGCTTGTCATGCGTCTTTCTCCATCCGTCACGGCGGGCCGGGCGGAGCTGTGGGTAGAGCCGTCCCGGTGTTCTTCATAAAAGCCAGCTCTCTGTGAAATACGCCCCCGGTCGGCCTGTTTACTGCCCCGCGCTCGTCAGCAGCCCCGCCGCCGTAAATCGCCGAGCGGGAGGTGACAGCGCAGTCCATCAAACTCCCACCCCACCTCGCTGCTGCCCTCCCAACATCTCACCTCACGCTGCCCCACCACCCACCCCCCACCCATATACACACACACAGACACATACACTCACACTGTTTCTCCACCCGCCCCACTTCTCCACAATACGCAGGGAGGCTCAGATGAGCTGCCCCAAAAGAGTTATGGCTGTTTCAGTCTTACAGGAGACAGCTTCGAGACGACTCCGTCCGTGTTTATGTTCCTTCTTTTCTGTCCTTGTCGAGACTTTTGCAAAATTTCAAACTGCTCAAAGTTTCCGAGCTGACAGCCCAGCAACTTTCCTTATGTGTACTTCTTGTTCTCTCCTTTTTTTCATTTAGAAAATAAGATTTATATTTAAGTCAGACTTTAATTGAGCGGCGCTGTGGTGGCTATACGTTTGTCTGTTTTGTTATATTGGTGTCAGCACACAGCGTACAGTAATTTAAATGCAAATCAGATTGTTGAGGTATTGCAGATGTTAATCCTGCTAATCGATAGACCTGTGTGAGCCCATTAAGTTAGAAATCCATTACTATCTTTCTAGATGATATTCTATTGATTTTCCTGGCTTCAATCTATACTATACTGTACACTAAAGTGAGTTACTGCGTATAAAGTCCGTCATTTCAGGTTCTCAGAGAGAAAGAAAAAAAAAAAACAATAGAGAGATCGGCATCAGTAAGTTTCTTTGTTTCGTGCGTAAAAATGGGCTTTACCTGCTTTCAGATCAGATTACTTCAAATTTCACTCCCATACACCTAAACAGTAAAGGAAGTTCCCTCACACACACACATTGTATATACCTGAACACACACTCACTGGGGCCACACTCATTCTGGAGATGTCAAAAAGGCCTTTCGCTCTTTTGGATTTATTAAACCTGAAACTAATCGGTACTTCGAACCCAAAGGGTGACCTTTTCAGAGGAAGTGCTGTTTCATGCCATGTAGCAGCCAGAGTTCAGTTCCCTGGTCACTGACATTCAGAAAACATCAGTCACCTTGCTGCACGTGCTGCTTGTTGTTCCATCACCTGATAGAAGCAAAGGTCTGAAGATGGCCGTTACTTTGGCTTGTGGTGCAGTATTTGTGTTTGGACTACTGATGCTGTGGATTGTTATTATCCCCTTAAATGTTAGTTTTTGGTTGGTATTATTGCTTTGAATGTTTTTAGGCTCTGTTTCAGATTTAAACTTGAGTCTTGTTGAAACACTGATCACATGTCATCTAGTTGTCCAAAAAGAACATGTTTACACAATATTATGAAATATCTACTTTATTAGTAGAAACTTTGTGTTGAATTTTAACACAAAAGAAACAGAAACATTATAGTGCTCTTAAAGAATTAGTTCACTAAACAAATATTATATATAAAGAAATATAAATATAATATAAAGAAATCAAAAGGGAAAAAAAAAAAAAAAAAAAAGATGAGACTAGAGAATGCCAGTTTCCTAAATACATGTGAGCATGTCACAAACAACATCACAAACAGACCAGGGCTTTAAAGGGGCACCTTATAATAATTTGTCCAGTATGCTAATAAAGCCAAGAAAATGTTCACAGATCCTGTTAAAGTCTGACCCGTGACTTGATTCCATCTGTAAGTAAGAGCCACCAGTTGAGGTTGTGGCCCTGCTGAGGCCCATCGGACCCCGAGGGGGCCTCTGTTAGTCTGTGGCTGATTGAGTCCTGACTCTTGCGTGGCTTGTCAGGTTGTCTTCCCCACCCTGTGGTGCTGCTAAGTGCCCTGATAGCCTCTGGGCTGTGGACGGGCTAAATACCAGTGTAATTGTCTGCTCAGGGCACAAGCACCTTTGTAATGTGTTGTACAACACCACCATTAACACAGGCCTGGGGCTGTAGAGACATTAAATGGCCAGCGCTGTGTAGTTTATGTCCTCTTCCTCTCACTCTCTATTTCTCTCTCTCTCTCTCTCTCTCTCTCACTCACACACGCACACACACACACACACACACACACACACACCCTTGTCTAGCTTTTAAGCACTTAAAAGCCAATGAGTCCACAGAATTTTTTTTTTTGTGGGTCGTATATGATATTTCAATCCAATGTTAAAATCGGTCTTATTTATGTAAATTTAGCGCAGTCACACAATGTCGCTTTAACCAATAAAAGTAACAATATCTAAAATAAACCCACATTAGTGTGAGACAACAACTTCCTCCTGTTCTGTCACTATAACCCAAAGTTGCTGATAGGTTGTCTTTAATTGTTATTGTGGCAACAAAAAGCAGCAATGCTGCAGGTTTCCCCTAAAGTTTTGTCTCTCAGCCCACTACAGGTGACTCGGGGCTAAGGTGACGACACAACTCAGGGCTAAAACCTCATAGGAAGCTTTTGGACTGTGTTTAAATGAAAATAAATATGATCTGCTGTAGTAAGCACATTGATAATAGAACAATTAACATGATTTCTACTGTATTATTAGAAGTGTGATAACAATTTTAATCTGTTATATGTTATTTCCTTTTTTATGATGAGATAAATAAATATCATAACAAATGGAAAAACAAAGTTACTCTTCTGTCCAAACTGAACACATTTATTGCAGAGATCCGATCTCTTCATTCACTTTATATATCTGACACCTCACATCTGTGCTGGGACATAAATTGGATGTTGCTCTCCTGATAGCGCTGAATAAAACAAACTTGGTTAGTTCCGGTGCATTCCTACCTAATCGTGCTCTTGTAGTCACTTTCCTTGCCTTGTTCTTGAGCAGCAGTGGCAGCTTGGCGCAGATTGACAAATGATGTTGCCTTGGCAGCTCACTGAAACAGCTGAGCGACTTGGATAAACACATTTGGCAGCTTTAGCACCCGCGGGAGGCGTCCTCTCTTCCATCGCAATATATTTCACTCTTCCTGTGTCCTTTAGTTTGGCATTTTTCTTACCCTGTCGACTCACAATGAATCTCTTGTTTAAGACGTAATGATAGAAAAGTCCCGCAAATATTGATCGGCCTCCTCAGCTCATTATTGCATATCCATAACTTTTCGACGGTCCGCGTCAAAAAGCCCAGCGATAGACTGACAGGCCATTTTGTGAGTTGATGGGGCACAGTAGCTGAAGTGGAGATTTAGCATAAGGACGAAGGCCGTGTCACGCCTCTCCGGCAGTCATCTTCACAGGGGACAGATTGGTTAACAATGCAGGAGCAAAGGTTCTTCACTGCTTAATTAGCCTTTGACCCCAACACTGATGCCTTCTGTCAGCCTACGACGGTCCTCTGGTCTCTACAGCTCCATAGCTAATAATGAGCATTTAAGTGTTTTAAACCCCCCACCCACCCCCGTAATGGCTGCATAAGTGACTGCATCCCTTTGAATTGTCTCACCAGCTTCATCGGGGGAGATGGGAATGAGAAATACATGGAAGATTTAACTGCAAACACGGTAAAACAAATTCATGATAATGTGAAAGCTATAATTTGACTCTTTATTTAGTTCTCTGATGAAGGTGTTTGATGTGGCTTGAAATTACCAGTAGCTCAGGCTTCACTACCGACCTTATTGTAAGAGCAGTAGTCATATTTAAGTTTAGGCACTTCTGCCTTTGTTTTTACAACAGCAGCAATAATTCAGATGCCTTAAGTCTTTATGGAAAATTAGATTTGGTTGGTTTAGATTAGGGCAGCATGGCGGCATAGTGGTTAGTGCTGTTGCCCCAGAATAAGAAGGTTGTGGGTTTGGTTCCCAGGCCTGGGGTCTTTCTGCGCCGAGCGTGCATGTGGGTTTCCTCCCACCATCCAAAGACATCATGTTTAGGTTAATGGGTGACTAAATTGTCTGTAGGTGTGAGTGCTTGTTGGCCCTGTAATAGTTAAATTCATGTTTTATTAATCAGAAGTAGTTTTATTACCAGGTTTGTACAAAACATACTAGGAATTTGACTCTGGTGTTTCTGTCTTGGACAAGGGAAAGACAAAAAGAAATAACATGGTAGGGAATTTTTTTTTAGGCTGGGCAGTAAGAGAATTTCTTTCCACAGTCTGTTTCCTTGCCCACCTTTTAAGTTTCGGCTGAAATGTCTCAGCTGTCATTAAACACTGTATAATAGCATTAATTTGTACATACAGTCATGGTCCCCAGAGGTGGAATCATGCATCCTTCTGAAAATCCCATGATCTTTTCAAGGGAGATTAGATTATTTTCATTCTTATTATACCTTCCCTTTATGCTTCTGTATCAAATTTAAATTTCCTCTTAGAAGGAATCAATAAACTTGTTATCTTGCATTCATTGTTCCCAGAGGATCCTAATCCTTGGACTGATTGATGACTGTAATTTTTAGGAGATTTCTTGGAGGGTTTCAATTTAAGTAACTGGAGTTTCACGTTTCAGTTTTCAAACCTGCTCTGTAGGAAATGTAGGAACAATGGTGTTTCTCAGTTAGTCAATGCAAATATGACAGCAAAAATGTGTTAATATCAAAACTTATCTGGCATCATCGCAACTTTATATTGACATCAGAAATTGGTTACGTATGAGACTTGCTGGATTAAGAGTCAGCCAGATAAGATCAGTGATTTGAATCTGAGGGTGAAGGTCTGCAGTGTGAACATCAGCTGAATGGCATGAGCCTCCACTGTTCAGTGCTCAGTATTTAGAGCCTGCCGGCCTGTCTGTTCTTTTACTGAGTTTTCTGGGCCATTAAGTCCTGCTGCTGGGCTGATGATGAGGAGCCATACACTCATATCATTCTCCAGAGTGGGGATCGTCCATCTCTACAAGGGTCATCCTCAGTTGGACACACATGGGACCCTTTCAGACTGGCCAGGGACAATTTTTTCTTTGACACAGCTCGTATCATTTTAATGGGAGCCATTTAATCCCAAGTCAACCTTGTTATGTGACAGGCAACTCTTCATTCTGAAGATTGAATTTTTGTTCCTTTGATATTAGCCTCCTCTAAGTGCCGCTGTCCCTGGACACCGCTCACATTCTCAAAGTAAATTTTGTAAGGTAGCTTGGAGCTTTTGCATTTAACATTGTTACATCTCACAAAAATGTAGTTAACAGCTTCCTTCCAAATGTACACAAATATTTACACCTAAAACAGCTGGTGACCACAGTGCTTCAGACTTAAGGATGCAGAATTCATCAAAAAATAATAATCGAAATTTCAATATGTCCAAACGCAATGTCTAAATTAAAGGAGCTGCTACTTTTTGATGAAGGTAAAATGTGCCACAGCATTGTTGCGCATTGTTGCTACTAAGATAGCAACCTCCAAGTTGTATTCTCCAGACGTAAGGCAAAAGTCAATATAAAAATAAAATTCAAAACAGTAATTCCATTTTAAGTATAATATCAACGTAATTTTTGTTTTTACATATCTTGCAAAATTCGTCAAAGACAAGTGACGGCCCATTGGGTTGTGAACTTCAATTTTAAAGCCTGGAGTTTCTGAAACCATGAGAAGGTGGAGCTGAGAAGTAGATGTCATCTGCTCTGTGCTTTCTCCAGCCACACCAATATGCACAGTCTACTTTATGGTCTATATTCCTCTGTGAGACTGTCACTTAAAAAATTTATACCATGTCCAAATGAAGACTAATGAAGAAATGAGAGACCATAAACGCGCTCATTAAGTGAGAAGTGGGGAGATTTACCCATAGACTTCAATACAGTCTGACTTCTTTTTGTACCCAGTAGTCACAGAGGATGAAGCCTCTTCACTTTTAACTGTCTCTTCTGATAACACAATAAATTCTTCTGAGTATAGTAATCGTTAAGCTAACAGCAAAACTATTGTGTTTTTGCATAATGCAGATTAGTTTGTTTGGAGGTCTTTGACAAACTAATATCATTACAGTTGAACACAGAATTGTGGATGTGTGTGTGTGTGTGTGTGTTAAGCGTTATCTACCCCCATGACCCTTGTGTACGGTGGGTGAGTGTGGAGTATGAAACCCAGAGTGAGAGCTTATCCTCGTTGGATCAGACTGAATTACCATCTCCTCTCACATCTGGGCTTTTGTTCCCCTCCTTGGCAGCAGCAGAAATGATTGCACCTTCATTCACTCCCTCCCTCTCTCTCTGAACGGGACAAGTGGGAGGTTAAAAAAGCTTCCTTTTGTTATTCCAAACAAAGACTGTTTAATAGTTTGGAAATCTTATATAGAACGCTGAGTGACTGGGAAAAGGGCAAAAGTTCATCCAGGAAAGTAAACTCTCTTTCAGATCATACAGTCATCTCTTTCCAAGGCACAGCCTGAGCCTCACATAAATGTTATTTTGAATGAAGCGCTCCTTATTCACGGTGTCAGATGCAGGGATTTCACTTATTTCAGATCACATCTTAAACATAAAGTATCAGCAACGCCTGAATAGAAATAGAAACTGTGGGACCAGTTGTGGCCTTTGAGACTTTAAATAACTTTTTAAGAATTGTCTGGTGGGACATTTTGCTAAAATTGTTGACTTTTGGCTCGTAACTCAAGAAGGAAGGTTTTGTGTTGGTTTGGTTTTAAGTAACACTGTAGTAAGTGGTATTGATGTGGAGGACTCAACGACACAGTCAGCACATCGTTGAGTGAAGAGCACACAGTCATTTTTAAAAGTATTGGCACCTTTACACTTACACACAGATAATGCACAGCTTCTCCCAGAGAACCATTGCAATATTACAAATGCTTTATTTCTTTTGTTTGCATTGAAGCAAAGGGGAAAAAAAACACAAATGTGACTTATTGTCATGTGTCAGCACGTCCTTTAGATTGTATAACGGAAATGAATCACTTCATGAGACAGTGAATTAGTTTGTCACACCTCTCTAGTGGAAATTTGCTCCAGGTCTATGTGTTCTATGGGATCCAGGTCAGGACTCTCCAGCACTTTGACTTTAACTATTTTTTAAAGCATGTTCTAGCCCATTGTCATGCAGGAAGACCTGTGACCTGTGACCTCTGATGGATGTCAGACTTTCTACAGATCTAGTGATTTAACAAAACGTCCATTCGACAACTTTTAATCTACAAACATGAGAAATCGGAATTCAACGTCATTTCTGTTTTAACAATTACTGATATGATGGTTGCCTCACTAATGCAATTTAAAATATGCCTGAAAATAATTACTGTATTGAGCTGCTGATTGTTTCTCAGATTGACCAAAGTATTCAGGAGCCTTTTTAAAAACGGTCTCCTTACTTTTTTATATCAAGTTATTAATCGATAAATTTAATCAAAAACAGAAAATGTAGCTGATCATGAAAATAATTTGCCATTTGTTCAATTAGCTGGAGCTTCATTGTCATTAACAGGTTGCTGATGGCTAAATGGGGAACAAGGTTTTCTGCTGTTTCAGACATTAATCTGGATTAAACAGCGGAGCAGAGGACAGTTGGATGCAGCAGACAACATGTGTACCACAGTGTGTCGTGATTTAACATCCCCAGTGAAACTAACACGTCCAGTTGCTTTCAGCCTTTAATTACATCATAGATTTTCTGCTGATGAACAGGCAGAGAATTAACAGTGAACGGGCTAATTCACAGTTGCCCCCCCCCCTTCCACCATTCACATGCTGTTATTGCTGTACAAGTAGATCACTGAGGGATGGAGGGGGTGAAGAAAGCCGGTTGCACTTAGCTACACAAACATTAGTATTAACGATTGAACTGCCAGTTTGGAATTGGTGACAAACTGCAGACGGGCAAAAATTGGAGTCCAAACCAATCAGGAAGTTAATGAGGAGAAAAATTACTCCGCATTTCTCCTCCCACCTCTGCTGAAGAGAGAGAGAGAAAAAGAGTTTAGAGGCCCCATTGAGGCCAATCAAGACAGAGGATTCTGGGAAAAATCAGACATGAGCTTGTGTTAGTGGTAATGTTAATCTCATCAGGAGGCTTTTCGTGGTTAAGATGTATTATCAGAGTTTTTAGTATTGTGGGTTTGTGAAGTATTGTGTTGGCTTCTTCAAGATCAAGATCGTTAGTTAATAGATTAATAAGTTGGTTGGAAACCTGAAAAATTAGAAATTCTCAAAGGCCAAGGTGATACAGAGGCATGTGACTTACAGTTAATGGAACAGAAAAATCAAAAACCATGCTAGTTCTTTTGCATTTTTGCTTTAGAAGTTAGTTGTTTTTTGAATTCCTGATTTATTTATTTTTTTATTTTTAGTTTGATAAAAGTCCACTGCTATTCTGTCCCGTGTCAACTGAAACCTCAGGTAACGGGATGTTACTTTAGGGAACCAGTTACCACTTTCTGTGCCTTCAATTGTCCCCATTTTAATTTTTTATTAATTAAAAATGAGATAATATAAATAATCTTTCACGGTTTCCCAGAGCTCCATGTGACAGTGACACATTGTATGTTTATTGGGCCGGTCAGATCCTCCATCTACCAGTTACTTCATCACAAGACCAAAACGTGAAGCTGTCAGACTTCACTGATGGATGTAACGCAGTTTGATTGAGGTTATAAATGAGGATAACCCAATAAAATCTCAGAGTATGAGAACGAGTATGAAACGTTAGTGACGTGAATGACCGAGCAACAGCGGCAGATCGTTGTTAACCAGCCTCACAGTGCTATTAGTGTGAGTGCACTCGCTGTGGAACGACTGTTAAAATGGGCGGCTGCTCTGTTCTCTGTAATGCTTCTGTTTAGCGTTCTCCGCGTTCCCTCTTTGCTGATTCAATTAGCTATAAATCCCGAGCTTTGCTACGAATCATTTTACCCCGCAGTCATATTTATATCAGGTGAATCCAGCACCATTTGTCCTGCAGTGCTGATGATACGACTCTGCTGTTTTGTCTGTCTCACTATAGTATTTCTCTTCTCCTTCTTATTTACTCTCCTTACAGTGCAAAGACATTTTTATTTTATGTGTGCTGCTGTACTGTCCACCTTCTCCAGGCAATATGAGTTTATCATATTAATGACTTTGAGGAGTATCCAGGAAAAAGATTTGTAGCTCCAGACCTTTGAAAGATTTGAGCTTGATCTGTTTTTATTATTATTACTCTGGGAGGGGGATTTTATCAGTTTTTGGAGATGATGGTGAGGACAGTGACAAATAAATCCACCAGAAGGATTTGATCAGTTCCTTACCATCCAGAATTTCACATTCTGATCTGACGTAGAGGTATTTCACGAGTCCATGCAAGCCTTTTTTTATTTTATGTATCTGATGGGATTCACCAGTTCATTTCTTATCAACAGAAATAGCATATATTAGGTTTAACTCCCTCTATCTCTCTAACTGTAACACCGAAGAAAAGGACACATTGAATATAATTAATATTCATATAACCTATAAACTTTAACTTCTACATAATAAAAATACAATCAGCTGCCTCCTCAAGTAAGCCTAATAAGTCCACACCGACTTTTTTGTATTATTATTCCCCCAACAGATCAGATCTCTGATCAGGACGGTGTGTTTTGTTTTTGCTCGTCTCAGCAGCCTTCTCATCCGGCGGCATCACCATCGGTCACGACTCCGGCATGACCTGCAGGTCCATCATCTCCATGGTGAACTCTGATGTCAAGGTGGATTGCGAGGCCAGAGCCGAGATGGCCAACTTTGCCGCCAGCACCGACAGTGACACCACCAAGTAAAGAGGCTAAGGATGCAACAAAAGCATCATGAAATCAGTCAGGGGAAAAAAAAAAAACTTGATGTTCTTGAAAGACAGTTTTCTAGTTCACTGTTGCTTCTGTTGCATCTGTTGCTCTGTCTGTTCAAAACCACTGTGTTCTGTCGTTTAACCGAGGTTACAGATTTGTGTATTTTAAGTTCATTTTTATTGTCAAAGAAGGTAAATTCAGCAATTCAGCTGCAGAGAAACGGCTGCCAAGCAGAGGTATAAAAAAAAAAAGGCAGATATTGAAAAACTCACTTCAGAATTAGGCACGACAAAGAAATGTACAAATAACTTTCAGTAATCACAAAGCCTTTCTGATTTAATGAACAAGTGCAGTTTTTACATGAAGTGTTTACATGAACAATGAGTTCATTACGATCAGTCAGGTATTAGTGCTCTATTTTTGACAGGCAGATCAAGGAGATAGATTTTCATACATTGGCACTCAGGTTCTGTATGAAATCTGGCCAAATGGAATCAGTGTGTGCCTTCATTTCTTTTATTTTTCACCTCAGCGGACTCTATATAACACTATATAATGTTGTTAATATTGTTGTTAATAACAGTTTTTGAAAATGGCCCAAAAAAAAAGTTGACCTCACCTTCTCAAAAGATGTCCAGACATCTTGGTTAAAATAAAGTTTTATCTAAGCTGCAACAATCATTCGATTAAAGAAGATGGCAGCTTGTAAGATTTAACTTAAGTTCTAAATAATGATCAACAGATTGTTCATTTTAAAGCACCTGGTTGTTAATATGAACACTGAAGGAGTTTGTTCTTGTTGTTTATCAACCGTGATTGTTTTGATCGAAAGTGTTTCCCTGTTTAGTAGAGTCACAGTAAGAGAAATAGCAAGTTTGATATCAAAAAGTACGTAACTTTTGCAGATGTGGATCAGACTGCTGAAGCCTAATTAATCTTGAAGAATAACTTGGAATCACAGATGGATCTTTTCGTGTTTGGCAGCAATTACAGCAGATCAGGGGGCACCTGATGATTCAACAGTATTTAATTTTTTTTTTTTTTAGGACAATTGAAATAAATTCATAACCCCGTTTCTGAACAAAAAGAAATTCATAATTTGGATGAATCTAAAATTAGCTGCTGGTCAACAGTTATTCATCCCTGAACCAAATTCACACTGATTTTGAAAACACTGAGACATCAAAACTTCAACTTCAAACTTTTTTTTTTTTTCTCTTGTGTCTTTACGTTAAAAGTTCAAAGCAGAGAACATCTCTGATAGGAGCGTAGGACGAGTGCGACTCGGGGGTTAGCAGGCAGGTTAGACATGAATCTTTGTGTTGACGTGTGATGAGCACCCATTGTTTATTTATGGCGGCGATGCAGTGGCATCATTTATTCCACAGGATTTGCATGTCTATTGTATATTTAACCCCTTCAGTCAAGGAGGCAGAGATGTAGCAGAGATGATCCAAAAATTCTTACATATCAATACAAGAATTCTTACAATCATTTGAGAAACTTTTCAAGTTAAATATTTGTCATTTTCGGCTTCATACATTTCCTGCTTTTTCTTGTTTTAAGTGATAGCAAATCAAATGTCTTTTGAGTTTTTCTGATGTTGATTCGTTTGAAGATGTCACATTGGAATCTTGGAAATTGCGTCAGGCTGCTTTCTGTTGTTTTCTGAGTTTAATGCAGCGAATAATTAATCCATTTGTCAAAGAAAAACACTAGATAACAAAGACTATTGCTAGTTGCAGCGCTTGTAAACCTTACAGTGCTAGATAGCAGATAAAATAGGTACAACATTTGCATATGAACAGTAATTACCCCAAAATAAACAAATTTCTATAGTTTTTTTGTTGTACTTTTTACTGCATGAGCTATTGAAAGTAATCCTGTTGCCCACTTTTCAGTCTTGTTGTTTAAATGTTAATTAAAATAAACTCAGAAAAGATTTTTTCCCCTCCAACTTTCTGCCGTTATAAGGCCGACCAGCACACCAGTGTAGAGCAGATTCCTTATGTATTTTGTGTTTTATGGAGATTCATTTTGAATTGCATGCTTTGAAAGTGTTTATTTGTGTTTGTGTTTGACTAAGACAACAGCAAAAGTAATTTGGAGTCTTGGAGTTTATGTCGCTACAAGTTTTAAGGGAAATAAAAACGCTCTCAGTGATGGAGTGTAAATGTGATGGCGTGCTGGGAACAACGATATAAAACAGACTCAGAAAATTACTTGTATTTTCTTTCTGCTGCGCTGTGGGAACATTCATTGGATTCTGCCCCCATCTGTTGTAATCAATAACGTGACCATCTTGTTTTTTTATGAAACGCACTTACTCTTAATTTCATCCACCAGTGGTTTTAGAGAGAAGAATGTGGAGTTACCTATACGGCTCTGACATTATAAATCACCTCTTGAGACCAGATTGTACAGCAGTATCGATTGATCCTGATATATCACAGAAATTTACTGTCACTTCTGTTTTCAATTAAAGATACAATCAGTCAGATAATGACTTAATTGGATTTTACAGAAGATTGAGTTTTATTGCCCCGTGCTTTACGAGTTTAGTTAAGGAAGGCCATTTTATCACAGTTGTCAGGGGCGACCGGCTGCCGCCGCCTCGTCCTTCTGTAGCTGCTGCCGTCCTGTGTACAGCGCAGGGGAGAAAGTGTCACAGGATTGGTTTTCCTTGAGCTGCCACCGCCTCCATGAATCATGCCCTCCCATAATAGATAAAATCTGCCCGGATCACACCGTGACACCTCCCGGTGGAGTGATGGCGGCCGGATACAGACGGGCAGCGTGGAGGAGGACGCCGCGAGGTGGAAACCTAAACTTGACACTTAAATTCAAGCACAAACTTTTAGAGCTTAGTTCAACATACACAAGAAAACAAGTATAAAAACAAGAGAGAGGCTCCTGCTGATGCTGCATAAACAAACTTCTTTATATCATTGAAAACATCTAATTCATCCTTCACTCGGAGCGTCGCCTTTAAATATTCAAATGTTAAAATATCACAATATGTTTGTCCCAATTTACCCTTTTATGGGAGAGCTCATTAGAGCTGTCAGTGTTTCTCAGGATTCTAAAGATTTGAGATTTATGTGGGAATGAGACGAGGCAAATACGGTTTTCTTCTCTTTAGGTTACTGTCCAGTTAATTTAACATTTTAATAAACCAGATCAGTAAACATCTAATGTTCATTGCTGAATCCACAAAAGCCTGCTGAATCATCATCATAAAAGGAAGCAGAGTGACCTGGATCACTTTTGTATTCTCTTAATGAACAATTAATACTAAATTCATCACAAAAATGTAAATATTCTTGCTTTTTTTTTTTAAGGTCTAATATTATTATTGTTGTTTCTTAATGTGGGTGTGCTTTCTTGTGGATATGTGCCACCTTTGTAAGTTTGACCATGACAAACGACTGTCTGCTTCTGTAATATCTCCAAGACCTGGACCTGGACTTCGGATATGAAGTAATCAAGGTGATGTGGACAGCAGCTGTCATGTGCAGAGAACAAAACATCAGTGCATATACATAAATGACATCATATATTTTCCCAGTACATTGTACCCCACACTGCACTCTGATGTTCAGTCTTGTTTTGTTCTGCCGCACTTGTGTTTCCAACAGGTGCTGAAATGTCAAAGTATTTTGTGTGCACATGATTCATAAAAACTAAATTACTCTATCAATCACAGGGTTTGTCAGTGTTACAGTGTTAGGTTTGGATTATTAGGTTAACTGTCACAATATTTACTTTCTAATTGTAAGTATCGGTTAGAACTGGAACTAATTAAGTAAAACGATATATGCTATTCATGTAATAAATAAACTGTGTGGGAGGAGTAAGTTTTAATGTGCATTTTCACATAACATTCAAAGGTTTCATAGTCGTTGTACATGAACGTAGAAATACTGAGTTTTAGTAGTTGCGCGTTTTGAATCCGCGCATGCGCATTGCGACGCGTATACAGGACGCACGCGCAGCTTGTCCTCCAAGTGTTAGGCGTAATGGCGGCAGGAGCGGGAAAATCATCCTGAAGGTGAGTCATTCCGCTTCCTTCACGGTGCTGGCTTTATAATCCAGAAAGCTAACGTGATGCCAGCAAGATTCAGAGTCACACAAAGTTAGCATCAAATTTCCCGGTTGGAATCTCCGAGTTACGACTTCCGCCTGAGCGCAAGGAATTCTGGTATGTAAACAAACGGACACGATCAGATTCATACGTCATCATTATGATCACCGAGGGTTTCTGCAACTTCCTCATTTGAGTGAAACGTAGAAGTTAACAAAGGTCGTCGTTTTGAAACGTATTTGTATTGACTAATGACACATCAATATTAATTTAATGGATAATTAACATTGTATGCCTAATTTCGTAATTGAACCTTACATAGTTGTTTAGTTTGTTGTTGTTTTTTTTTAATTAGCACCGTCGGCTTTTTAACGTTAGCTAGCATTAGCTAGCACTCGCTATTTCTTGTCTGCGAGATATTTGGGCACCGTTTCGGACACATAACAGATTGTAGTACACAATCGTGTGTGTAATATTGTGATTACAACGTGTCAATTTACTGTCCATTGTTCTAAAGTCCGCCTGTCACGCGCAGCACTCACCGCATCCACGGAGGCTGCCATCTTGTTTAGGCAGCGATGTGACGTCACATTTCAAATGCCGTTAAGCTTATTACATTTGTATGATCTCTAAATGTGGTGACTTGAGCAGCACTGTGGTCGCGGGTTCGATTCCCGGTGTGGCCAGTTGTCGAGGTTAATTGGTTAATTAGCGACCCCCCCAGGACCAAGGCCGAACCAAACCAAACCAAACCAGACCAGAGACAGAGAATCACTGAACATACGTATTATTCAGGGGACCCCAGAATTGGAAAATTACTTTTCCAAGTTAAAATGAAGCAGAATATATTTTGAATCGGGAATTTATGTGTTGCGCTGCATAAAATGCAATGTATAGAAAAGAGTAAAGGACAATATCTTATCTTTTCTAGTGATAAGAAAATTGCTGTGAACAGATGTTTTGTCACTTCAGAAAGATAAAGATGTTAACAAGTAGCCTTCCTTTATTTATTTAAAGTTTCAACAAACAAAAACTAAGAACAAATTTAGGCAATTTAAACTTAAAAATTATGTGAAATCTTGTGAAAATGTTACTTAAATATAGTCCATAAATAAATTATTTTTTTCGACTGACCTGAGATTTTTCAGTTTGATGCAGTTAGTCTAAGTAAAACATAAAAAGAAGGAGAGAGTAAAATTCAATAACCATATTAATAATAATCAGTAAATTCCCTCAGTTTTGCCAGTAAAAGAAACTTGTATCTGCAAGTAAAGTGTACACTACTTGATGATCACACTTTCCTGGGTTTTCCCAACAGCAGACGTGTTGATTTTTAGTCTGTCCAGGTTTTTTTCTCTTCATCTTTGTTGTCATCAGCTGATGAATCTGCGTCTGAAGGAATTTTATCCTTCTGCAAGACCAGGAGTCTTAACCTGAGAGAGACATCCTGCTGCATCTTCTTTAACATATAAATATGAAAATTTAACAACCCTTGGCTGTTTCAGTTCTAAATGCCAATAGCCACCACTTGTGTTTGTACAGTAGCTGCAGGCGGTGGTTGGTGTGTGAGGATCACAGAGCTGCTTGAAGGACAGGCGGCGCTCTGCTCATAAACGTCCAGCCCTGAGAGCCAAGCACCAATAAACAGGCCGAACTAGACAGAGTGAACCAACTTAACAGGCTGCCGCTGATCTGAAGATCTCAGCCATCAGTCTTTTCACCTGAGAGGACAGAGCTGCCTTCAGACCAAAGTCCTGCCCGCAAGTATCTCAGGGAGGTGGAGGAAGATTTAGAGATGGCTGACGTCAGTTCCAATCCACTTTTGTTGTAACAGTCGTTGTAATTTAAGTTTAGCTCTCTGAAGTCCTCTACAAAGGGGAGGAGGAAGCAGGAATTTTAGTATCTGTCTTGCCATCAAACAAAACAGCAAAATTACAAATCTCAATTAAAAGGCACAAAATGACCACAAAAAAACAAGAAATCAGAAAAGGGATGCAAAATGTTCCACAAACTCAGACCAAAAGAGACACATAATGACCTAAGCAGGAGGTTTATTTTCTAAAGATCCGAGATATGAAATATTCACATAATTGCAAAAAGAAGTGTCAACAGCTCAGCCTCAGGACTGCTGAGGTGCTCCGTGTTGCATTAAAGCCTGAGAAACACTTTGAACTTCCCCTTTTTTACCTCCCCGGAGGCTGGAGGGAGACGTGTGACGGATGTTCGGGGGAAAAAAAACAAACATCTCACTAATTCAGATGTCCGACTAATTCCTCTGTAGGAGCTCCGTGTCCCGCCTCCCCAGGGAGGCTTAAATCAGCGTTTCTGTGACAGCACTTCTGTGGCAGCAACGCCCCCAATCAGCACCTAATAATAACCCCAGTCAGCAGAGGTCAGCTCCTCCTTCAGCTCTGCAGGAGGAAGAGGAGGCTCCTCTGCTTAAATAAACAGATGTTTGGAGCCTGACACATTCAGTCAGCTCACAGCTAACGTAATGAAAAATCCTCAAATCATCGTTTAGATGGTTGAATTTTAACGGCCAACTCCAAAACGTCTCAAACTGGAGGCTCAGCGAACTTCAGTGGCCTCCTGAGTCTGCAGACTCGGAGGCTGTTCGTGTGAACGTGGAGCCTGAGATAAACCAAAACCCTGCAAACGAGACCGACCCAGACCGCTCTGGTCTTCGGTTCTGTTGTCAAACCACGAAGATCTCCAAACTTACAGTGGACTTTACTCCTGAAGGTTTTCAATAGATTTAGTACTTCCACTTCCACGTGTAATATTCCAGGATATATTTCACCTTTTCTACCTTTCCATTCGGTCCATTTAGTGGCACATTGAAAACAGCTCCTGATCCCCAGAGGAAGAACCGCTCCCCGGCTTCCATCACCGTTTACTTTAGTTTGTGACTCCTTCCCTCTGTGGCGACGTTACAAACAAATAGTACCTATTTTAATTGTAACCCTAACCCTAACCCTCAGCAGAGTAAAAAGTGCAGGCTGACTTACAAAAGAGTTATTTTGTTGTTTTAAATTTGACAAAAATCAGAAAACTCAATAAAAAAAAGTCATTAGCAGAATAATCCAGTCTCTTATTTTATACGTCAGCCTCTTAACATTCAAAAATGTGTTTTTTCACATATAAGACTTTTAAGCCCCCCACCACCGCCAGGCTGCAGTCTATCAGAATAAAAGCAGGAAATCACGACTTGTGCCAATTAAAGCTGCTGTATAAACTTTTATTCTGGTTTGTGTTTTACTCTTCATCAACAACAACATGAATAAATTTATTATGCGTTCAGCCGCCGCCTCCTCCCACTCCCACAAATCTACTCGGCCGGCACAAACTGCAAAGCCTCTCTAGTCACCTTGAAATTTCCTCTGCTATTTTCCAATTAAAAGCTTAATAGCCCTGGAGAGCGGCTTCACGTGGGGAAGTTTACCGGGCTCTTATTGTCTAAGCCTCGGCCTCGGATCCCATTATTTGCTTGAATAAACCTTTTTTTACGGTCAGAAATGGGCCCCGGCTTTGTCCGGTGTTATGTTTCAATGCCCTCTATTAGTCCAGCAGAAGGGACATATCAGCATCCTCGACATAGTTCCCAAAGGGTTGTGTGGGGTTTGTTGTTTTTTTTTTTTCCTTTTTTTAATACATGTAGAGACCTAATCATTTAAGTTATGTACGATTGTGTAAAAGGTGTGCGGAGGCTGAGGCCTGCAGGCAACAGGGAGGGCAAAATTACACAATGTCCCACCTGACTAAGATGTGTGGGCAGAATCAAACACACACTTTTCACATCTGTACGGTGTTTTCTGTTTAAAGTCACCTTGAATGAGTCAAATCTACATTATGCTCAGAAAATTAGTCTTTTAATGTCCAAACATTTTAATTTTCTTTTTTTCCTGCACGTCTGACTGTGAATATCAAAGTCAACATCTTTTTATGAGTATTTCATGGAGCTGTAGAAGCTTAAATTACGTCTTTGAATCTGAAAATTGCAACCTTTTAATTGGTAAAATATACATTTTATATGCACATTTTTTAGATTGCTATTAGAAAAAGGTTGTGGGTACGTTACGTCTTTTGGTGTCCTAAAAATGTTTCCCCTTCATCTATTCATGGGGCTTTTTATTTTTCTCTCCACATGGACAAAAATGTTTATTTGTCAAAAAATTTTAAACAAAAAAATTTGACCTTTTTATTAAATTTTCATCTTTTAAGTTTCTAAAAAGGTGTTTGTCCAACAGATACAACACCAACGATTTAAATATCTTTACATTTCCAACTTGAATTTTCAAAATGTAAAAGGTATTTTAAATATTTTAACGTCTCTGCAAGTTGATGCCAAAAGAAACTTTTTTTTAACCCTCTAAATGCTGATAAGCACAGGAACAATCCTGGACACACAGAAGTTTCAGTTTTATATTCAGCTGACATTTCAGAGATTTATGATGCTTCTGCTTTCCATTTCAATTTTATTTTATTGATGCAACATTTTAATTGTTGAAATGTGAATTATAGGCCTCACATTAAATGATCCCCGCTCAGTTTTTCTGTAAAAGGTCTCGTCAGAAGTCTGTTTGTGACGACAGCAGATGAACATCAAGAATTAGATTTTCATATTGCATTTCTTTTTCTTTTTCCTCCACCTTCAGCTTTTAAAAAAAAACGTACTTTTGCATTTCCTGTTTTTAAAGTCTGTGAATGAGATGTCAGCCTGCTGAATATATACATATATATGTTTATGATGCTCTTCAGAAATTAAATTACATTTTTTTTTGTTTCACCATCAACAAAAACAGAATGTTTTATGTGCTTTTATAAACTGACTTCTGTCTTCAGTCTCATGGTGCAGCTCAGCTCTGATAAAGAAATCTTTAATATCCAGCTGTGATTTGTTTCCACAGGACCAAACTGTTTCTAGTCTTCATTTTAAAGGAGACTCCTCCAAAACCCTCAGAGAGTTATCTGCTCCTCCCTGGCAGTTTTTTTTCTGTTTGTGTGCTGTTGTTGTTGTTGTTTGTTTTTTTGCAGGAGCTTTGACGCTTTGAGTATCAACGTTTGGTTACTCGGCTCCATAAGTGCGTGTCATTCTGATGCATATCTGAGCTGTCAGCTGGAGGAAGGTGGATCCTGCTCCTCCTCCTCTTCCTCCTCCTCCTCCTCCTGTCATGGGTGCAGCAGAGCAGCTCCATCCTTTCTGAGTCCTGCTGACTCTCCCGCACCGCGCTGCGCTGCGCACCGCACCGCACCGCGCCGCCGCCGCAGCAGGATGAACGGCTACGGGTCGCCCTACCTGTACATGGGGGCTCCGGTGTCTCAGCCCCGGGCTCCCCTCCAGAGGACCCCAAAGTGTGCCCGGTGCCGGAACCACGGCGTGCTGTCTTGGCTCAAAGGTCACAAGCGCTACTGCCGCTTCAAGGACTGCACCTGCGAGAAATGCATCCTGATCATCGAGCGGCAGCGCGTCATGGCGGCGCAGGTGGCGCTCCGGCGGCAGCAGGCCAACGAGAGCCTGGAGAGCCTCATCCCGGAGTCCCTCAGGGTGCTGCCGGGCATCGGCGTGCCCGGGGCCGGCGAGGGGAGCCAGGGCAGCCCGCCCAGGACGGAGGAGCTGGAGCTGAGGTGGAGCAGCTCGGAGCCGGTGCCGGCCGGAGCACCGACAGGTAGGACGGAGGGATTATTTCACCCAGATGTCACGATGGGACACTGAAATCAGTTTTAATGGCTACAGGTGATAATAACAAAGATTATGGCAGCACCGACATCCACAATAATCCTGTTTAACGTTTCAAAAAATTATAGATATAATTAAAAAATGCTATTTTAATGACGAACATGGAAATGTTAAAATAAAGCTGTTCAGGTCCATCCAAAAACAGGTTAACATGGTCTTTATTTTAAATGTTCAGATATAAATGTTAACACTTTTCAGTACTGAGTATTTAATATATTTTAACTGATTCATTCACACTTTGGTTGCTTTACATTGACTTCTGAATGGGATGTTACAGAAATTCACTTTAGGCCAAAATGCAGGAAAAAACTTAAGATTGAACAGAGATAAATAAATACATCCAAAAGGTGCTGAACTGTTTTATTATTTTAATATGTTGGTTATTTTAATAAAAATCACAGTCTATGGCAGGATGACACAAATAGATCAACTTGAGTCTGTTAAAAATTTTAATTGGGTTTTCTTTGCTTAAATAAAAAATAAATGATTTTATGTATTATATTTTCTGTGAGGCTGCAGAAACAAACAAATAAGAAACCATAAATTATTTAGTTCCAGTTGTTTTGATTGATTTGTTTTTTGTTGTTGTTGATGTTTTTATTCTGATGCTGCTGGTGGGTCTGAAGTTGATTTACTTCAATAATGAATAATTTATTCCTGAATTAGTCTGTCTGGGGTCAAGAGGTCATTCTGGGTCAGCTGTAGTTTCCTGATCTGATTAAATGAACAGTAGGTGAGTTCATAGATAATAAAACTGTCCTCTGACTGGACCAGCTCAGTCCACCAGGTCGGGTTAGATCCCTGAAGGACAAGTTGTCAATTACAACTGTGTATTCATAATCACACACCCTGTCCTGCCTGTCTGGTCCCGCAGAGCCGGCTGAGGACGGTCCGGGTCCGGACGACGCGTCGGGGCCCGAAAACGGAGGGAGCTCCAGCGAGAAGGAGCAGGACCCGGTCAGCTCCCCGGAGGGCTCCAAGCCCAACTCCTGCTACACCCCGGAGCCCCCGGAGCCCCCCTCCGAGGAGAGCCTCCGCTACGGCCTCCCCAAAGCCGAGAAGGAGGCCAAGGCCGACCCGCTGAGCCCCCCCGAGCAGAGCGTCCTGATCGAGGGGCCGTCCGGCTCCATCAGCCTGCCCTTCAGCCTGCGGGCCAACCGGCCCCCGCTGGAGGTCCTGAAGAAGATCTTCCCGGCCCACAAGCCCCCGGTGCTGGAGCTGATCCTGCGGGGCTGCGGGGGGGACCTGGTGGGGGCCATCGAGGTGCTGCTGTCCAGCAGGGGGCCGGACGGGAGCGCGCACGGCACGCACGGCGCCGACGCGCACCCGGACGCGCTGGTGCTGCCCTCCAACGGACACCTGTTCGAGCACACGCTGGGCTCGTACCACCCGGTGCCCCCCTCCGCCAAGTGGTCGGTGGGCTCGGCCTTCCGGGTCCCCGAGTCGCTCCGGTTCGCGTCCGAGTCCGGCCCGGGCCCGCTGGGTGTCCCTCTGCAGCACCCGTCCTTCCCGCAGCCGACGCGCTACCCGCTCATGCTGCGCAACTCGCTGACGCGCAGCCAGGGCGGCCCGTTCGTGCACAACGACGTGACTCTGTGGAACACGGTGGCCCTGCAGCAGCAGTACCAGCTCCGCTCCGCCGCCCAGTACGTGTCCCCCTTCTCCCAGGCGGCCCCCGCCGGCCCCGGGGGGTCGGTGTTCCGCGGCTCCCCCATCCTCCCCCCGTCCAGGCCGGCCGAGGAGCCGCGCGTCAGCATCCAGGAGGAGAGCTGCACGCTGGGGCCCAAACCGGGTCTGTACTCCCCCGATGAGGACTACGAGGAGCGGTCCGACTCGGCGGACTCCCGGATCCTGAGCTCCTCCACCTGAAGGGGCTGCAGCTGGACTAACGCAGCAGGAGAACCAAAAAGCCGTTTTCTTCTGAGAGGACGTGTGTGTGTGTGTGTGTGTGTGTGTTTTCTTCGCCTCTCGGTTTTTTTTTTTTTTGTTTTGACCTTTGACCTTTGACCAAACGGATGAATGTAACATCGTGATGACCGACCGACTCACTAACTCACTCCCTCACATTATTTTGAAAATCCGCCCTCAGTTTCCTGTCAGCATGTTTATTACTGTGAAGACTAAAAATGTAAAATCATCTCTGCATGTTTAGAGAATGCCAAATAAACCTGAGCTGTCCAAATAGATCAGACTCCTGTCCTGAGTGTCAGCTCTGGGCTTCGTTGTTGTATTATCACTATTATTATTATTATTATTATTATCCTTTTCCCTCTCCTCATTATTATTATTATTATTATTATTATTATTATTTATTATTATTATCCTAAAAATTTAAGATTCAGGTGCTGAGAAGATTTACAGATTAAATATGAAAACTTTAAATTAAATCTCCCATTAAAAAAAAAACACCTTATTAAATGACATTTTGTAAATTTTATTGGATTCATTGCTCGTTTTACGGTCTGCATTAAAAAGCACTAATATCTGTTATACTCTGTTTATTTAACTGCTGCAGAAAAACGTCTGATCTCTCTTATGAATATTGAGCAGTGGCACTCAAAGTAAATTTGTAAATTTGACAAACGTAAATAAAAATCAGCTGGCTTTTTAACTGAAGAGACGTTTATTTAATGTATTTTTTGAATGAGTGTCAGAGTCATTTCGTGGATTTGGCTGATGGAGGTTCAGCTCGTTAAATGATCAATAAGGTGAAATAACTTTAATTGATTTGACCTAATTAATTAGATGAACGTGTCATTATTATATATTATATATAACCTCATTAATCAAAGTTAGCATCAGAAAATGTATAAATTCATCATCTGGACACAACATATTTACATTTTTCAGATATTGTGAGTATTTGATTTAATTTGATTGTGAAACTTTTTTTTCCTTGAGCACGTCCTTCCTAGCTCTGTTTCATTTTTGCAGTTTGTTTCCACCAAAACATCCGATTCGGACTCAGAAAGTGAAGTTCACTCAGTTTGTTGCTTTAAATCTGAAAACAGCTGGATGATGGTCGGGGAGAAAATTGTGGTGAAATTTAATCAGAAGTAATTTCTGCATTTTAACTTTAATGTCTTCATCTTTATTCTTCTCCACGTCTCAGAGGTGAATATGTGACACGGCTGAAGTGTGGAAGTAAAATCTAACTAAAGCGGCTGCTTAGAATAAAAAAAAAAGTTTGATTGAGGTGAAAATACACACTTGTTTTGTAGCCTACACAGTTTGGACGCACAAACCAGCTGGCATCAATTCATCAGCATTAAAAAAACAAACAAACAAACTAAAGAAAACGTATTTGTGTGCAACCACAACAAAAGTTAGTCATGATTTTTGTGTTACAGTTTTTTCTTTGACAGTTTATAAAATGAGTCTTTGGGTGGTTTCCAGCTCCATCGCAGAATAATTCATCTTTGTTTTCAGAGACAGAGAAATAGATTGTGTTTTGATGTGACCTTCACAACATCAGAGGTCATTCTTATTTCCCGGCTCTGACTCAGACCTGTCGAATGCTGCTATCTAGTGGTGCAGCTGCTGTATAACCAGCTTTTCTGAGCCCAAACGCTGAAACTTAAAGGCCTCCAGAGATTGAAAACACAATCCAAGTTTACTTTTCTGCATTCTTCAGTTGTTTACTTGATATTTGCCGAAGTCGTGTGAAAAAATGTAGCATTTTCTTGACTGATTCTTTCTTCCCCAAGAAGCCATTCTCACCTCATTTGAAACGGATCAAAAGCAATTTTAAGAATCACCGAATTGTCCATGAAATAGAGAAATCCTGTGCTGTGAACGTTTAGGTTTATTTTCTGTCTTTGCAGTTGGGAGGAAAAATAAACGTGATCACGGCCCTTCAGGTTCGGTCATCAGCATTAAGAACACAGATTCGATCAATAAATTTAGAAAGATCGGGTTGATGAACGTCAAAATGATTACAGATGTGTGTGTTTATCATCTGAGGTGTGTTTCCTCCGTCCAGGCTCAGGACTTCATCTTATTTTGGGATAAAGTCTGACATCCAGTGGACATCAGGAGAACGTCAGCTTGGTGCCTTTTATCAAATAAAAGAAGATCTTCATTTAAAGTTCAAATCTGCTGCGTTAACTGTCAATATAAATATAATATAATATAATAAATAATTAGAAGCCAGCGTCGCCAACAATCAATACAATTTAAGAATTTCCCAGATTTAAATTCCAAATCATTTTGCTCTTCAAAAACTTTTTCCACTCCTCGTCTTTTCACAGAAACTTATAGAAGTTATTCTAAGAAACGCTTTAATGAGCGATAGTTGGCAGGAAACTAATCTAATTTTAATTCCTTGGAAGGATTTTATTTTTGGGATGTTCTATAAAACCTAAACTTAACTGGACAACAGAAAAACTTGAATGTGTTTAAACTGATGTTTAATTCTAATAAAAATTCATTTAAAGTGTGTAATGATGCAGCAGAAACAGGACAGATGGATGTAAAAGCTTCTTGGACACGTCCGCCTGTTTGTTGCACATCAGCCATCAGAGGTCGAGGTGTCGGGCTCCTCCGGACGGAGACAAATGTCGTCCCGCCTGGTTTTGTCTTCAGCTGCATGTGTTGTCAGTCCATCAGAGGCTAATTAACATAACAGGATCCCCGGCTGCTCTTCTGTCTTTACACAGCTCTGGTTACACTTTACGGCCTTCACGGCGGGACGCGTCCAACAAGATGCTGCTGTTTCAATCAGCAGCAGCAAAAGTAAGCTGGACAGCGTGTGAGAAAGTGTCCTGACGTGTCCGTGTCTCAGGTTGTGGCCACTTAAAAGGATCAAAGTGAGTGACGGTTTATTTCAGACGGACACGACAACACGCAGATTAGTTCACAGAAGTCACAGGATGGAAAAGCACTTCCTTCACACTGATGCGCCAGCATCCCGAAGATACACAACTTTTCAGGTGAAAAGGAAGTTTTGTTTCATGAAAAACTTATTTCAGCGACACTGACAGTCGATGGAAGGACTCAAAGACCCCTGAAGTGACGGCTGAGACAGCTGAATCCACACAGGACTCCCTGAAAAATGATTCTAAGGAATCTCTGTGAAGGTAAGAGGGTTGGAATTGTATCAAGAATCCCCAGAAACCTCCTCAAGGATTTCCAGACGCCTGCAGAAACCCAAAAGTGCATCAAGCGTCACTGCTGAAGTCCTCCTGCTGGAATCCCTCTGAGGATCTCTGAAACCCTCCGAAACCCAAAACAACTCCTCCACCGAAGACCCCAAGTCCTGTTCAATCCAGCAATGTCTCATCAGACCCGAAGGTATCTCTGGAAAACCCCCAAGGACCTTTACTACCCCGTAAAGATAACTGGAGTGCCCCCGCTAAGTGGAAGACACCTGAAATCAACTTCAGGAGGTGCAGAAGTTTGCAAAGACTGAGTCGTGGTTCTCCAAAGACCTGCAGGATCGCCTCAAATACTCCCAACCACCTAAAAATCCACTTGGACTTCTTTCAGATTCCCAAAAAGATTCAGTCATTCCCTGAAACGTCCTATAAGACCACTGAAGCACCTCAGGAGGCCCCACGCTGCTCGGACACAGACAACACATTTCACCTGGAGGGTCCCCCCCCCCCCGACATCAAAGCATTCCTGGTGTGGAAACAGCAGCGCGAGGTGGCCGCTCGTAACCTCCGTCATAAATTAGGACGAAGTGGCAAATAAAGCTGCACCTGCAGGCCTGATGTCTTCAGCTTCAGCCACACGGAGGAACCGGCGTCCTCGTCTGGACAGAAGAAGACCGGCAGGCCTGATGCACAGCAGAACACTGCAGGACAGAACTGTGATGGATGTTGACATTATTTTTGCTTCCACTACATGAATTTATTAGCTTGATTGTTTTGTATAGAAACCAGAAGACGACTGGAGGTTTATAGTGAACTTGTCAGTCAAAGTTATTTAAGAATTGATCACTTTTTTTTTTTTTTTTTTTTGCATCTTCGAGGCCTGTTTGAAAATCTAAAAAGAAAATAAACAGTTGGCACTTTTCTTTGGTGCATAACAAAAATGAAATCAAACCTTTTGTCTTTATTTCATTAAAGTCAAGCAGAGCAGGGTTGAACGAAGACAAAAACAGGCTCTGAATGCAACACACTTTGTTTGTCACTTTTACATCACAAGGAAACGCACAAAAGGTTCACGTCTGCGGTTTATATTCAGCGGCCCGAAGATCCCCGACTGTATTGTCTTGTCGTCAGTTCCCATGGAAGTCAGTTGGCGCTGAGTAAATTCTGCCATCGTCAGCCTTTTCACTCCGTAAGCTGCAAAACAAAGAACCCAAACGCAGAAAGTGGTCCACATTCCTCTTTTTAAGTCCAGGCCGCACCCACAGATCACTTCCCTGCATAAACTCCACCACGTTCAACCTGAACTTCATGATTTCTGTCATTCTGATGGAGCTGATGAAAACAAAAAGCTTTTTCTTGCACATTTTGGTGAAATCGCAACGTTAAAAAAGGAAAAAGCTCATTTAAGTTTTGTGTGTGTGAGGTTATTTTTGCTCTGGGTGGTTTGGCATCAGTGTGAGATTCAGGATCAGTTGAAGGTTAAAGCTGCGGGTGTGTGATCTTATTTTGTGTAGGACTCTCCTTCGTGCTGACATACTGGGGTTTTTTTTATGAGGTGTGATTGTTGTGAAAACACTGTAATCATCTGCGGTTACTTCTGCCCGGAGGACGGACTGTAACAACCTGCATGACGCATTTATCACCTGCTTACCTGCTCGGCTGCAGGGCAGATAAAAGTGTGATCTGTAAAATACACCGTCTGGCAGAAGCACAACAATAAAAGCTGAACAATCTCTGTCATGTTAAAGACACTCTGCTCTCTTTTTTGGTCGTTTTGATGTCAATGATATCTGGAATTATTGCAACAAATGAAAAGTTAGAATAAAAAGAAAAACATGGAAAACTAATAATCTGCTAATTTGACTAGTTAAACTACTCAGAGGAGACATTTAACTGGAAGAGTTGGGATAATTATGTTTATGTCAGTAAATGAAAATTTCTTTTTTATTATTTATCAGCCTGTTGGGTAAAACTGAAGCCTGCTGAAGTGAAATAAGTTTCTTTTCTGATGGTCGTTCTGCGTTTTTATTCACCTTCAGAAATCAAAATCCAGATCTTTGATTTACATTCAGATCAGCTGAAGATCATTTTGTTTCTCAACAATAAATGAACCTTTAGAGGAAAAGAGATTTTATGGGAATAATATTTTCTGAATACGAACCTTTCTTATTGCTTCACACACAGAATGGAAACAAAACATTTCACGACAAGTGAGCAAAACGAGACAGGAAACAGTGTTTTCAGGTTCTGATGTTCCACTTTTCAGGAACGCTTTGTTGAGCACAAAATTAAATACGACATCCGAGGTCATCCTTAAAAAAAAGACTGAATCCATCAGTTAAAGGAGCTAAAGCTGCCTGATGGTTCAGTGTAGTTTGTATTAATGTTGTGGGGTGATGAAACAAACTGTCCACCGATTCTAAAATTTACAAACAGATATTTTCTTTTCTCTGCTCCAGACCAGGTTTTGCTCACTCAGGTCAGATGCTCCTTATTTGTTCAGTTAAAAAAATAAATATAAAAACAACCAGCAGCTATATATCCCATTAGATCCTGAAGCACTGACCTGACCTGTAACACATTACCCATCATGCCTTGTGCTCCTTCTATGATAAAACAGATCCCAAAATATTTTAGTTTTGAATTATTTATATATTTGATGAATAAGTAAACAAAACACTTAAAAAAAGAAAACTCTTGAAAACGAATCAAAGAGCTTTGAGAGTTTTAGCCCCGCCCCCTCCGGATTGACAACTCGCAACCCCATTGGTCGGTGCGTGTGGCGGAGCAGCCAATCAGAAGACAGAGAGCGCAGACCGAAGCGGTTCATAGCAGAAGGGTCGACAGAGTCCGGCTCAGATCAGAGACTGGACCAGATCAGGTCAGAGTCTGGATCAGAGCAGGTCAGAGTCTGGATCAGAGACCGGACCGGATCAGAGTCTGGATCAAACCAAACCAGAGACTGGATCAGACCGGACCGGACCAGAGACGGACTCACTATTCATCAGAACAATTAACGGCCAATTAACGTCCGGACCGGATCCACTCCGGTGAGTTCCCAGCAGACTTCAGAACTAAATCATTTCTCACCTGCACGTCCAGAAAGACCCGATTATTGGCCCGTTAAAACAACAACAGAACCACTTTTATTTGGTTTCACTTTATCTGTGTTTTTTTTTTTTATTCAGGCTTCAGTTAAATAATATTCAGCCTGTTAGTGATTCTGAGTTTTTATATTTCTATTTAAATATTTACACATAAAATAAGAAATGTGTGGACAGTGAGAAGAATTTCTGGACCGCCTCTGCTTAATTATTTTAATTTACATTTAAATTTAAATAATTTAACGAGTGCTAAAACACCCCAGCAGCGTGCTTGTGTTTATTTTATTTTGGATTTGTTCCGATGCAGAATCAACATGTCGGAGTTTGAGATCGACGTGGAGACTTTGGAGACGGAGAGCGACGACCCGGCGGACTCCTGCAGCCGGCCCGGCTCGGCCCCGCTCGGCCAGGCCGCCTCTGAGGACGACGAAGGCCGGGCCGAGGACAAGCCGGGCCCCAGCGGCCTGTGTCCCGGGGACCAGAGGAAGCTGAGCCGGACCCCGAAGTGCGCACGATGCCGCAACCACGGAGTGGTTTCCTGCCTGAAGGGCCACAAGCGCTTCTGCCGCTGGAGGGACTGCCAGTGCGCCAACTGCCTGCTGGTGGTGGAGAGACAGCGGGTCATGGCGGCCCAGGTGGCCCTGAGGAGGCAGCAGGCCACCGAGGTGAGTCCGACACACACCAAGAAGAAGTCAGCATCTTCAGCTTCATCTTCATCTTCATGTTAATCTTCATGTTCAGCTTCATTTCATCTTCAGCTTCAGCTTCAGCTTCAGCTTCATCTTCATCTTCATCTTAATTTTCAGCTTCAGCTTCATCTTCATCTTCAGCTTCAGCTTCATCTTCATCTTAATTTTCAGCTTCATCTTCATCTTCAGCTTCAGCTTAATCTTCATCTTCAGATTAATCTTCATCTTCAGCTTCATCTTCAGCTTCATGTTCATGTTCAGCTTCAGCTTCATCTTAATCTTCATCTTCAGCTTCATCTTCATCTCTCCTGCTGTCCTTGAAAGCAGCATTTAGTGTGAATAAAAAAAAAAAAAGAAGCTGAAATATTCATTTTGTGTCTTTAAATCACAGCTTCTGATTTTTTTTTCCACTCTGCAGCCTTTTATAATATTTAAAATAATAAACGGTGGAATTTTCTGTTCCACACATATTTACATAATTAGATTTTACAATGATAATTAGAGGTTTTTTTTTTTTTTTTTTATTTGAGGCAACAGAGCAACAACCAGCAGAAAATATTGTTTTGTCTCGACAAAGTCGATCAGACTGACTGATGACTGAAATTTTCCTCCCACATAAGAAATAATTCATGTTTACTTAGGAGCTTCTGATGTTACTGTGAAAAACAGTGAGAACTGTCTTTAACTACACAACTTAATATTGTGTAAAGGACAGATTCGTGGAGTGTGTGTCTTTGTGTTTTTGTGCGTTTGAATGAGCTGCTGCACAAAAACGCAGCCCGTCAGCAGATGTGTTTTCCTCGTTTCCTGGCCTCGTGTAACTTTTCTCCAAAATATCCTTTAAGTAATTTTTACATCTCTGAAATCTCTGCACATATTTCTGCCCGTCTGTAATTTTAAGATAACTGAAATGGCAGCGCGTCATCAATAATCCTAAAATGATCTGAAGTTGGTTTTTATAGCTGTAATAAAAAAAAGTGCCGTATTTTGACGCAGATATAAGATGGATGAGAGCGCTGTGACAAATCAGATATTATTTAAGGCTCAGGGATCAACTTTTTTTTTTTTTTTTAACTCACAGGATAAAAAAGGAATATCTGGGAAACAAATTCCAGCAGAGAGGAGGACGATATATCAGCGACACATCCGACCGTCCACCATGCTCGCCAAAAGCATCCTCGAAGGTAACAAATCTGACAGCGAGAGACACGTCTTATTTTTTTTGGACGATAAGTTTCTGATCTTTTTTGTGTTTTGTTTTGTGTGTGTGTTCCTCCTTCTCTTGGGTTTTCCCTCTCTCGCTTTAACTTAATACCCTTTTCTCTTATGGCTCGTCTCGGATTTCTTCTTTCCTTGAACAGACATCAGGACTTGCTAACATCTGTAAGCAGTTGCTTGTTTAGCTTTTTGGCACCACAACATGCTGTTTGTTGTGTCGTCCGTATCTCGTCTGCACTGTTGGAATGGGAGAGAAAAGTGTAGCACTGTTGCATGTTTGTCAGCGGCGTGAACATTTCTGAGTGCATGCTTGGCATCACCTATAATCCAAAACACATTGAGTGTCATAAACAACGCATTAAATGGTGGTTTCTTTTGATGACAGGATATCGTCCGGTGCAGTCTGATCCGTTCCTGGCGGCCAACACGTCTCTCCCCCCGCCGCTGAGCGATCGCATGAGAAAGAGGAGAGCCTTCGCTGACAAGGAGCTGGAAACCATCATGCTGGAGCGGGAGTACAAAGAGAGGGAGCTGATGGAAAACAGCCAGGCGGCCACGGCCTCGCTCATCTTCCCCAACAGCATGGTGCACCACGCCGCCGAGTACGGCTCCTACAAGACGGCCTACTCGCCGGCGGCTCAGGTGGAGCCGCAGCCCAAAGATGTGTGCAGCTTCGTGGGGCCGAACTGCCTGGATCTGCCCATGCAGTACCCGGCCGGCTCGGCCAACGTGGAGCTCATCTCCTCCAACGTCAGCGTGGCCACCACCTACCGCCACTACCCGCTGCAGCCGTCACGAGGCGGCTTCATGATGTGGCCCCGCGGCGCCGCCAACCTGGGCGACGCCCTGCTCTACCAGCAGTGCCTGTTCAACGCCACGGCGGTGCAGAACATGAAGCCGGGCGCCATCTGGGAGCCCAAGGTGATGCCCACCGAGAGCCAGCCGCCCGAACACGAAGCCGCGGACGCCGTTGGCGCTAAACTGGAGGGGTCCCGGGCCGCGGCGGCACAGGACTCGGTAAGCCCTCCACAGCGGGTCGATCCCAAACCCCCAGGCGTCGCCCACGGAGGGCCGGGGGAGTGCTCCGCCTTCTCCCCGCCAAAGAGGAGCTTCGGACAGTCGTTCCCCAACAACTCTGCGTCCCAAAACTCCGGCCAGGTGCTGAGCAAGCTGAGTAAAGACAGCGTGAGCGCCAAGCTCTCTATGAAACTCAACTCCTTCCACTCGCTCCTCCAGCACTCGCTGAGTGAAAAATCCAGCGCCGGGCCGGAGCTCAGGGCGCCGTACTGCAGAGAGCTCTTAGAGGAGGCCGCCCGCAAGTTCAGGGACGGCTCTGCCAAGGACATACAGGCTGTAAAAATGGCCGACAGGTACGCCAAAGACTTCCTGTCCAAGTCCGTGGGGACCAAGACGGCATCCGGAGAGTCTTTGTCCTTCTCGGTGGAGGCCATACTGAAAAGACCCGCCCCCGCCATGAGTCGAGCATTCCATTAACGTCCATTAAGTGTCTTTTCTTGCACTATAAATCGCAGGTTTGTCTCCGAGGACATGGGGGGACATCCGTCACAACAAAAACTTAACCGCAGGCACTGCATCAGAAAACAGACCAGCAGCTGGAAACTATTTTTCTTTTCTTTTCTTTTCCCAATTTAATATTTATGTACAGTATATTATATTTTACATGTGCATGTTTAATAACTTTATTGTGTAGAGTATTTAAACATTATCCCGATGTTTTCCTCATGTCAATAAACTTTATAAGACTGAACTCTTTCCATAAAAAGTCTTGGATTTCATTTTCTGCTCACGTTGTGCCGTATTTAACTGTGAACAGGTTTTTTGTTTAGGTCAGGAGTTAGTCACTAATAAAACACCTGAAGGGTTCGGGTTGGTAGGTCCAGTTATCAGAAACAGCTCAGAACAAAAAAGCCCAAACCAGATCAGAAGAAAGAATAAGTCACAGGCTGATTAAAATGTCTGTGTACACTACTCAGATTTGGTCAAAAAAATTTTTGAATGGTTGAAGTTGGCCACACGGTCCAGTTCGTGCTGTTTTACTTATTTTTGCTTCATTTGAATATGAAAAAAGGAAACTGGGATATTTTATTTCTAGAATACAGCGGGAGAGTTCGTCTGTTCTAAAACATTCCTTTCCTGCAGAGTGTGTGTGTGTGTGTGTGTGCTGAAAGACGGCTCCAAACGAGCGTTTCAGATGAGCTGCAGAACACTGATCCGTGCAGTAATGAACAGGATGAGAGGTTAAAAGAGGAAAGCCGGCAGTCTTCTTCGTTTGCTCGTCGTGGATCTGCAGCTCAGACACTTGACTCTCTGACCGCGGCTCCATTGTGGATCTGTCATCCTCCTCCTGCTGCCTCTCTCACTGCCTACTCTTGTTTCTGTCTCAGTGAGGGCCAACTTCCATTTTCTGCACAGACGTCTCTCCACTTTAGAAGTTTTTTAGTTTGCAAGTGAAGTTGTGCTGGTTAAGTTTAAGTCAGTAAAGGTATAAAAACGCCAGATCGACTTTTTCATCCTTCTGAAATGAGTCTGTTATAATTATTCTGATTCTTGTTAGTGAAGAAATCTTCACTTCCTCAGCACACATTGTTTGGATGTTAATATAAAAAAATATAAAGCAAATATTGTGTTGGTGTTGTAATTGAGAGGTTTGTGCTATTTGGTCCAAATCCAGGACAAACCCGGATCTGACAGGCGGGACTAGGATCTAATTTTAATATTAAAATGTGGGAACTCATAACAGCAGCCAGTGCTTGACACCTCCTCGGTTAATAGCACTAAAATTACAAGTTTTTGTTTACACAACTATTAAAAAAAAAAAAATCTTCAAAGTCACAATAAAACCGTGCAAATAACGATTAAATTGAATGAACCTGCTTCATTAACATCATCAGGGGATTTCCTCAAACTGCTATTTTAAAAACACATTTTTATGTTGCAGTTGTTGTGTTACTGAAAAGGCGAAACTGAAGAAGACAAAGATATTCTGACAGACTTCAAACTGAGTCTGACTGATTTCAATAAAAATATTCAAATCTGCTGCTGTGGAGCCAAAAATTTATGATTTCTGTTTCAATTCTTTGTAAATATTCTAACATTTTGATTAAAAAAAAAAAAAAAGAAAAAAAAAAAAGGGGAAATGTGTGTAATTTTTTTTAATGTTTTTTTTTATTTGATGAAAAACTGGCACAATAAAATTATGGACTTTCTTGAATGACAAAATATTATCAAGATCACAATCTGATGAGATTTTATTTTCATACCTTGTGAACATAAGTCAACGTAAACATACAGTAAATATGAACCGTCCACTTTATTATGATCAGAATAATTACAGTAATAATTTTCCATTCTCTTTTTTTTTTTGCCCCCAAGAATCAAATCTGGAGCTCTAACAAACGCACAATGAAGACATTGTTTTGTCTGCGACTTAGAACACATCTTGCTGTGTGTGTGTGTGTGAAAGTGAAAGTGTGTGTTGGTGCACTGACAGCAGTTGGCTGCGGAGCAGAAGGCGACAGTGTTTGTCCGGACTAACTGCCACTGATAAGTATCTGCTGAAGTCTGCGCTGCCTCGTCCCCAAAGTGTGAGATTCAACGTGTCAGCAGAGCGAGCGGGATTGTTGACTCACCCTTAGCTTCAGTGCCCCCCCCCCCCCCCCCCCCCCCCCCCGTCTCCTCCCCCCTCCTCACCCCCCACCGGCCTCTTATCAGCAGTTGCAGTTCTCACAGTAGCATTTTGTTTGAGTGCACAGGTGTCATTTGCTATTTAGAGACTTCAGTGACTTTCCTTCATGCTGTGATGTTGAGAAATGAGAGCACACACACACACACACACACACACACACACACACACAACTGTCTGGGAATTTCGTGGCTCTAGTTTCAAGACTCAGAAAAACAAAAGGTCCAGAGGTCACAGCGTGTTTGTTCCTCGGTCGACACTTTAGGCAATTTCTCTTCGTCTTTTATTTCACTTTGGACGAATTCTTTATTGTCAAATGTGAAAAGAAACGAGCTCGTCGATTCCTCCGGAGTTTGAGCATTAGGTGCTATTTTCCTTCGTCATGCTGACATAAATGTTCTTACCCCCCCACCACGGTGACACAACAGCTCCATTCTTCTCCTGCCCAGATAGCATTTGGCTGCCCTGCCTGTGGCTGTGGTTGGTTTATTGCTTTATCATGGCCAGAGTCATCTCAGCACACACACACACACACACACACACACACACACACACACACACCTACTAACCCTTCTCCAGGTGTTGAGCCGACCTCAGCGTTGCTGTTGTCACGCCACCAGCTCCCGGCCCGTCTGACACGCTACAATCCTCCTCTGCACATTAAGAACCTATTAAGCGCCTCAAACTGGAAAATTCACACGGTGGCCTTTTATTTTGACTCTGGAAATAAATGGCACAAGCTGTATTTTGCGCCGGCGGTCAGCGGGCGTGAAGGGAGGGGTCGGCTCTCTATTCATTTTGGCCCGCCTGGTTCCTCTGGTTCGTACCAGCAGCAGCAGCGTTCCTGCATTCCTCCACCAGCAGACTGTAATCCAGTAAGAAATGTGTAGCACTGCTGCCTTTTTTTTAGACAAGTAGCTCCCATTTAATTACCGTGTTGTCTTGGCTGACAGGCCTGGGGGAAGGGGGAGGGGGGCAATAGGGGCAAAAAAGGCCTGGGAATATCCCCAAACACACACACACACACACACACACACACACACACACACACGATGCACTGCGTTTTGGTTGTGTGAGCCGTTCTTGGTTATGCTACAGAAAATGATCTCATCGGTTGGCCAACGTCGGTTGGCTGACCTGGAAAGACGAGTTTGTGCCAGAATAGTGCCAAATGCAAATATAAGACAAATAAAACTGATAAAGCAAAAGTTCAACACAACAACGGAGTGAAAATTACGCACTGTGACGCACAGACGTTGACTGATTGTTTGTTCAAGGTTGTGTTAAACAACAACCACAATAATACTGTGACAAATCCGCCTTTAACTTCACGGTTTTCTGTCAAATACATCAGATTTTCCCAACTTGGTTATTGTTGCTGAAAGAATTTATGGTGTTCTTATTATATTAGAAACTATAAATACCAACAATAATAACACGTTCATCAGGATCCATCAAAACGGATCAAATTCAAATAAAAGTGAAGAGACGTCTAAAAACTTTTAACAATAACTTGACAAAATGGCAATAAGGTGAACTGGTGAACGATTTACTATTAACACAAATAAATATGAACAGTTTGAAATGAATATACAGATAATTTTCCCAAACATTTTTATCATGAACACGTTTCAGACGAAACAATCAGCTGAATGCTGATTTATTTGTGCTCCTGTTTGTGTCGTGTCATTCGAGCTTTTCTTTTTCTTCTTGTTGGCAACACAAACTGACATTCGGGGCCAATAAAAGGCAACACAACTGAGCAGCCAGCCTGCGTCTCAGAGTAAACAGTGAAGCTTCTCCTCAGGTCCATAAAACAATCCTCCTGAGCTCCAGCTCCTGAGGACTCGGAGCTGCCTGCTCAATTTGAAACATTCACCTGAGGATGAAGGAGAAACGCAAATTCGGCTACTTCAAGTCCAGATGAGCCCCGCATTTGCAAGTTTTATGCAAATAGTTGTAAATCTTAGAGCAGCCAGTATTTTGTATTCTTAAATCTGTATATATAATCTTATCTCCCTTTTGGTTTTTTGAAATCTTCCATCGCTGACTTCTCTTCTCTTCTTCTTCCGTCTCTGTGACGATCTTGATTTTTCCTGATTTTTTTTTTTTACTTTGAGCAAACATTGCCGTCTTCTCCATCTGCTCGTCTTCTGCAGGGAAATTTGCCAGTCTAAACACGCATGTAAATGTTATGGAAAAACGCTTTTGTGTTGCATTGTCACCCAAAGATAATATCATGCCCCCACCGCGGAGATGTACTGTCACTCTGGGCCGTACGCGCAGATTACAAATGTTATTTTTGTCAGGGGGGTTGTTGCCTTTGCAGGGCCCCCTCCCTCTCCGCTCCGCCATCATTCACAGCACTTCTGTGCAGATGGCAACTGTGGCGGCGGCGGCGGCGGCGGCCCAGCGGCAGGTAGACGCTGCTGCAGATGGTGCAGGTGTAATTCTGCCAGCAGGTTGACAAATGGACGCAGCACCTGGCTTACGCTAACTGGAGTAAACGCCACGATTGCCAAGGTTAACACTTAAAAAGCCCTGATTTGCATGGGCCTATACAAGTTTATACAAATGTCCGCCCCCACCATGCAAACAGAGACGTCTATGTTTAGATTGGGATGTGCAGTTGTTGTCATTTACTGCTGGGTCATGGAAAAAAAGCCAACACACTCAACTATTCTTTTGAATTTCGTACAATACACTTTCCGTTTTTTAACTGAAAACACCACAGGACACATTTTGTTTGGCGCATAACCCCCCCCACCCCCCCCTCCTGGATTCACGTGTCAAAGTGTTTTAAAGTAAAATATTCTGGTGAATGTTAATGATGATCGATTGCCCCACTTTATGGTTTGTTATCACGTTGATAACGAGACCATGAACTCATCGGGAAAACGTTTACTGACAAGTAGGGACATTTTCCCATAGACTTCAACACGACCGACTTCTTGAGATGCCCCCTGATGGTCGTTAGATGGAATGCAGTTTTAAGATGTTATATTTGTAAAAAACAACAACAACAAACAAACATTTTGTAATTCGTTAAATCGTGTTCACTTTTGGTTACGCTGATGACGCGTCTTTGTCGTCACTTCCTCGTGTTGTGTTGTCTCTCCAGATGACAACAAAGAGCTGAACCGGAGAACTCTCGGCCCGCTCTGACTGCCTCGCTGCTAAAACAGAAACAGGCTGAAATGAAATCACCGAAGTGTCTCCAGCTTTGTGTTTCAACCTTCAACAAGTCATTTTCTGAATTCATTTTTTTTTTGGATGTGCAGCTGGGAGGCTGTCGTCATCGTCACCAACTTTCCCGATGACTCCCGTTTCCTGTTTGAGGCGGCTCATCGCCGTCGCATGCAGGGACACATTTCCAGTGTGAGAGATGGATTTAATAGTCTGTCCTCAAACTGGCAGTCAAACCCCAGACTGGAACTTCCTGTGTCTGCGAGGACGGAGCGGGACACTTTTACGGGTCCATCAAAATCTCCTCATCTGGATCGGTGCGCGCCTCCATCACGCACACGCCGCCATTAACGCTATAGTTGCTTCCAGTTGCTTCCAGTTAAGCGAGCGGTGGGTCACCTTTAAACCTCACAGATGTGTGAACCTGCTTCAGCACGTGACACACACACACACACACACAGTGACTGGGTTTTAGAGCCAATGCCAGATTAAATGTTCTGTTTATGTACTGTGGCCATAAATAAGGGTTTTGAGTAACACGTTCGGCCGAGACCTGCGTTCACGTCTCTGCATTCACAGCGAATTATCACCTCATCTCATTGTTTGAGACTGCGTACGCCTCCAGCTCGTCTGTGCAACCAGAGCCGGAGTCGCGTTTTAGCGTTTCTACGGCAGAAAACAAAGTCAGAAGCGCGTTGAAAGGGGGACGACGGTCTGCGTCAGGAGGGAGGAGGAGTTCAAAAGGCGGAACGGAAGAAAGAAAGCCAAAAGTCAGTCCATCTTTACTGTGTGTTTATTCTCGTGTGTGACGCTCAGTCATTTCTTCACACATCATTTCCGGATGTCTCCGGCAGGGCGAGGCTTTAACCTTGGAGCTGGTCTGACAGAACCTGTTGCCACTGTGACACTTTAGTCCTGTTTAGTCAACACGGCCTGTGCTATTCTCTCTGTTTTCACATCAACACATTTTGTTTCCTGTACAATTCAGTGTGAAGAAACTGGTTTCCATTTCTTATCTGGCCCCCGTGGGCTGAAGAGGCTGTGTACCCTTTCTCCCGTGCAGACCGGCGTCTTCTTTGGGCTTTTCGTGTCTGCGACGCTGAAATGCTCTGGTGTGATTCGAGTATTTGTCGTTTGAATGTGTCAGCTTTTGCTTATCTGCCACCAGATTGAGACCAAGTCTGCTTGCAGAGTTAAGGGATGTTGTTTCTTCTCGTGAAGTATCATCTCACACGTAAACACGACCTTTATGAGCACTGAATTGTTCAGGAGGAACATTTCTTACGAGGATTTCGGATTTCGCCCCGGAGGTCCGAACCAACCGTGAACGTCAAGGTCCCTGCTTCAGATCCAGGTCATGACCCGCCGTATGTGAGCCAACAACAAACTGTGCTCAGGCTCAGGAATGTTTTAGAATCAAACTGTTAGTGTTTTCCGGTTTTCGGCCTCTGCGTGCGTTTAGCACATTAAAGTCTTCAGTTTGAGCGTTTTAAAACACTGTTGGTCTTCATCTCTTCAAGTCCGTTAGCTTCCGTCGAGTGCAGGACTCAGATCTTTGTTCGTTCAGCAGCAGACGAGTCGTTTTAGGATATAAATAAACCTTTTTGGGACTCACAAGCACATTCTGCAGCGTTTAGAGTTGCGCTTGGTGACGATTCGTTTTTAGTCACGTTCATTGACGCCGACGGCCAAATTGAGATCTGTTGTTTTCCATTGGCTCGTTCTTCTGTCAGAAAGTTCATCATCTTCTTTCTGAAATACTCAGAAACACCTCCCATAATAAGCTACCTGAACTTCACATGTACTCATCAGATTTATTGCCGACATGGAATATCCTGAGTGATTAAGTAGAGAAGTCATCGCTTCGCCTGCTCCTCCGCCAACATCAAACTGTGACCGAAGAAAGGAGGGAAACCGAAGTGAGCCCCGTCCGGGCCGAAGGTGCCGTATGTTCCCGGTCCTGGAGATGAATTATTACCGACTACACGTTAAAAAAATCCCTGTAAGTGATACTCATCCTCAGGTTTGCCTCGGTAGGAGAAACCCAGCGAGTCAAAAATGAAATCCAAAGCCGGGAGATGAAAAATAAAACCTTCCACACACGTTTGACTCTTCCTTTAAATTTTTACAGAACTTTTTTTTTTTCCAGGCTACATGAAAGTGTTTTATGGGGAAGCGGAGGGACGCGGGGGGATACCACCTCTGAAGTCCGCTTGGGACGCTTGACTCATCCAATACATCACCTGTAAGTCTATCTTCGGGGAAGCGGCCTTTGAACGGGGCCATCGCAGATCTTCAGAGCGTCTTGCCTCCTGGTTGTGCGTTCTTCAGCACTGTACAACACAAATCACACATGTCACCAATGACCTCACTGTATACAAACAGAATAAACGCACAAAGCTTATAACCCAGAACAGAAGGACTCTGAAGGGTTGTTGAAAGTTTTAAAATCAACTTTGGAAATTTGATTCAATTACGTCTCAGGATAATCGATATAAAGTGATTATCAGATAATGAAGGTGATTGTCGGCTGAATTGTGTCTTTGTTTGTGTTTAAAGTATTTGTAAAGCAGTGGACGATGATTTTAAGTTTCTTTCCTTCTTTTATATTAATATATATCTAATATTATTGGATTAAAGTCAAACTTTTTAGTTTATCGGTAAATACAAATGTAATTAAACATTCAATTTCAAAAGACAAACAAAATACCCGAATATAGAAAAGTGGAAGAGGAAGACAGGCCGACAAATAATGGCCAGAGAGCAGAATATTAACGCTGAAACTGGATCTTCAGTTTCCTGTCGGACATGATGTTTTGGCGTCGGGGGGTTTGATGTGGCCTCCGACAGGATTTATACGGCACAACTCGCTCGCAAGAATGAATGAGGCCTAAAATATTCTCACCTGTAGGAAGAAACAAAAGGACTCCTTGTTTTGTGAGCCCCTTTTTTCCCCGACGTGGTGAGATGAAAGAAAGGAAAACTAACAAGGAAGCAGAAAATGACACGAGCCTTATTTTTGCTTTATGCTCGCAGAGGTTGAACAAGCAGGCCGGTAAAAGGTGAACAGCAAGTTTATGTCGGCAAATAAAGCACGTTGGTGACGCTCCACCTGTAGGAAATTTATCAAGAGGGTCTTTGGAAGCCAGCGGGAGGTTTTTGGGGTTTCTTTTTCTTTTTCTTTTTTTTTTTAACATGTGCTGCTCAGCTGCTCGACTCCGAGGAAACCTGTGTACGTTACAGTAATGGAAGGAGAGATTTACACTCCTGCTCTGGAGGGAAACTCGGGGCTGGTGATTATTGCCCCGATTCAAGGCACTGTATTGGTTTCAATGATGTAACAGTATATATCTGTGATGCTAATGACTCTTGTGGTTTGCATGTGGAACGACTCCTAAAGTCCAGGTTCGCTCTGCTCTGCCTCTCCGGGCGTCCATCATCAGTAATATGCATAAGAATAAAAATAATAGCAAACGACCCGAGCGGCAGGAAAAATCCACTTCCTCTGGGCCGGAGAGGGAAGTGTGGACAGTTGAAGTCTCTTTCACCTGTGTGAGTTTTTAAAAATCCCCCCCACCTCCTTCCACCAAAGGTCCTCACAGTGAGTGCAGTTTGAGAAACGTCGAGTGTTGATACGCTTAATAACTCATCGTCATTTAGATTGACTTGGAAAGTTCCCGCGGCGAAGAGAAACCGAACCTGCAGAAATATTTAATGTTCCTCAGCTCAACTACTGAGCGCTTTTGTTCTGGTAACTGATGGAGCCTTCAGACGAACCTCAGTAATGAACGATTATCCGTTTCCTCTAGCAGCAGCCTGGACACACTGGCGTTAACACAAACTCGGCTCTCGTCTCCATGCTGTTGGAAACTTCTGTTCAAAGTCCGATTTCTTCATTTTCATGTCTCTGTCCTCCCTAAATACAAACGCCAAGGTTTTCCTTTCAGAACTGGAATGGTGCAGATTTGTGAAATGAAAGCTGCAGACTCACACACTTCCACCACCGATGGGCATTCCTGTCTTTTCCAGAGTTTCTGAAAGTTTTCCAAATATGAAACCGATGTGGTTACAAACTCAGTGAGTAATAATCGGCTCCTTTTTTTTTTTTTTTTCCTTCTTTGCAGTTTGAGGTCCTGTCAACAGATTTACAGGCCTCTCTGTCCAAATTAGCAGAAAGTCGCTGCAGCGTATCGAGCTGTTTCAACACGTCCGTGACGGAGTCAGCTGCTGCCACGACTGCTGACTGTGTGCCGCTCCGCCGTGCAGCAGGTCTGTGATGAAACGTTTCGAGATGTAGAATTACAATCAAACATTTTTGCTCCTTGAATTACTCGAGCTGCTTCAGTTATACTTTCAGTCTGGGCTCATTTCTTATCTTCGTCCATCTGCACCTGTTCACTTTTCTAATACTTTACATGTTTCCAAAGCCACATGAGACGGGAAATGTTTAACATAATTTAGCATCGCGGCTCCGTGGGACCGGTCTACGGTTGAGGGGGCCGAGCAGGCGGCAGCTCTGATTTCTCTCTTCCAGATTGGCTCCTCTGTAACTTTTACCTTATTGCCTGCTTTTCCGCGCTGATCTGCAGGTGAGCCGAGTGGCAGCTCACAACAGCTGCAGGTCTCAGATACGAGCACTCAGTATTAAAAGAGGAAATCGTCTGATCTGGATACCGTCGGCAAAATCCCCATCAGTGCACTAAAGACTCACAACCTGGAACCACAAAGATTTCTCTGGATTAGGAATGAGCTGAAGTGGTAATAATGTCGGTCCCCAGCAGCTCCGGCCGTGCACGAGTGGAGGTCGTGCATTTAGATTGAAAAATGAATAACTGATGCTTGTTTTCTTTAACACTTCTTAGTTTTAGGATGAAACAAGATGATGAAGAAACGGACTTTCATGGCGCTTCTCCAGTCTGACAATAGAAGGCCCGGGCGGACTCGGAGCCACCTGAACCATCGGGGCCCGGCCTGTCCGCGGGATTGATGGGAAAGCCAGACAGCATGTGCAGCGTTTTACTGTGAGCTGCTCCTCTGTTTCCTCGCTGGAAAAAAAGTCGCATCGATGAAACACACGTTTGCGTTTGAGCAGGAGGGGCTACGCAGGCTATAGCATGACATGTGTAAGCAGATCTCGCTGCATTTGAAGTTTTAAAAGCTTCTGCCTGAAAGATTTAGTATTAAGAGGGGGAACTGCATACGACACCCTTTGCAGGACCCCTTATAAATTGGAATCAATTTTTCAAAGGAAATCATAAAAGCCCCCCCCCCCCCTTCCCTGTTGCTTTGCCGTGCCATGTTGATGGCTCCATTTAAAAACGGGCCTGTCCACATTCTTTCACCATTACTGCGAGGTATCCGCCTGCAGCGCTAACTTCAGCTCCGAGCTGAGGTTTTTAATGGCCCAATTTGATCCATTTTTACTTTACATCAGGATGTGTTGTGGTATTGTTCGGAGGGAGGGGGATCATACTCGGCCGGGGAGAACGACAAAGCCAGTCACTTCCTACAAATCGACCCGGCTGATGAGAAAAGCAAAGCCCGTGTAACGTCTTGGAGCGCTCCTAAAGGAGCCCATATGTTTAAAGAGGACGGTTAAGCGTTTCTAGTCCCGTCATGCTTCACTTGGAGAGCTTGTAACAAAAAGGGCGGGGTGGGGGGGTGAGAGGGCTGTTTTTGGAGCGACGACTCTCTGGAGGTATCGGTGACGCAAGTGGATGGAAGGCTCCCGTTCGCTCTTCATCTGGACCTTCGCCGCTTTTCATCGAGACCCGCAGAGCTCAGCCCGCTAACGGCCCAATAACGTTTATCGTCGGGGTTTATTGTTTCGTCGGTCCTTGTTGAGAAAATGTCACTGGACGTGTAAAAGCTCAGATGAAAGGGTGCTCTTGGAGTTCAGATGACCCCCTTAATGTGCTCGGGTTTCCAGCCGGCTGTGCAGAGAAAAGGCTCGTCCAGCAGAACAGATCCCAGAATCTACCTACCCATAATGCATCGCTGCCTTTGTCGGGTCACACCGTGTTTTACTGAAACGAACAGCTTCACTTTAACGTCTGCGAAGAATCAGCTCGTCAGCAGTCTGACTTCAGCTTCAGTTAGAAAGATAAAGATAGTTTTCACAAACATTTATTTTAACGCAGAGCCAAACGTTTTGTTAATCAGATTCAGTTTAGTCCAGATTTTGGATCTGAACTCTTCAGTAATAATAATATTAATGACAGGAGCAGTCTGACATACAAACAAAGATGTTTTTATCTGATCTGTATCCAAACACACACACAGAGAACAATATTGAATTTAACAAAAACAGCAGCAACATTTATTTTCTTGTGTGTCTGCCTTAAAAATATCTGACATCCTCACATGTGAAACCAATTTAATTACATATCTGTGTTCCCAAATCATCCGTTTGAAGCTGTTTCAAAGACAGAAACACCAATAAGTGATATTTTATGCACCCCTAATGGGTTTTCTTAGCGTTATGTTAGAAATATAAACACACAAACAGCGACCCGACCCGAACCGGACCAGTTTGGATAAACTTGGAATCATTTTGTTTGAACGTTTTCTTCCGGTCGCTCAGTTCTCTTCATTTCCAAATAAAAAGTTAAACCTTTTTTTTTAGATTTTTAGATAATTCTCCTTTGTTGTTTTGAGGACGAACGTGAAGCTTTTTCACCTTTATCGTGGCGGCCTAATTAGCAGCTGCATCGCTGTAAGTGAAAGTCTGCTCCTCGTTCCCACGGGGACGCAGATGATGAGCTTCACCTCCTGTAAAGTGTGTTAGCGACAGGGTGGTCTCCAGAGGACCGGGTCCTTGTAAAGACCAGGACCTCCCCATCTGTACGCTGCCCTCTTTCTGGGTCTGGTGGGGGGGCGGCAGGCTCTTACAGCTCGATGACCCACACAGCTGGAACCTGCGACTCCCAAAACTCCTTCCTGCCACCATTTTTCTTTTTTCTATGGAAAGTATAAAAAAAAAGGAAGAAGGTAGAAACAGCTGGGAAAGTTCAGTAACGTATGGCTACTTCTTTCTGACAACATTTAAAAACAAATATAAAATTAGAGGAAGAAACAGAAATGTGATGTGTGCTAGTTTGCATAGTGTCCTGAAGCAAGTGAATCAAAGGATTTTAGTTACAACACAACAGACAAACTGTTTGTGTGACGCTGAAAAGTTGTTTTTTTGTTGTTTTATTTAAGCGCACAGTTGAGTTCCGCGTCGTTTGGGACAAAACAACCTTAAAACCATCAGCGTGTGGTGATACTGAAGAGCTGCAGTTTCACAATGTTCAAAAAAAAAAAAAAAAACTTAATGGGAGCTTTTGTATCGTCCAGGACTCATCGCACAAAAAGGCAAAAGAAACACATTCACAGAAACTTTCTCCGGAGAAACACAAGACGAATTAGTCCAGAGGGAGAAGACAGAGACTAAAAAGTCAGCAGGGGTCAATGAGACAATTGGACACAGGTGGGACACGTTGGAACAGGGAAGGAAGCAGGAAGTGCAGGAAGCTGAAAGGAGACAAGAGGCGAGTTTCAAAATAAAACAGGAAACAATCACGGTTACGCACTTGTTGTCGTTTGTTGTTTGATGAAGTTCATGGTCTGAATGTTTCGGATTTATTTCTCGTGTTGGGTTAGCAGCAGCAGCGGGCTCATTTGTTCAGTCCGCGGGGGAATTCTGGGAAACACTGAGTGAAACTGTAAGATTTAAGTAGCTGAGTCAACGTCTAACCTTTTGGCCTGGCAGTTCTCCACTTCAGCGGGTCTGTGTGTGTGTGTGTGTGTGTGTGTGTCGGCCCTTTGGCCTTGTTGGACAGAGATTGGACGACTCTCAGACCTTCCCGCCGCTCTTCTTCTTCTTCTTCTTCTTCTTCTTCTTCCACGAGCGGCTGTAGAAATCACCACAACTGATCCTGTTTGAGTCCCTCAAAGAGCAAAACTTACTCTGACTTTGTTACAGCTGCTTAAATTTGGCGGTGGAGATATTTTCCTTTTGACGTTTCTTCTGTTTTTGTCTGTTTGCTGTCATAGAAGATTTTTTTTTTTTTTATTTTATTCAGTCTGAAGAAAAACAAAACTAAGTCTGAATATTGAAGAAACCAATTCTGAGTAGTCTTAAACTTTTGCTCTGTAAGGGATCGACTCTCCTGGTTGTAAAATGAGTCTCATTTTATTGAAGTCTATGGGAAGATGTCCCTCTTCTCCCTTGATTTACTACCTCAGTAAATGTTTTCCTAATCATTTTATGGTCTCAGTCTCTCGGGTCATTTTCATCATTTTTTTAAACGACGGTCCCAGTTAGAGTAAAATAACCCAGAACGCCACGGACGGTTCAGTTGTTCCCTCCTAAAAGAGCTCTTTGTTGAATTGAGCAGGATTAAACATGTTAGGAAGTTCAACAGAAAACACAACGTGAGTCAACGTTTACATAAAAGAACACATCCACAGTAACACAATGTGCTGATTCATGTTGAAGAAATACGACAAATGAGCTCGTTTCAGCTGGAAATCATCAGCATTCATCTGATGAGCTTAAATGTCTTCAACATCAATCAGTCTAATCAGTGGAATCAGCTGTTCAGGGGAGGAGCTGCAGTGATAAATGGCTGAATCCTGGTCACACTAATGAAGAACACAAACGGAGGCCTGGAACAGAGTTCAATACCAACTGCAGATAAAAGGGACGGTTAGGTTCTTTTAAGGCCACGACGACGATGGCTGATACCTCCTCTAAGGACAGTAACAGAACTATGAGCTCAGGGTTGATTATCGGCGGACATAAATTCAGAGCATGTTAGAGGCCGCTGCTGCTCCAGTCTGCTGTACTGGCTCTTCTTTGTGTTTTTAACTCTGCAGATAGTTTTATCCTGTGATTCCCAACTGGAGGGGTTTGGCCCCTCCAAAAAGGGTCGCTAGATAAACCTGAGGGGGGGTCAAGAAATGATTAATGGGAGAAGAAATAAGCAGAAGCTAAAAACCTTTTTTTTGTTTCTTCAGACTTTTTTCTTTGGGATTTATGAATATATTCAAATCGTGCTGTTGGAGAGGAAACTTCTAAACATGTCATAGTTTATTTTTAACCAAAAATCTAAATATAACTTTGGTCAGACTTTAATGTTGTTTCTCTTCCTGCATTTGGGACATCTGTGTAGCAGCAGCGCTAATGCTCTGACCCACTGCTAATGTTTTTAGCTTGGAGATGTCTGACTGTGTGTGCAGATTCGCTGACTTCAGCACCAACAGTGTGCTGAACTTTAATGTAAAAAAAACAAAAAAAAACAACACAACTGTGGTTGTTAAAATGATCACAATGAGTCGTGCTGAGAGCCGAGCAGCAGGGAAAACACGGCCGGACGTGACCAAACAAGATACATTTCCATCTGACACATGTGTCCCTTCAACCCTACATAAAAGAAAGGTGTAAGTCAATGTGCATGACCTTGCATAAACACTCACCGTAAAAGTTAACACAGAGGATTTGAAGTGCTCCAGCTCCTTGATGTGGGCTCGCTGATGACCTGCCCAGATCTGGTCGGTTTTCTTGGCAGAGGCCAGCTGCTCTTACGGCTACTTCAAATCACCGGCCCCCTTTGGCAAGAATGACGCAGCTATTTCCGTGCAAGCAGGTTACAATAGGAACAGGAATGCTCGCAGAGCCATAAAGATGGGACTACGGGATCTGGAATCTAGATTGGAACATATAAAGCAGTGCATTAATCTCTGCTGGAGGTTTTCCTTCTGCGCCGTGGAAGACTGGTAGGCGGCCGGCGATGACCTCGGCATCTGTCTGACTGGAGGTTTAGCGAGCGGCCTCGACCTCTCACCTCATAAGTGAAAAGTCAAGATGGTGGAAGTATTCAGGCTCTTTATTTAGCTTAAACCAGCAGAATTAAAACATAAGTACAAAAAAAAAAAAAACAATTTATTGCACATCATGTCATGATATGTTATTTCCCTAATTATCTCTGAGGTGAAGTTAATGATAACTACAGTGGCAGTTTAATCCAGTTCTGAAGGACTCACTGGATAAATCTGAGGGGTCGGAAAATGATTCATGAGCGAGAAAAGAGGGAATAAACTCATCCCGCTACAAAACTGAATAAGTTTCCTTTAGACTTTTTTCACCTGGAAATGACTCAACATGTCAAAATCTATTTTCATCCAGCCGTTTCCATGCACACTTTTCAAATTTGTGCATCTAAAAAAACAGAGTAGAAAAAAAAAAAAGGAGACACTTGAAGAGCTCTTACTTCTAGCTGAGGTTGGAAAAAATGAAGTATAACGTTTCTAAATACGATGGAAACACATTTCCATCCTGCTGTCAACGTCGTATTCATCTGATCAATATTTCTATCCGTCATTATTTTCTTTCGCCAATGTTTTGGGAAATTTGGCCAAATGTGACAAAGAGCCAAAACAAGATAACAGAAGGGGTTCAGTTTTAGAGCGTGTGTGAATTATCATTATTGACAAGAACAAAGTGTTCTTATGTTTATCTTTATGTGCTGTATAATTTAGAGCTGTTATTATTTGAAGGAGAGGAGTAGAGCCTGAATTACTCTCCAGCTCTATAAAAGATTTGGGGTGATGTGATCTGCTGAACTGATCTTGTTCTCGAATGCACAAGACCTGAAGCTCAGAATAAATCAGAAGAAAGTCCCCTTCTGCCCCCTGCCCGCTTCAGAAATCTTTTTTTTTTTTTTTTTGTTCCAAGATCCAACATGTGCCCAATATATCACCTCGGCTGTATCACCTTCTCCCTTTGTTTATCATCTCTCTGGATAACCATGTGGAATCCCCATCTCACCCCCTTCTGCCTTGTCTCCAGGATTTCCAAACGTATTTTACAAGCCACCAGTTACTGAGCCTAATGGTTTGCAGCAGCAGAGCTGGTAGCGCACATGATATCTTGAATGTAACAATCAAAGAGGCATGCAAGATTTTGGTATTTCCGCTGGCTTACAGATGTGCTGCGGCCTCCAGCTCCAGAAGCTGTAATCTAAGTTAAAGACAAGGAGGGGAGGAAAATAAATAAAAAAACACTTCAAACAAGTGAACATCTTATTGCCATGTGTCACTATCACAGATAAACAAAACGAGAGGAGCGTTTTTCCTGGTTGAACCTCCAACCTCCAACCAAAAACATGCATCAGTTACAAGATACCGCTCATACACAGATGTGCAATAATGAGAATATAATAAACAACCCGGGGACGGCCTTTTGGGGGGGTCTGGGCTGGACATGGTCCATTAATAAATGTAAAAAATGGTGACGAATTGGAACAGTTTAAAGTTTCTGTTTGACATTTTTACAATAACAATGTGAAAATAATGCAAAATCAGGATGAACCTCAACTTTTCAGCTCTTTGTTTGGCTGTTTGGCCACAACGCCATTTTGGTTCAATCACAACTCTCTAGCACCATTTTCAGATTGAATTATTATGGTTAATGTGTTTTGGTAATGTGTGGTTAATGTTCCACGTTGTCAGCTGCAGTCATTAGCTGCTTTAGATTTGCATTAACAAGCGAAGACGAATAAACTTTTATCGATATCGTAACGTGCTCTATCATATTCAGGACAGGTGATCATGTTCTTGATGCAGCAGTTCTGGATCTGTATCTGGTTTCACTCCAACGCCCAGCTGGTCAACATCATGGATCATCTAACAGCTAAAAAAGCAGATGTGTTCCTCAGGAGATGGTGGAGACCAAAAACAAAGCTGAAAGATGGTGAATGTTGGATTTAACTCCAAAAGACAAGTTAACAAGTTTGTTAGAAGGTGCCAAGATGTTAATTTAGATTTTTTTTTTATGATATCTACGATGTCTATTCTCCACGTGGAAGCCATTTAGTTCAACTTGCTTAAAGAGTTCCTCATTGCCTGAGTAGCAGATTGAAATGTTTCTTTTGTAACTCTCGATAAGGGAATAGCATGAAATAGCACAACTCCATAACAGCACAGTGTCAGAAGCCAGAAACTCAACAGGGAACCTTCAAGTTGATATAAAACACCCTGAAAGCAAAATAAAGAAAAGTTCTTACTTAAATTTTTTCTCATCTTTGGAAAACGGGTTCGCTAAAAAATTTTAATCCCATCATCCACTCGCCAGTTTTTTGTTTTTTTTTTTCCACCGAGGACTTGCAGTTGCAATACTGTCCTTGAAATAGTTTATTTTAAATCCGAATTTGGATTGTTGCGATCCCTAAAGTGCAATTGAAACATCTGCTAGTTTATCTGAACACCATTTAAATGGCACAGATCCCTGAAGGCCTGCTGATGCCTCTGGCAGCGTCGGGTGCAACATGTGTCTTTAATACCAAACATAGCGTGTCCTCCAATTTGGCTTCTTTCACGTAGTTCTTCAGTTTTTGAATGATAAAAGACACAAGTGACAGACGGTTTTCATCATTTTACTGAAGTCGAGCTCAAGTGAAAAATCAATCTTGAGTTTAATCTTCCAATTGGACCACGTTTGATAATTTCCAGCCAAAAGATTGATTTCGCCGCTTCCACTAAATAAACGCGCTTTATTTTGTTGTTGTTTTACAGATTCCAAAAGAAAATCCACAAAATAGCACTGACCTGATTTATGATCATTTTAATGATTCTGTTATCAAAATATAGCAGCTGTTGATTGAGCCATTGATAAAGAGTTTAAATTCTAATTAGGTGAAATATCAGTTATGCTTCATTTGGGAAATGCTGCCTGAAAAAACATTTGTTGTTGTTCGTGAGAAATGTGAGCAGCTTTAGAGGAAAAACTGTTTTATTACAGCCTGGATCGAATATTTCACACACGCACCGCCCCTGCGATGATAACACGTAATCAGAAATAAGCTGATCTGAGGGGAGACGACTGACCGTTTGAGTCAGTCAGGAGAGAAAAGGAGAGTTCGATCACGTTATCTGGACCAAAACAAACAGATTTTATTATTTTCTACTGTGCTGTGAAGTTGGAGGACAGATGGTCAAAGTTGGGCCGGGACTTTAAAATAAAACGCTGATATTTGCTTTGTTTTGTGCACACGTAGAACTTTAATGTGTGACTGACGTTCATGTCATCTGTTATTAAACAAGAACATGTCATACATATTAATACGTGCCAGTTCAGTATATTTATCGGGAAATTAGTACCCATATCCTAAAACATATTCATTTTCTCTCCTTTTAAACAACTCATCAGTCTTCACATTTACATTTTGAAATGTAAGAATCACATCATACAGTATAAAATATTGTCAAAGTGACATCATCGATAACAGGATGGTGTGCAAGATGGTTTTCGTCTTCAGCAGTAAAGAGTCGTGGTCTTCATCACTAAATCAGTCAGCTCCAACGGAGTTTGGCCCGATCTCAGATCTCGTTGTAAACCTGAAGGTCAGCTCGACTCTCCGCCAGCGCTGACAGATAAATATGCTTTGTGCTTCCATCGTCTTTCCCTCCTCCATCCCTCCATCTCTGCAGCGACTCTCCGATTTAAACACATTCCAAGTGAGAGCGAAAAGCAGTGCCAACATGATTAGGAAAAGAACTCAACAGATACACGACAAAATCAAATTTCTCAAACCGAAGAGTCATTCAGAAGCAGGCAGACAAAACTACACAGGATTTTATCTCACAGTTTGGGAAGCATCTGTTTTACTCACCAGTTATTCAAATCATAATGGGCAGGAGTCAGACCGATGCTGAGATACTGAAGCTGTGGTGAATCAGTTATCCTTTCCCGAGAAGCTTCAGTAATTAGCATTAACAGAAGTTCACTCAACTGTCAGCAACAAAAACAAACAGCGCGCTTTTTTCCCGAATTGTTGTTCGCCTCGTTTCTTCTAGTGAAGTCAAGATAACACGACTTTATGAGTAATGATAGGAATGACTCATTCAGTGAACATTTAACAATTTACTGGCCCAATAAAATAAAGCTGCGTTGAACCAAACTGATCTGGTCACAGTAATGTTCCTACTTCCTGGTTGCAAATTCGATTTTACACTAAATGTTTTACTATATTCAATTAGTTTTCAGACTTTTTTTTCCATTTTTTAAAATGAAAATCGACCTTCCTTTGGTTTTTATCTTGGAGTCTAATCTTGACTGGACAACCATAAAACAATCAGAGAGATTTCAGTTAACAGAAGCTCTCTCTTTTTTTAATAAGCTGACCTTTGACACACTTCTGAACTTGGATGTCAGCAACAACAAAGGAAATCCTGACCGCCGAGGTTGTATTTTAAGTCGAAAGCCGAAAGCGTCGAAGGGGAATCAAATTTGAGACAACAGCTCCGCGGGAGGCGAAGGGCTGAGCAGGAGAAGAAAAGGAGGAGGTCAAACACGGTCTCTGGCAAAACGTGGAGGCGCTAATGGAAGCAGGAAACGCATTTGAATTTTAATATTTCACACACAAATACTTCTGTACTCTCCCAGCGGCTTGTGTTACTCAACACTCAGAAGACAAAAGCCGAGCGCGTCTCATATTTCTGACCCGACAGACCTTTTTACTTGTGTGAGTCCAGAGTGAGCAGTTTAGCTGTGATTGGTTCATATCTCGGCATATTGCTCCCGGAGGGGGGGGGGGGGGGGGGACTCCGTCCCGAAGCAATCAGCACCATTTCCTCTCGCGAGAGCGGCCGACATCCTTGTGTTTTTGGCGGGGGGTACCAGAAAGCGCTGGTTTGAACCGGCCTGTAGGGACTTTCCATGACTCCTTTGGCTACTTTCAGACTTTCTTACTTTCTGCGAGACCGGCATTTCTTGTTGCAGTGGAAAAAAAAGCACAACCAGGAGCCGTGTTGATACTTCAAACAGCATGTGTCACATTAGATGAGGCCTCTATGCTGATTGTGTTGCTGGCTGCATGGGAGCAGGTGGTTCAGCCGCCAAGTTTATTGACAAAGCATCCTCACCCGCAGGGCGGAAAGACGCTTTTTAAAAAACAGTTCTGTGAGAAGAACTGGGCCCGTTTAACCCCGAAGAAATCTGGTCCTGGAATTCGGTCTGGGCCCGAAGCCAACCGCAGGGAGCACACAGTTAAAATCTCACCTCCTACTTCCTCATACAGACTCATTTAACCTCCTTTTTTTTCTCAATGAGATAAAGCATGGCTCTCTCTGGCACAGTCAGTTTAATAATATCTGTGATGCCCAAATCCGGCGTAGAGATCTGTGGAGTCTTCTGGGCGGTCGGCCTCTTTATTGCTCAGTAAAGTGCAGAAAACAACTTTATTATTCTGAGCTTTTCCCCTCTACAGACTCAGTTCACACCCAGAACGAATCAGATGTGGAAGAAGACGAGCGAGGAAGATGGATTAAGAAATAAAAGCTTTCAGCGTTCAGCTTTGGCCGAACCTTTTCTTTGTCTGCCAGATGAGCGTCTCAACGAGCAGCACTGCTCGTTTTTTAAAAGGAGAAATTCAACTAATTTCCTTGGATTAAAATAAATGTGTGTATCCGACCAAAGATGAGAACTGGTTCGCACTTCAGTGGATGTATTTCATAGCTGACACAGTCAAAGCAGAGAGACTTCTGCGGCTGCGAACAAATATGAGAACTTGCGAAGAGGCAGAAGTCCTTCCAGTTTGATTTACTGCTACTTTTCGGTCCTTTTTTGTGACATTAATAAAAATATAGAATAACGCTGGCCTTCTCCTTTAACCTCTTTAGCTTTCGCTGCAGAAGCAATAACAGCAAAAGTAAAAATCCAGCCTCCGTTATAAAAACTTCGACTCTTTTGGTTCCTCTTTAGCAGCTCAGCTGGGCGTTTGAATCAAAGCTCTGACTCCGGGCAGCTGATTCAAATTCAGACGTTACTAAGCAGCTCTACTTTGCTTGTAGTAAATGATTGGACGCTTCAGCACATGCTGAAATCGTTGCTGTTGACTTTCACCGCTTTTGAGAGCCGAATCAAAGAGACGCTGACAGTCCTCATATAACTTAATCCCGAGCAGGACGGGGGGAATAAAACAGCTCTGTGGTTTGAGTAGAGAGGAGTGACCCAACCTGGTCAAGTGTAACTGAGAAGGCCATGTCTGGTAACCCAGGTGCTACAGAGGCGTTAAATGATGTGAGGAAATGAGCAGTAACTGGGGAGTGTGTGTGCGTGTGTGTGTGTGTGTGTGTGTGTGTGTGTGCAGCGTCAGGCCCGATAAGAGACCAGCTGGAAGCTCACGGCGAGAGCTGACTGTGAAAATCTGCTTCACAGGCAGCAGCAGGTTGAAAGATTTCACCTGCAGAACTCTTCCAGTTTTATTTTTATTTTTTCTTCAGTCCTAATTGACGTTGTGCATCAAATAATTTACTTTTTTTTTTTTAAGTTAAACTCGAAAACAAGCAAATGAAAAAGTTATTAAGATGCTGTGCTCGACTTTTAGACTGATTATTGTTTTAAAGGAAAAACAGTTTAAAGAGACAAATGAAAGAGTTTGTTTTTAGATCGCAATAAAATCCACCAATTTCTATTTCTCAGCAATTTTCATACAAAAATTAGACAATAAAATTGATACCAATGCTCCAGAGTTCAGATAAACTTCGAGAACAAAACAAATCCTGCAAAGTTTATTGTTATCATTGTTTTTTAAATGGTGGTTCCAGGTGGGTGGGGTCTGGGGGGCGTGGCCGACTGCTCTGGTGTGACATCACAAAGTTCAGGAAGTCCTGACGGCTGGTTTTAATGCTCAGTTTGTGAATACAAGCTGTGAGCATTTCTCTGATTTATAACGGAGGTCGACGTTTGTTCGATGAAGTGGAGCAGCAGCTCTTCGGATTGCATCGTTTCTTCCTCCACTTCCTGCTCGCCACGTGACGCCACCAACGCTGACATTACTCGACTGCCTGTGTTTTTGCTTGCAGGCACAGATGACGATAACAGGGTCGAGATTTGCGATTAGTCGTGTCGTCTGAGAGGAAAAGTGTGCGATTAAACTGCACAACTGACATCAAACAACACGCTGCACATCCGGTGACAGCATGTTGTCATCGCTCAGCACCAGTGCAGGAGTGAATGACATCATTAATCATTTCATGGAGCCAGAAGGAGCGTCAGCTGATCTGACCCAGGCCTGCAGGGCTCTGGTTAAAAATCAACAATAAAACTTCCTCCAGCTGGACCGATATCTGCGTTGGGGGAGAATAAATTCAAGGACGATCCCGCTGAGATGGACGTTCTTTTAGTTTCAGCTCACGATTCGCCTGTGAAGCTAACCTGCATTAAAACTGTTCTATATCACACATAAAATACGACACACGGTTCACTTCAACCAAAGCTTTAAACGGCTTCTGTTGAATGGATGTTTGAACCTGCGGCATCAAATGATAAAGAAAATAAAACCCATTTTACTAAATGATGACTTCACTCTGATCTGGCAGGTACATCAGGTGACACATCAGGACAGGATTCATCTGACTCGGACTGACTCATAGTTGGAAAGACGCCTCTTGAATCTTTATTTCGTGTTTTCACACGGGCTCCCTGAGAGGACACAGTTAATGGCGTTGGTAAAAGCTGAAACATGTGAACCGAATCACCGAAAGAAATAAAACGCTTTCACCGTCGTTTGAACGGGGATCAACAAGATCCTCTCAATTATCGTTCGGTATGAAGTTACAGGACATCAGCCAGCCATGACCGCAGAGGACGGAGGGAATACATTTCCCCCGTCACACCGGTGTGTATTTACAGATATATTTTCTCTTTTAATACGCCGTTGCTTCGCAGGCCAACAAGTCTCAAATAAAAGAATAATGTATCTACATTATTTGGATGCTGCCATTAAAAGCCAAACTTATAAATTAAAGTTTAACAACTGGTCTCGAGGATCAGCGCTGCCAATTTTCCTAAAAGTAGTAGGATTTATTGTCCGTCGTGTATAAACGCAGAATTTATTGGATATAACTGTGAGGAATTGTTTTTCCTGTCGAGCCTTTTAGGTGAACGTGACCTTTAAAACTTCAAAATGTTCAGTGAAATGAGCCGATGCAACTTTTAACAGAAAGTCTAGCTGGAAAATTGGTTAATAGACTTTAACATTAGAAGTTTCCTTTTTTAAAATGTATCAATAAATCGCTTCAACAGTCAGTGAAACCTAAAATGTGTTCTTTTCTTTTCTTTACTTCAGATGTTTCTCTTCAATGGACGCTAGATAGAACACAACTTTATTTATACAACAGGACATTTCAAAGTTCATGGAAAATGAAACAAACAGAATATTTATTTTTTTTAATCCCAATAATAAATCAGCGTGAACAGTGACTGTGTTAAGCTGAAATGAATTCTGTCTGTTTTTAATTATTAAAAAGGTGTGAAGTTCAAACGAGGGGAGTGATTCTGAATGAGCTCAGAGGGAAAGTAGGAGGACGATCAGCGAATCAGCGTCAGACCTAAAGATTCAACTAAACTGAAGTCCGAATGTGTTCAGAGCTGACTCCGAGTTTTGGACACATTCTTCTTAGTTCATTTGTAAAAACACAACAAAACTCGCAAACATTCATTTGAAAAGACCTGCTTTTTGCTTTAACTCCATTTGACATCAGCGGTTTCTCCTGGATTCGGTTTCACTGCTGCGTTTTGCAATACACGGACTGAGCGGACGTATTTCTAACCGCTGTAAACCGCTCTGACTAAATGAAATTGGACGTATTCATCCGTGTCAGACATCTTTGCAGTAAGCTGAGAAGACACATCATCCATTTCCTAAACAGGCAGCGAGCACATTTCCCATCACGAGCTGGAACACAAGACAAAGCCGTCACCACTTAATATTCGATTACCTCCTTTTTTTTGTTTTTTTGTCCAACGCTTTCTCGGTTTTCACACTCTTGCTCTTTCTGTTTTATTTCGGTTTCACACTCCTCGGTGTGTTCCTGCAGGCTGAGTAATGATTTTGGAGATGGAGCCGGAGTCTCCGAAGGCTGCCGTGAAACTTTTAACTCCTTGGATCGACTCTAAAGATGAAATAATAAAAACCTCAAGTGCTCTCTGATCTAAAAAAGCTGCGCTCTCTGTCTGTGTTATTACCGAACGGTGCGGATCGACGAAAAGGCCTCCGAGACAGGATGTGAAACTGGAACATGAGCCTCGATTCTGCAAGCATAAAATACTATTCTTTTATGAGTCGATAGCATTTAATGACTTCCTAAGTGGTGAAACCATAGTAACAGATTAACTCAATATGACCATTGATGTCATTTTGCAGAAAGTCGTAGTGCAAATTGGCAAAGGCTTTTACACCGGCGATAAAACGTGAGATTAGTGCACAACTCTTTTTTTTTTTTTTTTTTGGTTGGGGGTTCAAAGCCGGAGCGTCCCTGAGCGAGGTTTGTCATACACGACGGAGACCTCTACAGCTGAATCATTACTGCTCCAGAGATATTCAGTCAGGCTTCACAAAGCTGTAAAATGTTTTTGTGTCATCAGGACGGCACGGAACAAAAACCTCTGCAGTGTGTTCCATCAAATTCATCCTGTTTTTAAGCTCAGTTTTGGTCTCCACCAGAGAAATACATCTAATAAAACGGCTGAAAGGCTCCATAAAAATGGAAATATGGTGCAAATTATCACGTAGTGCATGTTTGTATAATAAATATTCATGTTTATGTCCGGATTCAGAGAATCGTTGATGCTATTGACAGTTAGCTCCAAAAACCTGAGGCCACTTCCACATAACTGGAAAACAGACATATTTATAACCATACAGAATTTTTATGTGCATGTTGTTTCAAACACACATAAATGTAGAATGTATGTCACGTCATCTAAAGATTAACGTGCATCCTTTAATGTTTTGAATGTATAATAAAAAAAAACAAAAAGAAGAAAACGGCATTTTCTGAATTTTATACATTTTGTGAACTGAAGTCTTCAGATACCAGATGGCATTATAATTTATGATCCTAATCAGATAGGTGACAAACAAATCATATAACAAAACCAAAATCCAGAGAAGAAGAAGAAGAGGAGGGAGAAATAGAAGAAGAAGCTCTGAGGTGATTTACAGAAAAAGCAACAATGGGCATTAAAACTCTGACGACTTCCACATGGTGTGTGAAGTGAATTGATGTCATTTCTAGTCAGATAAACCTTTTGGGTGATGTAAAGGAAAGAGAGAGTGTACCCCCCCCCCCCCCCCCCCCCCCACCACCACCACCCCGCAGATGGAAAACACACAGGAAGCCATTAAAAGCTCGGAGGTCGTCCGTTGCTCAGAGGCTTCTCGGCCCGACACTTCAGGAGCAGGAGGATGCCTGCTAAACAGATAAAGCTTCTTCTCTCTGCTGCTTCTGTTACACTGACCCCCCCCCCCCGACACTTACTGCCCCACCCAGCGACCCTCCTTAACTCTAACAGCTATTTATTTGCTTACACAGCTTTGCCGCGGCCCGTTCGTCCTCCTGAGGTCAACAACCGAGCACCACCTGTCTCGGCGGACTCTAATTGGAACAAAGTCTGCTTCTTTGTTTGGAGACAACAGGGTCACAATTATTGCACCGACTTCTTCTCAGACACAACTTGTCTGCTTTTGTGCAGTATTTATGGTGAGATGAGGTGGGGGGTTGTTGGGGGGGGGGGGCACACGGGAACCCGACACCACATTTACTGCCAATTGCTGAGGAATGATGAAGTGGCCCATTTGGTTCAGATACTCTATTTGTCCACGGCAAGCTTTGTTCTGTCGGCCTGCAGATCCATCATGCACGGCAGTCGGCGGGGCGTCCCGAACGCTTAACCCCCCTCAACCCCCACCCCCACCCCCACCCCCGCAACAGTGACACATGATGATGATATTTATCAGTGAAGACCACCTGTTATCATCCAAAATCTTATTTGTGTTTATTCGAGGAGAGTGGCAGACAGCCGAACGCTTCTTTGATCCGCAGATGTTCCAGTTGTGTTGATTTTAATGCAAATGGTCCAACAAAATAATTTTTAAGAGCACCACATAACATAAATTTAACCTGCATCCTTCTCGATTTTCCTGCTTTCCTTAATAACTGTCAACGACGCAGACATATCAAAAATATGAGTGAAAATGTAAAAAATCTAATTTCTGAGAGCGACTCAACAACGTGTGGTTAATATATCTTCGTATGTAAATGTTAAATGTTGGGGGGAGATATTTCTGTGCTTTTTTTTTGCACATGAGGTTTAAATAAACAGCTGTTCTTTCTGAGCTCAGTAAAGAAACAACAATTTTCACTCAAGATCATTCAACACACTATCTGACACCTTCATCGATGTGTTCATCAGAAGGCCTTTAAATAAAACTGTGAACGTGGAACATCTCTGTCATCATCACAGAAAAACACAATTGAATGCACACATTTCTAACAAAAAAAAAAAAAGCTCTTGTGCTGAGCTGTAATAGATTTTGCAGGTGTACCTAATAAAGCGGCTGCTGAGTGTGTTTTCCTCCTGAGTCATGAAGACATTTTGTTCTTTTGAGGCCTATTAGCTGCGAGCGTGAACGCCAGAAGTCAGAATTTTGTTTTTCGGGCTGTTTAAAACAAAACAAAACAAGCCTCCAGCAGCAAATCGTGTTTTGCAGCGAGACGCGTAATGACGTCTAAATCAACGGGACCGCGGTTGTTTTAACTTCTGCCTGCTCCCGGTTTTACTGCCAGACACATTCTGGCTCTCGTCTTGCCTCGGCCGAGGCTACAATCCGTACCAAATGTTTCACATTACCCAGTGTGAAAACCCTCCTATTCCTCAGATTCTTTTTTACAAGTCCATACATCCGTGGAAACTTGATATTTCATATTTCATTCTGGTTTGTGGATGTCATTGCAAGTGGACGCCGGTTCACATGCAACCGCCCGACCGCTGCCTTTGATCAGCCTGACCACGACTAATTGCGGACGGAAAACAAATGAAAGAAATATCGTGAGATTTCATGGGCATTGCCACTCTGGCCCGAGCCGCCCGGTGCTGCTATTAGCAGTTAAAAAAAAAAAAAAAACAGCCAGTGGCCATCTTTTCTTTTTTGGAGAATTATCCTGTTTCCTCTTAAGATAATGTCGAAAAACTGCTCCAACCATAACTCCTTATTTTTTTTTCAAGTGTTTGCGGTTTTTAGAGGAGCCGCGGGATTTAAAGTTTTCATCATCGCCATAACTCCTCGCTCACTTACAAACGGCACATGGAAACATAACGTTTACACTGTTGCTCCTTTTAAAAGAGCTTCAACAAGTCGTCCCGATGCCGACGTCCTCCTTCGCTCTGTAATAAATTGCTTCTAGAAACATAATCCTGCAACCACAAGTCCCCCCCCCCACCTCAAATGTATTTAAATGGAATTCACAACACAGAGCTGAATTTTTCTGGCAAACTAAATTCACTCCAGTTTTCTTATATGTATATATATGTATTTATATATATATATATAAGGAAATTTAAAGCAGCATAAATGTTCCAAGTGTTTCAGAGTGGCCAGGCGATCCCGCGGGGCTCATTCAGTTCTGCTCTTTGTTCCTCTTACAGGATGTAACTTTGCAAGCTGGTTTTCATTCAATCTCCAGCTCTGATAAATCACCAACTCTCTCTCTCTCTCTCCCTTCTTGAAAAACAAAACAAAACAAAACAAAAAAAAAAAAGCTTTGCGCCTGTTTTGTGTGTTTTGTGTGAGGGTTAGGCTGAGGTACGTATCGACCTGCATGGCTCAGCGGGGAGAAAAAACAGAAGAAAAGGCGGCAGATTTTCTGGTTGGGAGGGCAGGTTAGCCACGGTCTCAGCAGCAGGTGACTGGAATGAGGTCATGATGTGGTCATGGGAGGGGGGACAGCAGCCCCCAGTGTGTGTGTGTGTGTGTGTGTGTTGAAACGTCTGAACAACTGCTGTGAGGGAGGTGAAACACATCAGAGGCCGAGCTACAGTGTTTTCCTACTTCTTCTTCGTCTTCTTCTCCTTTTTTTTTTTTCTTTGCTCTGCTCAAGGTGTCGTTTCACACCGTCGAGCTCTCTCTGCTGTGGAATCTCCAAAACGACTGCAGCGGATCAATTTGCTGATCCATGAAAGAGATGGACGGCTGCTACGAGCCCCAAGAGAAAACAGGGAGAACGACTGCGAACCACCTGTGCTGCGTTTAGACCGCTTCATCTCCCATCATGAATAAATGGCCATTCGCAGGATATTCACATTTCCCTCCGATGATGGAAAACAGTCAGACCTGATCATTAACGGTTTGATGAAACGCTCCCAAAGCGACAGATTTAATCAATGTGGAAACACAAAGCAGAGAAGCCACTTGTCTGATTTCATCATTCTTTTTTTTTATTAAATCGAAATAATGAAGATTCATTGCTGGGATCAGATGTTTTTCCAGTTGAGCTCTTCCCAAACTTCACTTTTATTTCCCAGGATAAGCTGCTTAGTATTTATTTAAAAATATTTACAGTATAATTCATCCGGCCATTCTTCTTCTCCTCGTTTCCCAACATCTTGTTTTCGTCCTCCGGTCCTGCTCTTGAAGACTGGAGGGACCTGCTGAGTAAACTGATGGAAGTCTCGCAGCGAACTGGAGTAAATCACCGACGCTTTATGAGTTAGTGCTGCTGTACAGGGAGGAAAAATACTTAGAACGAGGAAAATCGGTTTTAAGGTAGGAAATGTTGATGATCGCCGACACATGAAGTCACAAAGAGTTTGGAAATAAATCCTGCTTTCTGCGTGTGAATTGGTCAACAGTAAAGAACGATAACCGAGACAACGTGAAAGTTTTGCATAAAATGATATTTTAGTATTGATTGTGATGTCACAACCAATCAGCCAATGAGCGACTGTCCTCTGAAGCCACGCCCTCATCGTCAACATGTTGATTCCTGCCATGATGTTTTGACGTGGACGTTTGTGTGAGATGCTGATGACTGCGCATCTTATGACCCATCAGCTGTTTATCCTGGCAGAGACGGAGAAAATGTCCTCCTCCTGCTGGAAATCTGCAGAAAAGCCTCAAGATATTAAGATTTTACCTGAAACGTTTATGACATGAAAACACAGAAGCGGTATCAAATGTGGCCCCAAACGTCTAACTGTAGTCGGTAAACGTTAAAGAAATAACAGTCGAAGAGTCGAAGCGGGAAAATGAAGAAATCTGCTAACGCGGCTGATTGCATCTGGGCCTCGTCCATCCTGGACACATCCTGCCAGCAGTTTGGGCCGCTCGGTGGCATCCAGACAGCTTGGCGTGCCGAGGCACGTTCTCTGCAAGATACTGTCTTCAGCGAGAGATCGCCTTTCGCTCTCTCTCCCCGTCCCGTCCCGCTTCGCCGTGCGGCGAGGGCGACAAAGAGACATAAATCTCCTGAGATACCTATTTGGCGCTCGGCGCTGCCAAGCTGGGTCGGCTGAATTTGGTTCTGACCGTAATGAGGCTTTAAACGCACCCTCAAAGAACGCAGTTATACTCAGAAGACCCCCGAATCTGTTAAAAATCTCAGCGGCGTCACAATGAAACCTGCTATCCGATATGATTCATAGAGTACGTTGGGAAAGACGAGCGAGTGTGAAATTCCCTCCGCTTGGCGTTCTCGGCCTTCACATCCGACAAGATGAATGAGCTTGATGAGTTCTTCAGTTTCCACTTCGGCCTCGTCGCATTTGGCCTTCACGGTTTCTTTCTCCTGCCTCACCACGGAGCCACTTTACGGGAGTCATGAGAAATCCGGCCATCAAAGAATGACTTTGTTAGGATATTATGAGCTGATGTGAAGTAAGAGAGAGGAAAGAAAGAAAACGTTGGTAATGGCTCATAAATTATACTTTTTTTACGGAGCGATGCGATTTGATCTGGGTGTCAGCCCTTCAGAAGAGATGGAGGCGAGCACCACCAAAAGGCCTCCTCGAGCTGTTTGCGCTCCAGATGATGTTAAAAGTGAGGAGGACAGTTAAGAACCGAACAATTAGCCTCCGCGGACCGACAGAGATCTGAGAGGATGGGAAACTCAGATGTTCTCTCAGACCGACTGTCAAATCAGACTGAATCATTCGTGGATTCGGTTCAAATCTCTGCCTGGGAAGTTCGCAGACACAGAAATTATGATAATAATAATAAAAAAAAGAAGTCCCTGATGGTATTTAACAGTTTCCAAACGGGAAACTGATCGTGTTATTCAGCATTTATTAAAAAAAAAAACAACTGTAAAACAAGTGCAGAAGTTTCCCTCTTTAGTGATGAAGCTTCCTCATGAGAACAGAATATTTTATTAAAAATTTCATGTGAAAACGCTTGAAGATGAAAAAGAGTTTCTTGCTTGTATTCACTGAAATCCTTAAATGGTTTCTCTCCCCTCAGCCTTTCTTCCAAACCTCGCTGGCCTTCGTCATTTGGCTTCGGTTTTTAACGACCTTCATTCCTTCAGGAGAAAGTCAGAATATGATCCAAAGGTCAAAGCAGAAGTCTCAAAGATTTTGTTTTAGTCGACTCTTTTCTCACTCTGCTTTAGTGACTCGTGTTTTTTTTTTTATGTTAAAATAAAAACTGAAGAAATAAGTTCATCGTTGTTTCTTAGTTTCAGTCACTGTCGTGTTTCCTCACAAGCTCGCTTAAAACTGAAAATATCTTTAATCTGGAATCAGACTGCATCTTAATTATCAAGATTAGAAGTGTTATAGTGAGATTTATTTCTTTTATAAAATGAATTAAAGAGTTATGGGCATTTTGACTGGAAACTGCAGTACCGAAGAAAAACACATAATTCAAGATGTATTTATGATCTTTTTCTGGGATTCCCTCTGGATCACCTGAGGATAAATTTATAACAAAATCTTTTTCTTATTCATTTCAACTTGACATGTTTCCAGACCTGTTAAAAAGTTTGACCACCAAAGAACCTTCCCCAAAAAAAAGCAGTAAATTTGTCAGATCTGTTTTCTGGGAGGAGGAAAAATAAAAAAAATCAAAAAAAACAATTACTCACTTGATTTTTTGAAACATCAAATCGGCTGACAGTCTTGAGTAATTTCTTGCCAGCAATTTTATTTATTTTATTTTTTTCATGATGTGAAGTTTTGATACACCGAAGAAAAGTTTGTGTGATTTTGTTGTGTTAAACACCTGACTTGGTTATTTTGCAGGTCACATTCATCTTCTTCGCTCCAGGATCCATCTGCAGCCAGAAACTTTCCCTCTGCAAGTGAAATTTATATTCACTTCAGCGATGACTCACATCGAAGTTTATTTTTGCTTCAACAGAACCCAAAAGGTTTCTCCTCTTGATGTTTTTATGAGACGTCCAGGCCCATCGTGTGGCGACGCAACACGGACAAATGTCATTTCCACACAATAATGGTTTTCTGATTTTGAAATGTTTGGTCTCACTGAAGCAGGGTATGAAGCGCCGACCGCCCCTCAACCCCAAGTGAAGAAGTGAACATCAGACGGCTCAGGAAAGAGTCTTCTCAGCAAGTGCAGCCGCCACATACCACATTTTAACAAGTATCTTGCCCCACTCACGCTGTAACCAAGTCGAACCATATGGGCAGAAAGCAGACTGGTGGGTGTGAAGGGGTTGGTGCTGTGTGTGTGTTGGGGGGTGTGGGGGGGTCCCATCTCAGGATGGAGCCATAAGTCATGTTGAAATACCTCAGAGAACAACAACATGTGGACGGTTGGAGGTGGAAAACAAAAACCATGCAGGCAGCAAACAGAGATAACAGCAACGTGTTGTCTTCATCTCATCGATTGTTCTGAAAGGTGAACTAAAGCGTAATCAAGTATGATCACTTGGGGCGCAAGAGTGTTTGGGGAAATTTAGATCTTACTAATCACGTCACATTTTTTAATACGCCATCCTGCCGATCCGTTACAGGAACGACAAGGTTCGAACCCTGAACCGCGTGGTAGCACTAACCGCTGCAACACTGTGACACCTGTGAGGACAGCTGGAAAAACTTTACCTGGACTGGATGGGCCGCCAGCTGACTGCAGCTGATGCTGGCTAACTTTAAACAAATATTACTGAGCGGTTCGAATTATTGTCAGGTCAGTGCAACGAAGTAATGTCTCCCAACAGGTTTGAGCTGTATGTGTATAAAACCGGGCTTTTTTATTTCCTCCGCAGGCATTTGTTAATAAATACGAAACTGTGGTTCTTCCTGTCTGCACAGCGGCACCATCCATTTTTATTTCATCACCTGCGCTGTTGTTGGCTCCTAATGTCGTCTCCAACGTTGTTAAAGAGCCGACTGCTTCGTTGTTCTTTCCATGTTATTATATTATCATTCTCAGTCACACAGAGAGCAGTGATTGATTTAAAAGACTTCATAACCCCCTCAGATATTTCACAGGACATAGACACATAAAGTTTCTTTTTTCTGAGCCTAACTGTGTTTATGTGACAACCAAAGATGGGTAAAAGGTTTTAGAGAAAACTGCAGATTTGATGTTTTCCTTCGAAGCTTTTGGCTCGACAGCATCGACGTCACAATAGTCAAACTCATGCCTGCCTTCTATTTCTGCTCTCTATAACTATTATAACCAGAAACTAAACTTTTCCTGTCCATGTTCACAATATTTCCAAGTTACAACATTGGTTTTTGTTGTTTTTTTGCTGGAAGCTAAAAAGAATGAGGCCAAAACAAATTGTGTTTCGAAGTAGATTTTGGTTTGATTCTCCGTCGGACTCCAGCTGTTTGTGAAAAATAAATTCAAAAAGGATCAAAAAGCATTTGCAGGGGAATTTGAAATTGATATGTGAGTGTGAGCGAGTCACTCTTCACTTTGTTTAGATATTTGACATATTTCTAAATTGGCTTTCTTGTTCACTGTAATTTTAGTGGCATGATACGACACCAGAAGATATAAAATCAGAATCAGAATACGAGACAAAAAACACACACACAATAAAGAGTTAGAGTTAAAATAAAAAAATGAAATAAACAAGAAGTACAACGTAAGAGACAAAACCGGAAATTATAAATATAACACAACTGATCTAAAACTGGTAAAAGTACTCAAAAACTAGTGTGCTTCAACGTGAAAAGACAAAAAAAGCCTCTCATGTTTCTCATGTCGGTTCTGAAGATGATATTTTCGTCCTCCCGGTGAAAAACTGCGCCTCTGCTGACAGCTCCAGTTAAAAAGTGTCGAGGTCGTTTTTTACTCACTGCCACAAACATTCCTCTTACAGAGACATGCAAAACCTTTTAGTTCTCCACAGCGTGAGCAGATAATGGTCAGCCACCTGGCTCTGCTGGGCTCTTCTTCTTCTTCTTCTTTTTTTTTTTTTTTTTATGTGGGAATTTCAGACTAATTCAGCCAGGAATGTCAGATGTGTTCTCAAGATGATGCACCTGATACTAAAAAGCACTTCACAAGAGCTCCGGTACAAGACAGATCGCTCTCCGGAGAGATTCGCTCTTCTTTCCATCCAAGGAGCAACAATCCAACGAACCCCCACCTCCTCCTGTAATTTTATTTTTTTCACCAACAGGGATACCTGCTGGTGCGAGTTTGACAGCCTCCTGTTGTGTCACTGAAGTTTTCTGGAAAGACGAGAACTTCGTCCGGAGGAATCTCAAATCGTCTCCAAACATGCACGAGCCGCAAAGTTGGGGCAGCACATGCAGGATATGAAGGCGATAATAAATTAGGTCAATGAAGACGATGGGCTGGGACATGAGCAGGCCCGAGCTCAGCGGGGGGGGGGGAAGTATCGCTGGTGTCTGGAGGGAAGGTGGAGTTTTTTTGGCAGCGACTTCAGAGAGGAAGGGACACCTCAGGATCAGGCCGATTTGGGCTTGCGTGCCCGTGTCTGGGTTTTATGGTGGCTTTTCATTGGAACATAACCTTTTTGTTGGGCAGAAGGGCGAGGCAGGTGTGTGCCCCCCCCCCACCATTGTCCCTCCCTCATCGCCCGGTCATGTAACTCGATGAGGCCCGGTGATGGACTCATAGATACTTCGGCCTCTCTGCACTTTTAACCGGAGGAAACACTTTACATCGTCAGGGCTGACAGAGTCGCTCTCCTCCTGCTCGACCTTTCACACCAATGAAACAGACCAGCTCCACAATCCTGAGACAAGCCGAGCGTCCACCAAACCTCTGCAGGAAATATTATCAGAACATTTTCATAATCCAGCCATTAGCATCCTCATAAACATGGCAGAGATTCCTGTCACTGTCTGGAATCTGGAACGAGACAAAATATATGTATGATTATGATTTTCAGTTTTTTTTTTTTTTTTTTTTCAACTGAGGGACATCAATTCAAACTGTAAACTTCTGAAAAGTTTTTTTGTCTTCTGCTCAGTGTGAGAAAACGCAGCAGTGAAAAGTCTGTGGTGATGAATGCTAATGTTAGCATGCTAATTTACAGCCCACAGGTTCAGGGGACGTTCTGAAAATGCTAGCTGTTACGCTAACATGTAGCATGTTCATTCATAAATTCAGCTCATGGTGACTTTCAGTGCTAAACTAACTTTTGATGCTCATTTAGCATCTGGCCAGTAAAATCCTTAGGAAGTCATTACCTCGCCCACGTAAGTGTGCTGACTTTATAGAACAGAAATTTAGCAGGTTAACGTCTTTGTCGCAACCTGTAAAGTGATTAAAAGTCACACTCACAAATTATTCCTCTAAAGTTTGGATTCCTTGTCCTCAAATGAAATATATATATGACTGTGGGACATACTCAGCTCGTCATGGCTCATTAAACAGTTTTGTTCTCATCGAGAGAAGACAAATCTGAAAGCGTTTATTCAAATCCGACAGTCCAGCCGTGATTTTCTTCTCCTGCAGTGATCCACGATGCAAAAGGTAAACAGTCCACAGGCCCAGAGGCTCATTTCAAGTGACCCTTAGGTTGACCTTTGCCCTTAGTCAGTCATCCTTTTAACGACCACTAGAGCTGTAAGAATACACACAGAGATTATATGCACACCGGGTTGTATAAAAAAAACAACAACAACACAAGCAGGTTTTTGTGTAAAAAAACAAAAACACGACAGCTCGATCTTTTAATTTGGTTTTATCTTTGCTTCTTCTTCTTTGACTCCTCCCTGCAGAAGGAGTTTGGCATTTGAAGGTGGAAGAAAAAAAAGACACTTTAAACTTTTCTTTGAGTCCATTTGGGTGGCCATATGGGGAGCGGGACGTGAGCAGATCTGCACATGGCACCGTCTCCCACCACCGGAGCACGTCTTTCACGTGTAGAAATACCAAAGTATCAGTCACACAGCAGGCGTCCGCCGGCTCCCCTGCACTTGATCTCACACCTTCTCCGAACATGTGTGTTCAAAATGTTTGCCACCTTTCTCTCATTCACACCGTCGACTCTAAATCACATTTAACCAACTTCTTTTTTTACAGCTCTGCTGCTCTCATTCAGGATTCAAGTCAAAAACGTTCGGATGTAGACACACGACGGCCGCCCTGCCTTTGGTGGAGATTGGTCTCTTTGTGAATAAATAATGTTACATGCTGGATTACACTCATTAAATTAACGTTGTGTGAAATTGAATATAATGTTTTCACTCTGTGAAGCCATTCACATCATCCTGAGGTTTTAAATTCAATTGAATTATTTTCTACCCAGGGAACAATAAGAGCTCAAAGTATGGACTTTATACTTTAAACTAAAAACAGTAAGATTGTTCTTGTAAGTCATGCTGCTCCAGCAACAACAGCACTGCTACTGAAAGAAAAACCAATTCTCATTTTAATTCATTTCTAATTGTAATGGTTTCCTTTTAAGTGATGAATTTTCTCTGAATACAGTGTGAGAGTTGATTAAAGTCAATGCTGTCAGACAGATCTTTGGGCGTGCACATCGTCTAATGTGAGAGCAGTATTTCTGTGATGGACAGCTAATCCACGTTACATTTTCCTGTTTCTGTAGGAATACAGACGTCAGAGATGTTTTATTTGTTGTTTATAAACCATTTTAAATTATCTGTAGTTTTGAAGAAACAGCTGCTGACCAGGCATCACTCACTGCTGTATGAATCTATCGTCTTCCACTTGGCTGATTGATCGATTGATTGATGGGAAATATCTTTGAAAACAAACTTGACTCCCCTCAGTAGCTCCTGCGTGTTTATCCTTTTAGATTTCTCCGGGGATTTTGGGTTTGATGCCAGGAAAGTTGCATCCACAGAGAGTTTGCTTCTTCGTGAACCTGCTGAACCAACCGAAGGAGTCAGAACTTAAGTCCTCTTTGTGTTACTGTACTCTCCGCTCCGGGCATGCAGGTATTTGGATTGCAAATGATAAACGATCATCATAAACCACCTCCAAGGCAGATATGACTGAGGTGAGGAGAAGAATGGTTGACTGTGGCCGTGCTGATAACGGCTCCAAACAAAAGGCCCAGCTCTGATGGAGGAGATAGCGCGGATTGGAACTTTTTATTTTATTTTTTTTTTTAGGAGATATGATGCTTTATTTTACACGCTTACGTGAGTAGAACTGTGTTAACATTTTGATGGACGACCGTGATCTTTATCTAACTCGCAAACTATCCAAATGCCATCATCCTATCAATTTTAGCATGAACGGTAAACCGGCTCGTTGATTTGCAGATGGGAAAATTCCCCCGGTCAGGGTCTTCGCTTTGATCACGACCTCAGCAAGATGGCTGCTCAGATCTCAGATATACAGCACCAACACCTGTGTCCATGTTGTTTGGCTACGCTCCATTGGCTGTCTATCAACGCCCGTGCTGATAGACTGCCAAGGTCTGCCTTCAAAATAAATGACCAACAAACCCGTGGTGGTGGTGGTGGTAGCGGGGTGGGGGGGCCACCGGAGTCCATGCTGAGACAATATTACTAAAACAGAATCTGTGAATGAGATGAGCTCAGCCAATGAGGTGGCCAAGGCTGAAAAAAAAAAAAAAAAAAAACATCTTCGTGCCGTCATTTATTTCAAGTTATGGTTCAGATTTCTTCTTCTTCAGAAGTTTATTGGCAGCCGGCCGGAGAACGAGAACGAGCACCACCAACTGTTCATCAACGGCAACAGATGAGACAAATGCAGTCAAAGTTTGAGCTGCTTTTTCTGCGTATGACGGAAATAATCTGCTTCCACCTGAATCCATCTTTTAGTTTTATTGCATTTCATTTTTTGCGCCTCGCAAAAAAGTGCAACTTTTGCCCAACAATGGTGAGTCTGAAACACAGCGGGCCAACGTGACGGAGAGTAGCTGCTCGTGCTGCAGCTGCTGGAGCGGTTTATGATCTCCCCCATTCACCAAAGTGTTTTCTTCCCCGGGGGGTCATTACTGGGCTCCTGACTTCATATTGGTACTTAACATCACCAATAAAGGGGGATCCAGTGTCATTAAACAGCACTGCCCATTCCCAACTGCTTCTGAGCACGGTGAGCTGCTGACGGACCTGAACGGAGGTGGGGGGGTGGAGGGGGTTAAATCCGAAACACACAACACAAATTCTGGAAGATTCACATATTTTTAATACACAAATTAGATTTGGAGTGCGGCCCAGAGGCGGATGTCGATCAAAAAGGCGAAGCCCTTCGATGTTTTACGCCTCAGCTTCACTTTGTATCACTTTTTAAGATCACACCTCGTCATGTTTGACTTCTGGGATCAAGAGCTTGTCCCATTAGTGCTGTCTCTGGCTGTTTTTTACTTTAATGTCATGTCAGACAGCCAGTTGGGTTTTTCTAACTGCCAAGATGTAATCTATCTCTCTCTCTGTCTGCAAGACACAAAGAAAAACACAAAGAAAACACTTAAGCAGCCCAAAGTTCTCTGTTTTGCTTCAACAATGATATTTAAACATATTAAACACAATCCATCTGCAAACAATTACTTTTTAAGGTTTTTACCGGCTCATTGTTTCCAAAATACTCTGTGCACTTTTATTTTTCTTCTCTTATTGTTTAAATTATATCAACACTTGTTTATTCACTAAATAAATTCCGCACAGCGCAGGTAGGACTTTATTTATGCAACAGCTTTTCATAAAGGGTACCGTTTCTCCCATCAGAAATGTCTATTTGACATCAAACAAGCGGCAGCAGTGGCTGTTGTGGTCAAAGGCCGTCTGTGTATTATGTAAATATGTATTCAAGCTTTTCAGGAATATGTCTGATGGAGTTATTGCTCACTGAGTTACATTTCCTGCAGAATCAGAGCTAAAAAAAAAAAAAAAAACTATCCTCACACATCTGTTACTGTAGCTGACAAACTTCTGTCCGCATGAAACATTTCATATTTCCTCATTTTCTTCTGCCTTGGAGGTTTACATTGGAGACAGTCACAGATCATGAGATGTCTCATAGAGATGAGTTGTGATTGCATGAATCTCCATATAAATGTATCATATTTGGGATGAATATAGAATTAAGTATTTATTTTAGGAGTCCTTAGACATTTCAATTCAACATTTTCCTTTTCACCAGAAAAAGTTTGGTTCTTCATGGGCTCTCAGATGTTTAGAGTAATTACACGCTTCTACAGAAGCTTTTATTAAAAAGTCCTGGCACATAAGCAGAGATGCATGAAAGGTCACTGTTGACACTAAATTGTCCCGCTTTCTATGTCCACAGCTTTCAACTCAACCTGAAGATATTTTCGTCCTCAAGTGTTCATCAATCTTTGACTCAAGGCAGAAAATGTGACATTTTACAGGTTTATCTCATGTATCCAGTCTTGCAGAATAATAACAGCAGAGAACAAATTCACTGCGATGAATTCCCACCATGGACTTGACTTTTTTTTTTTACTTTCCTTCACACTGCCGGTGCACCATAAATTATCCGACTTAAAAAGATTTGTAACATGCAAACCTTGAATGTCTGAGTCACATATTCTTATGACACATGTTGAATTGCATGGTGGCTCCTCAGAGGACTTCTCCTTGTTTATTTTTGCTGCCGCGGTTCAGTGCAGCCTCTAAAATCTGAAGGTATAATGAGATCTCAGACTTTACGGATTGTGTTACACGACATGGTAATTATCCAGGTTTTTCACTCCACAGGTGCGACTGTGCAAATATTGATGCAGCCCCTTCAAAGTTTCCACGAGCATGGAAACTCTGAGGCCGCTCGATCGAGCAATTGGCACCAAATCATCGGCACAATGTCTGTCACTGGATAATAAAAGCGCTCTGCGTATCTGTAAATGCTGTTAATGCCGCAGAGATCCACATTCAGAGCATGACTGATGTGTTGTTTGTGCAGCGAGGAACACTAAACCCCGTTCCAGTGACTTCATGCTCAATCCCCCTGTAGCAAAATGTCAGAGCGGGGCTGGCAGCGGCTCAACAATCAGACAAAATATTACAGTTTACATGGAGATGTTTTTAAAGAACCAAAAAAAAAAAAAACTGAGGCACCTCACCCTGTAAAACAACAAGAAATGAAACAGCTCAAGTGCTCCCATTCAACATCACTGTCGACATGACAGCTTATTCTTTTTGGCAAGCCAGTGAAAAGGGCCTGCTACATGCTTCTCTGACACGTTTCATTATCACCTGCACAAAAGCAACACTGAAAGACGAGAGGGAGGAAGAGGAGGAGGAGGAGGAAGGTGAGGTGAGGTGGAGGGGGGGTGAACCTGACAGTATCCCCACGCTCATTCATCATAGCCAAAGGTATCTGCATCATGCATTAGAGTCAATAAAACCTGGTGAAACTGGAGCTGATTTCTTGCTAAATTCTGCCATTAGTCACAGGCCCATATTTCAGGATTAGCCAATCCTTAAAGGGTAATTGTTGCACAAGCAGGAGAAAGGAAGGAGTGGCGGTGGGGGCGGGGTGGGTGCTTAAGGCTGTCTGAAGCCCTGTGCACTCAAACTTTGAGTTTTTGTGTTTGTTTGGGCGTCATCTTTTAAAAAAGCGGTATCATTCTTTGGGATGGTCTCGCTGTAAAACTCCACACAGAGTTTTGGAGGTTTGAAGGTGAGAAGAAAAGAGAGACTCACCGTCTGGAAAAAGGTTCCTGCCTGTTTTCAAAAGTCTAATGGTTACCCACCTAAAAGTATTCAATTGTCACATGTATGTTTGTGCTTTTTTTTTTTTTTTGGGGTGAGCAGCTCTTAGCGTGGTGCGATCACGTTTCTCTGTCGAGGTGAGGTGCGCAGAAGACAGTATGACGCCGCAGAGCCACTTAAGATCCCCGGTGTTATTTGATAGAAGCCTTAATCGTTATTTGGGGGCAAAGTGGGACAATGGCGCCTGCAACATTTTTTTGCATTGTAAGTCAAATGCGCCTCATGCATGTATGTTAAATCGTTTTTTGCAATTAAGGGAAATTTTCAGCACCAGGCTTTACCCAGAAAAGAAACCGCTGAGAAATAAGTCATTATTTGCAACTCTATCCCGTTTGATTTCTCTCTCGGCAGTGAAAGGAAATAGTTCCCATTGAGCCCTGTGAAACAAGTAAACCATAACATTTGGTCAGTCTCTCTCGTGTGGTTTCAGGGAAAACCAAAATATCCCCGTTCAGAACAGGCTTCCACAGGCCGGCGGTGCACCCTGAACTCTCGCTGAACTGCTTGTTAATGATTATAACCCTGATATATGCGGGTATATATGGTAAATGAGGGCACACTTAGGAAACCACAGGGGCCTTGTTATGCTTTTGCTATTTTCTTACAGCTTAAGGAGGTCCACCTGTTCCCCGTTAAGTCACACCATGTTACTGTTAACTCGGAATATTTTAAAGTAACACGAAGAAACGCAGAATGAGCGCTGTCAGCGGCTCTGCAGATCCTTTCTGCTCAAAAGTTTCCTTAATATGACGTGAAAACATTTTCCTTTCACCTCTCCCAGACATTCTAAACACCATTAAGGACGACATTCAGAAACAGAATGGAGGAGATGTGTTTTCTTACGCCGCAATTGTAGCTTTTTGATTCATGCATGCGGCGATGTGGCGATAAAGGACAGAAGCTCCAAGAAAGTCAACGGAGAGGCTGAACGTGAAAACAATTTCAATGCTTTGATTGTGTTTCTGAGACGGGGCTGTGGGAGCCGGGTGGGGGGGGGGGTCCAGTAGCATGCCATGTTGTTTCACTGACTGAAAACCTTTCAACGTGTCTGAAAGCAGAAAATATGAAAACTAAAAACACCACATTCACGCTCACTTAGAGCTGAATTGAGCATCTGGCCAACACTTCCCCGCAGAGCAGCTTGTGTTTTCTGTGTTTGTCCAGATTCAGGAGAAGTAGCTTCGTCAAATAAGATATCAGCACAGAGACGCAGGCAGCAGTTTAGGGCTTAAAAGGAGACGGATGCTGACATCTAACCAGCACGACTCAAACGTTCAGGTGTTTACTTCTGCTTCTACCTGACCAAGAAAAATACAGCAATAAGTCTGAAGTTACAGGAAGTTATACATCTAATAAATATCCAGGAACAAATTAAACACAAATAATTCAACTTGACGTCGGGACATAACAATCCTAAACCAGTCAGAGACCGTTAATGAGTCTACGGGTTGTCGACAGTAAAACATTAGCACTTTGTGGGAAGACTTTTTTTTCTATTTAAATCATGAAATACTGCCCCAAAGGTAAGTTACATTTGTTTGCACGTCAGTCAAACTCCTTCTTTAAGTAGCTTCAGAATAAATGTGTGCTCCCAGCCGACTGCAGTCGCTCTTTTACGATGCCGTTTGTTTGGGTTTGTTGTCATGACTTATGGAAAAAATCGAGCGGCGTGCCATCTGAGCCCTGCAGCATTTTGGGAACATAAGATCTGACCTTTTGGAGCTCCATTTGTGGCTCTTGTTGCGTTGAAAAAGCTTTTTATTTTGAATCAGCTTTGGTTTCAGGAGAGATTTCCTTCCTCCTGTGGAGTTATTAGCCTCTCGTTGATCGAGTCAGTTTGCATAAAGTGTTCCTCAAAGCATCACGCTCACTTACTTTGTCCAATATTTTGAATCTTCCATTTAATCTGTGATTGATTTAGTGACGATTAAAGAATTTATGATGTTTAGTTTTTGTTGCCTATATCACCCAAACAAAAGTCGATGATTTATGTCACAGTTTGCTTCTTAAAAATCAAATTTGACCTCAATTTAAAGGAGCTATAAGTTTTACCGGCAGCTGATTCTTTCTCAGCACGCTCAAACAATCAAACCAAATTTTAATACTTCAATCTGCTCAGTGGATGATTATTATCTTTTAAAGGTGTTTGTGGCAGACTGCTCAGTAAAAACAAAAGTAAAACAAACTGCTTCTTTAAACAGGAAGTAGAACGAAGTAGAAGTGCATCATGGGAAAAAGCTCATGATGCACTGCCCGACTGACCTTCAGTGAGTATTTTCCCAAATATAACAGACATCAGAGCTGTGATGTGTGTTTCTGGGATTTCTGCCCGACGTGTTCTCGATGGGAGACAGATAATGATCCAAAGAAGAAGAAAAAAAAAACAAACTGCTGAATTGGCATATTTTTAACTGAACTGAACTGAAAAAACTGAAAAAAAAAAAAAAAAAAAAAAAAAAGGGGGTTTACTGACAGCGTTCACACATTTCACTCAGCTTCATCAACAGGTTTCTATTGGTCACATCATTATTTCACCCCGGCTGCTTTGACTGCAGTGGGCCCGCTCGGCTCTGGCCCCGAGCCAGCCCTGTCGATATTTCACTGATGGATTCACACAGCAATTTGCCTGAACAAACTTATCCCAGCTGTACAGCTAAACCTCTGGAAAAGGCATCACTGTGACAATTTCAGGCATGTTTGGCTTCTCCAATAGATTGTCTGAGCTGTTCCTTCCTGCCGCTTGTGTGTTATTCAAGTCGGAATAAAAATAGAATCAGTCCCATCAGTGCACCTCTCAAAGATGGCTTTCGGCTTTTGTGCGTGCCTTTTTTTGGTGGCAGGGAAGTCAAAAGTTACAAAAAAAAAAAAAAAAAACGCTGAAAAAGATCTGAGAAAAAACATCTTTGTCATAAACCTGTAAAACACCAGTCGGACTCTCCAAAGCTGAGAGCAAAGTAAACAGCAAGGTTTGAACTTGCCACATTATGTCTTCACCTGCTGGTGCCCGACGGTTTACTTCGTGGTTAATTACAGCAGCACGGGTCAGCATGGCAGACCGGGAACAGAAGCTGCAAAAACCAAACAGGATTAGAGAGGAGATGTTTCACTTCGAAGGCGAGGACTCTCTGCGGCTGAGAGCCGTCGTGCTCTGCTGAATTCTGACACCAACCAAATGTGGTCTGAGTCCCCCCTTCGCTCGCGTACAGTAGCTGTGAAATTTTAGTTTGAGGCTTTTGTCTTTAAATCGATCAGGTACACTTTGTGAGCAAACAGGAAGCCAGAGAGGAGACTCAAGTCCCAACCAAGGGCTGCGTCCTTCAGAGGACCCGGTCTGTGACGGCGCGGACCACAAAGGTCCTTCTGGTCCACCGAGGATTTCTGCTTTGCATCAACAACCTGAACAACTGCTTTTCAAAAAGAGGCCCCCTCTGACTGACATATCGGCCAAACGTCTTTCTGTCGTTTCTTTGCTGCCGTATTATTTTCCTTGCAGCCACGCGATGAATCCTGGGAACGGTTGGGTCATGGAGGATCCACCCAGTGGAGCCTTTGTTTTCCAGGAAAAGGAGGACATAAACGCTGCCTACGCAGGATGCAGCTGAAGTCTAGATTCGAACAAGCACCAGCACATTTAAGGCCGGATTCAGGAGGTGCTCGGTGTCACATTGAGAAACGCTGAATGAAAAACATCTACAGCATCATATAAGTCTCTGCTGAGAAGCTCGGCCACTTTTCTCGGCAAAGAGTTTATCGAGCATCATCACGACTGAAGTTAAATCAGCCAGCGTTGTTAAATGTGATGGAATTAACACAATTCATTCCTCTGAAATGTGGATTATAGTTGAATATTGGAAAATATTGCTTCTTGGAAATGTCCTGTCCTGTCCTTTCACAAACAGTTTAATTAAATAGCTCCGTCTTTCCACATTCATGTGATGATCTGCGCAAGTGTATCAATTCACACTTGGAGAGGTTACAGAGGAGATAAGTTTGGATACGCTCCAATCACAAAACATCGCTGACTCTCTTCAGATCGTCCTGTGAATGTTCTCTTTGCTTAATGCCGTAACAAAACACGAGCCTGACAAATATGACAGGCCAATCTGTTTGTGAGCGACAACAAGTCATCACAGGATTCCTGCACAGGGTGAAAAAGTTACACACACATCTGCCGCAAGGGAGAGGAAGAATGCCTTTTTGAATGAGCTGCAGAGGCCTTTAACTGCAGCGCGGGGATTTGTCTTGTGAAAGGCCGGCGAGCAGAGAGGTAGGGCGCTTTGACAAGCTCTTTGTGTGCAGAGGAATCTCTTATTAATTGCAGCACGGGGCGGCTGCACCTCGCTGTCAGTGCCAGGTTAAATACCACAGGCTTGAATTTAACAACTAAATGCTTATCTCCTGTATTGTTCTCTCAAAGTGAGTGCTGAGACTCTGGTGAAAAGATGAAGGCTGATGTATCTGAACGCGGCGCCTGATCCCGTTTGTCCAAAACACATCTGTCGTTACCTCGGTAATGGGCTAAACCCAGAAACCTGTCAAATGGCGCAGGGCTGACAAAACATACATCATCCTCTACTTACATACTGTTAACTCAGATAAGAGGAGGTTTGCATTGCAGCAAGTGAGAGCCTGTATGAATACCTAATGATGACACGACGCATGTGTGTAGGTCGAAGAACTGATCGAAGCTGTTGAACGATAACAGAGAAATACGGAAATATAATTTTTAAAAATAAAAATACGGAAGAAACCAGACAGACAACAGATGTGTGACACAGAGTTTGTGGAGAGGTCAAAATCCATGTGAAAATATTCAGCATAATGGCACAATATATCATATCTGTCACGACAGACACACAAAGGATGCCAATTCTATTTTCGGATTTCCACGTTGATATAATGTGGTTCTGCAAACGGTGAGCCAGCGTGTCTGCTTTCAAACCTTTTAGCTTTCTTAGTGTCAATTTTTTAAATGTCATGTTAAAAATTTAAGTGTGCACTTCGTTTAATGGCATTCATATTTTTGGAAAATCCTTTTCTAACCAAAGCTCAACAGTAGTAGATTCAGGCTGTTAACCACCACCTGACCAGCGACCCCCCCCCCCCCCCCCCCCAAACACACACAGACACAGTCTGTTCCCACCTGCCTGCTTTTTTTATGTGCCCTCACAATTTACCCACAAAAGAATTCAAAAAAGTTGCAAAGGCTCAGATAAATCATAACGTACTGTGACTTTCACATCCATCTGTCGGAGCATCTGCTTCGAAGGAGGAGTGAAGTTGGAAAAACACCTTAAAGCTTCCTCAAACGAATTCATGAACCAAACAGAAATACGGCTTCTGTCATCTGAGCTCTTTAGGAGACAACGTTACAACAACAACAACAACAAACAGCCAAACTGATGATAAACAGACGGGCAGCTAGATTCAAACAAACCCACAGGCCTTTTCGTGCTTGCCATAAAATGTAGACTTATTGCAGTAATAAGGACGAGGCCAAAAATGTGTCAGAGTGTTTCAGGCGGAGCGAAGCGAGTTGATTGGTCAAAGAGCGAGCAGTGAATCATTTTCACATCATTTTCACCTCAGTCCAATTTTATTTCTCTGTGAGTGGACACAGCTGCCTCGTTTAAATCCACATTGCGGGTGATTTAGGGAGAGAAAATGATTATTCCATACACTTAAGCTGTCCATTTGTTCGGCCTCCACACTAAATTTTGTGAGTGGAAACAAGCAATTAGTCCCAGCATGCCGCACATACCATAGTACACAATTCCTGAACTCCTTGTGTCGCCTGTTCAAAGGGAAACTATTCAAAACAAAACACATTTACACATTCTCCTTTGGTCACACAGCAATGGACACACTTCTTTACAAGTACAGACAGACATATTTGTACTTTTCTTTTACACCTTAACACCACCAACCTCACTCTGGTGGATTAGGTTAAGATGAAGTGGTCTTAACAGCTCACAGATGCTCACCATGCACTGATGGTGGGCAGGTATTCAAGGCTGACTTCACCCCCCCACCAAAGCTACAGCGATTCACTGTGACAAGTTTAAAACACATGCAGGGTTTTCTCTCTCGCATTTTCGCCCCCCTGCTACAAGCTGAAAGAGCTGGAACACACATTTGGGTAGAAAGAGCCAAACTATCCTGTCCTGTTTCGTCTGTTTCATCCAGTTCCAACCTGCACTGATAGAAAGGGCGCACACAACTCAATTACAGATGTCATTAACGGCCGAAGGCAGTTTTTTTTTCTCCCCCCTTTCAGTTCAAAAACGTTTTTTGTAAAATTTTTGTAAAAAAAAAACAACAACTTTATATTTACTCATCCTGAATGAATTATTTTTCTGAATTTCACTCATCACTCAGCTCCCTTTTAGGCAGGATTGTTGTGTCTTTTTCCTTGTTTGACAGTTTTTGTCGGCGGTCTTTGTCGCTCTTTTCGATCAGAAACACTTTCCTCATTCAATATTCCATCTATGTTAACTGGTTGGACGTTTAATTTAAGTGGAAAGGGCGCTTTGCTGTGATGTGGATTCTGCTGGGAGAGCTGACCACCCCTTAATAAAAACAGAAATTCTTGCACAAATGCAGGATTGGCTTCTAAAGACACAAAGGTCATATAGGTCGAATATATTATTATTACTCGCATACAGTGCAGCTTCTTTTAGATTAAGATGTGTGTTTTGTATAACAGGTATTAAATACTCTTTGTAATCTTTGTATTTAGCCATATGTCATAAATCTATGTCGTTTATATGATGCTGCAACCATGTATTATAATATTTATTTAATTTCCAAGGGAAATATTATATAAAAAAAACAGAACAATGCATTGCGTTGTATCAGCTTATTTTTTTTTATACTCTATATAAGAAATCCATGATGAGGCTATTTTCTACCTAAACCTACCTGATTCAAACTAATTGAATTTATAACAATATTTAGTATTTTAGAAGACTCCAGTAACTTCAGTTCCTATAAAAGACTTTTATTATGAATGTATTGTCCGATTCATTCCTGCAGCACTCTTCGGTACGAGGACGCAATTTACATTTACAAAATATTGTGCATATTTTTGCAGATTGAACAGTTTGTGCAAAATGCTTATACACCATCTGTTCTTATGTGTAATCTGTCAGAAGATGTTATCAGACGGGGGGGTTGCTGATCATCACACTACGGTCCAGCCCAGGCCACCAGATGTCAGGCAGGTTGTAATATTAAGCAGCGTGCTTTAACAATGAATGGCAGAACACCTGCAACAAATGCAACTACAAAGAGGCTTCCTCTGACAGCATTTCCTCCCTCCTCAGCCTCCTACATGACCCCGGCACCATCTTGGAAAAAGATCTCGGCACCGTTGCTCTGGACCAGACGCCATTCCCATGAGAGCGCTCAAAGGCAACTCTCACAAAAGCGAGCACCACTGGCGGGCAGAAATCAAGGTTGGAGTGGTGGAGGAGGGCACGGCGCACCTGCCCGTAAATCTTCCAGAGAAGTTTTCCTTTCATGAGAAGCTTGAAGAGAGAAATAGCAAACACTGGTCAGAGGGCCGGGGGATACATCTGAGAGAGAAAGAGCAGCCGGCTGGCCGAGAGTGATGTTGAAGAAATCATTTACTAAGACAACACACGAGCTGGGGCCAAAACCAGAAGTCAATCATGCAGACTCTGTGTGAATTGCTGTTGTAACTTAATACTCGCTAACTTTGGTGGATCACTAACAGACACACAACAGCCTGAGAATGTGATAATGATCAATAGAAAGAACAACAGGCTGTTTTAACACACAACATCTACTGTTAGGACAATAATTAATGTCACATCTGCCTCCACGTCTTCCTAATGTCCCTGTGCCTGTCTGACTACAGACCGGTGTGTGAGGACTAAAGGCTCCAGCTGGAAGCGTTCAGCCGTCATCTGAAGCCTCCACATAAGCTCCGCTCTGCTGCTCCTTCCTGCTCAGATCTGTAAAGTAACTTGTGCTCTCTGTTGCACTTCATCTTGCCTGGATCTCGCCGTGCGTTGCCTGCTCAGCCAGCTTAAACTACGGCCTCAAGTTTTGGCCTGTTCCTGTTTGAACTTTGCATTTTTGCCTTTTTGTTATCCTGCTTGGGTGAGAATACAACTCTAGTTTTTGGATTTATCTTGCCTCTCCGTGTTGAGTCTGCACTTGGGTTCAAATTGACTGTTCAGTGTAACAATTTAATATAAGCAAGCAGTTAGGGAGACCACCCAGCTGAGCTCAGCTTGCATTAAACCAGAAAGTCATTGCATTAATTAATTTACAGAAAACATAGATATGACTGCATTGGCCGGTGAATTAATTGGTCATCTCTCCATCGTCACTCAGACTTAGGTGAACCTCAGTGTCGGCGTTGGTTATTCAAATCAGACTCTCAGATAACACGGAGGGAAAAATATAAACAGCTCGCTGCAAAATGCTGTCTAAATATAACACACCTTCTGTTGGCCTCCACCTTTCTGCTAGGCGGTACATCTGAATGTCTGTAATTAAACTAACATAGTATTCCATCTTCAATCAATTCCACTCTAAATAATCATTACAAATGCAGACACACAAAGATTAATAATGTCGTGATGGGAGATGTCAGCAACATTCTTCTTTAAAGATAATACACAAATTTTTAATAAATCAAATATGGATCTATAATCAAAGAAGGCCAAAAGTTATATTTGTATGAGTAACTTTTAGAGGTATAAAAATAATTAATAGGTTATCTCTACTGAAATTAACGGTTATTTAAAAAATAAAACAACTTTTTTTTCCCAACTATTTAGGTAATTATTATTTCAAAATATGTTGTGTTCTCCTCATTTTGTTCTCAAGGCATCTTGATTCGTATTCAGGTTAAATAATTTCATCTTGCATTTGGAGAGAAAATAAGGTAAAAGGGCAGATAAAGTTCAACTCAATGGACCTTCTTTGCATGTATAAGTGACTGTTCCATTGTTCAGTCCAGCTATTTAAAAACCTGTGGACTCCTAAAATGTCACGCCATGATTCACCCTAGCTTTTTTACGGAGGGTTTCAAGGTGAATGGAAGCCACAACCACTAGTCCTTTCACTGTCAAATGACTGCGGCTGAGCCTTTCCTGGCTCAGTGAATCTGAAGGGGGGCGGTTTTGACCGCAAAGTTAATTATGTTTGTTTATTTGGGTAAAATTTACATTTAGGAACCCTGAACACATCCTTTTTGGAGATGTGTGAGAAAGGACAGAAATATTGAGGAGGGGAAGTTAAGATCAAAGTTTAAATTTGTGCCTTTATTTATTCAAATAATGGGACATCAGGGTGGAGTGTTTCACCTCACAAGGTCATCAGATTGTCGCCGCTAAGAGACACACAGCTAGGATCAGCAAGTGAAAATTAAGAGCTTTAAAGGATCATCTGTTCAAAATGGAAAAATATTGTAACTTCATATTTCTTTCCAGGAATTCCTCGGGTCAAATTGAATCATAGATTTATGCTTATGCCTTTTTTGCAAGCCATTGTCCTAAAACTATTTTACACTTCTCTGCAGTTCATGCATATTTCCTGGTTTGCCTGAAGCTCAGGTCTACCAGTGCAGATGGACAGGTGTGAGGTGTATTTATATGATATAAAGATCACTAGATTGTATAAAAAGCTACATCTAAGAAAAGTTGCAGAGAAATAAAGAAATCAATATCGCTGTCTTTCTTTTATCTAGATAAGGTACACTTCATGCAAATGCAGACAAATAATGAACTGCAGTAAAGAACCTGATGGAAAAGCATTATAACAAATGACTTTGAACAAACAAATTTCCAGTAAAAACAGCTTGATCTTTTCATGATGAAAACAAAACAAAGCTTCTGATATCAGAATGATGCAAATGGCGCTTGACTGAACCTGTGTGTCATTTGCATGACTTGCCTTCGAAAGTCCACAATGCTATCATCAGACTCATTAAGTCAGTGTATGTAAATGTATGCCGGCACTCAATCACTCTGGACTTGACATATTTGTTTAGAGCTCACATGGCTGTGGCAAATCATTACCTGCCTGCAGCTTCTGTGTTAGTGCACAGCACCACAGAGGGGTTCACTCAGGTCTGCTGGTCACTGCCGCCATCTTGTGTTCATTGCACTAATGAACATCTTTTGTGGACTTCCCTCCAACCAACTGTCAGGCATCTTTGAAGTGTGCTTGGAGCATTTCTCTTACGTTATACTGTAGACTTCAATGTAATGCAATGATGCATTTTTGAACTATTCTTTTTCTTTGTTCATGTTTAGCTGGGACAAAAACCGAGTAGTAAAGTATTAATACTTTATTAAAGACAGCTTGGAGGTCCATAGAAAATAGAAATAAAAAAAAACCCAAGAACCAATAAAGATTGGTAAGTTTCAAGGTTTATTATTAATGTAACATACATTAATAGAAGAAGTGCTGAAAACCTTTATATACCTCACAGTATTTCAAGTCTCACAATTATACTAAAGTAAAAGTCTAAAAGTGCACTGAATGTACTGGAATTATTAGGAGTAAAAGCACAAAACACACACTCAAAATTTAGACAGGACATGGAGGTGGTTTATTCTGATCTCCACATCCTGAAGTTTATAATAATAATAAGCTTTGTGTATATAGCATTTCCTTAACAGCGTTGTGCTTTATAGGAACATTTTTTAAATGAAAACAGGAAACAAGAAAATCAAGCTCATCATGAAGGAGTATAGACAAAAACATGGATTTATAGATGTGGAGGCAAATTTATTTCTTTACTGCCATAAGCAGTAAGAGGCTGTTGAGTACCGATAATGAAAATAGTGCAAATTACACTTTTGAACACAAGCTATTTTCATATTACTTCAACTTAATAAAAGCTGCGGCTCCAAATAAAGTCTTTAAGTTGGTAATAAAACTATTAAATCGCTGTTTTCTTGTCTGCAGAAACGAGCAGCCAAACGCTGAATGACCGCTCCACGCCTAAAGCGAAGAAAAATGTCTGGTGATCGACGTGCGGTCTGGCCAATCAGCGCAGAGGTGGGCGGGACTTCCCGTGATATTGACAAATCAATAATGGCGACATGAAAAAAAAAAACTTTAGCATGTCAGCAAAACAACACGGAGGGGGGAGTGAACTTAACTGGCAGCGGTCATATTTTTGAAGAAACATTAAAATAAATTCACCTCATTTCTGAGCGGTTTCACTCCGGACGAAAAGGTAAGCCGACAAACAGCACCGTGTGCTGGACGAAGCTGCCGTGCGGGGCCGCTCGCTGCTCGGCTAACGGTCCAAACTTTTCCCGACAGACGACTCGGTAACGGCTGCTGCTAGCTGCTAAGCTAACTAGCGTCGGCTAGCACGTTAGCCGAGTTGCCCGACGATCGGAAGGGAAACAGAAACGCGACCAAAACCGTTGAAATCGCTCGTTGTGAGACGCTCTTAGCCCCCGTGTTTAACGTTTAGACTTCTTCGCCGTCTCCGTGAACGTCGCCGGGCTCCTGTCAGGAGCTCCACTCCCAGCTAAAGTTTGATTTTTCTTTTGAACGCGTAGCCGCGATGGCCACCAGGTCAGGAGCGGAAGCCATGATCACAGTCGGTCTGAGTGACAGATAACAGCGAAGTGAAGCTAAAGCTAACCTGCATGCATAATTTACATTGTGTTGCTTCCCCCCCCACCCCGAGTCGTCGGAGAAAACGCACATCTGGTCTATTCCTGTAAGGATTAACCCCCCCACTCCCACCAAAAATAAGTAAATAAATAAATAAATAAAACAAAATAAAATACAAATGGAATGCGATGAGCATTAATAATAGTCACAAGTCAGGAAGGTAACAAAGGCTGACCGTCAAAAATCAGGAGATGGGACATTGTTTTGTTGAATCCTCCATCAGCTGATCGTTGTGTCAGCAGCAGTCCTGGTGTGCTCTGAGGTTTGACAGCAGACAGTGACTGACAGATTCTGGTCTGGATTACCAGAGGGGATGTTTACAGTGAGGCTGCAGCTATAGTTTTGTTTTAGCACTCTGAATTTATGTGCAAAATAAGAAGGGGGAAAAAAATGCCTCAAAGTAAATGAGTTTTGCACCTGATGTCAAGGCAATTTGTGTGTCGTTTTTGAGGTATGTTGTTCAGTCATCTTGCATAGCTTTCCAAAGTTTTTCTGTGGCTGCCCCCTTTCTCCAAATGTGTAATCCCAGACTAACACCTTGATGTTGTGATCAAGAACAGGCCAACGTGCAACAGGTTGGTGTGGCTCCGACAGTGTCCCGATGATTGGGCTCAGTTTACTGCTGCAGTGAGAATTTGGACAAAAAAGAACACCTCTGCAGATTTTTTTGGGGGGGAGGGGGCATGAAACAAGCTAATATAAAAAGCCCTTTTCAGCTTTTTGTGATACATTTTTGAGTTGTCATGTAAATTGTGTCCCTTCTTCTTCTCCTGTGAAGCTGCCTGGCGTCCCTGCAGCAGTTCAGTAGATGTCCACCCCGTCAGAGACATCAGGTGGTGGTATGTCCCATCCTGGACCTTCTCCAGGGGCAGGCCTGTCCCCAGGGCCCATCTTGGGCCCCAGCCCTGGTCCGGACCCCTCACCTGGCTCTGTTCATGCTATGATGGGACCCAGTCCTGGACCTGGAACACCCAATGCACCTCATGGCATGCAGGGCCAGGGGCAAAGTGATTATTCTCAGGACAGCATGTATTCTATGCACAAGGTAGGGAGTTTCACTGCCGTATGTGCTGCTTGAATAACTAAATATTGGTTTATAGACTAACCAGAACAACCTACAACAATGAAATGTGATAAAATTGAAGGGGTCTGAATACTTTTTGAATCCACTGTACACAATGAGTGATTTCACTTTTAAGTTGTTTTTTTTTATTATTTTTTTTTATTCCCAGCCCATGGAGGGGATGAATGACAAGACAATGGCAGACGCTATGCACTTTGGTCACATGAAAGGTGTGGGGATGAGATCCCTGCATAGTGGCATGGGACCGCCACAGAGTCCCATGGACCAGCATAGCCAAGGTGCTTAAAACTAAATAATGAACTAATGAGCTGTTTTCTTTGTAATTGTTTTTTATTTATTTATTTTTTGCTCAGTAAGGTTACAAACCAAAGCAGTACTTGAAGCAAATGGCCTCTCAGTCATATTTTTCCAGTCATTAACATTAAAAGAGGTAATGATTAGAGGAAAGGCACTCCAGTTTTGTTTCAGAGAAACATTTATTTTCTTTTCAATCTTGTTAAAACTTTGATTTATTGGACTAACACTTAGACTGGTTTCAACCCTTTTTTAGGAATTATCTTTTAAAGGTTCTAATGTACGTTTTTGGTAAAATTAAATTACATGTTTTCTGCTATAGGATACATGTCTCCACATCCATCCCCCATGGGTGTCCACGAGCATGCTTCTAGCCCAATGTCTGGAGGTGGAGGAGGTGGGGGACCCACACCACCCCACATGCCTCCCTCACAGTCAGCCCCTATGATGCCCATGGATCCCCAGGGAGGCATGTCCAACATGGCCCAGCAGGGGCGTGGACCTTCTGCCTTCAGCCCGGTCCAGCTGCAGCAGCTCAGAGCTCAGATCCTTGCATACAAGATCCTTGGCCGTGGGCAACCACTGCCTGAAAACCTTCAACTCGCTGTTCAGGGCAAGAGGAGCCTACCCACAATGCAACAGCAGCAGCAGCAGCAGCAGCAGCAGCAGCAGCAACAGCAACAACAACAACACCAGCAGCAGCAGCAGCAGCAGCCAGCACCCAATGCTAGTCCTTACAACAGGCCTTCAGGTAGGCAGATCCAGGTGCTCTCTCTTTTTTTTTTTTTAATGTGAGCCAGGTTATCTTTTGACACCACGTGAATACAGGAACTTATAATTATTATTTACAATTATGTTTTTACAAGAACAAACAGGTTACTCAAATAATAATAAAACTTTTTGTTGAAAGGTATGTCAATGGCACCTATAGGAGGACCCCAGTCAAGCCCCTGCCCAACTCCAGCAATGCAAGGCCACAATCAGAACACAGCACCCAAGCCTTGGTCTGATGGTAAGTCAGCGGCCTGTCAGTGTTCATGTAGTCTGACCTATATGCTTTTCATTCCACACATCATAAATCAGCTTGGAAGTGAAAGGACGTCGACTGACAATGTTATGTCCAGCTGTTTGATGCTTAGTCTCCCTTAAGATTCTCATGGCCACTTCAGACGTGGTGCCTAAATCTGAATCTGAAGGCTAAAGAAAAACAACTAGATGTTGAGAGAAAGTAAATGCGAGAGCTCAAGTCACTAAAAAAAAAAAAAAAAGATGATTTTTAGAAAGGTCAGTTTCAAACAGAATAAAAAATAGGTTGTGTGAAACCAGCAATAACTCCCGGTAGGATCTCTGATAAGTCATTGGTCTCAGGTGAAGGATCAGATTCACAGGGATTCAGAAACATCTAACCTGACCTCCCTGGTAAGAAGAGTGTAATAATATTTGATAGAATTGATGACAGCGCTGCTTACATGTGCTCATCAATTATTTACTCTGGTTGCATCTTTGTGAACTGGAAACTTCTTGGATCCGACCCAGTGCATACCAAATTTGTGTTCTCCAGTTCAGGGTGGTGACAATCAATCCAGCGCTCAGAAGCACCTGACTCCCGGCTCCAGCGGACGCCCATCCCCAGCACCACCTCAGGCCACAACCATGCCAGCTGGACCCATGCCAGGCACTTCAGTGACCCCTCAGCCGCCTGGGCAGCAGGTGTCCCCCATGCTCCAAATGCAGCAGAAGCAGAACCGCGTCACTCCAATCCAGAAGCCCCAGGGCTTGGACCCAGTGGGGATTCTGCAGGAGAGGGAGTACAGGTATTCACAGAGTATAAAATATATATGGTAATTCTGTTAAGAATCAGAAAATTTGTTAGTAGCTCATCAATCAATAACTGACAAAAGGTTGAAATGTCAGCCTCCACCTTTTTGAATCTCCTTGGTACTGTAGCTTCAAATTGATGTTATTCCAACTTGACCTCTGAGGGAAGTGGTACCACTCAGACTGAAACTATGACAGAAAATATTAGCTTCAGCTGCAACAGGTGACATGACACAAGGTAACTGAGGTTCACGAGAGTCCCCTCTGTGAAGTGTCTGACTCAATCGTACACTGCCAGGGTGTCAAAAGATTGCATCACTGTACGGCCGATTTATTTCTCCCATGTACAATAAACTGATCTGATCCTGGAAGTTTCCATAATTAAGACTGACATGGGACACTTGAACCAACAGCCTATCAGTTCATTAATCAATTCAGTGCAGGACTGGGACTGTAACGGGTTCCAGGTTGCCATGTTGTTATCCTGCATTACTTTGTGTGATGATGCTATGAATAGTCATTGACATTTTGCAGCCTGACTGACTTTTCTGTTCTGTTTTGTATCAAGATTATTATAATACACATTACTTGGAGACTGGGGAATCCAAACAATCACCAAATAATGAAGATAGTTTCACTGTCACTTGCTTTTTATTTAACATCCCCTGAACGGTCTCCTTAGATTGCAGGCTCGAATTGCACATCGCATCCAGGAGCTGGAGAGCTTGCCAGGATCCCTGCCTCCCGACCTGAGGACTAAAGCCACAGTGGAGCTCAAGGCTCTGCGTCTACTCAACTTCCAGCGGCAGGTAAACAGCACCTTTACGGCATCTTTAGTGGTCTGTTTAAGGACAGGTTGAGAGAACCTAGATCATATTGGTTCTTTTTTTTTAACTGAGGTTTCCCAAAATTGCATAGTTAATATAGACACCATAGATTTGTGTCAGCTCACCAACACCATCAGCAGTTCACCAACAACCTGTCAGTAACATGATAGAAAAACCAAGAAGATTCATGATGCCACTTTAGTTGTGTATTATAAGTGTACATTTTTTTAGCTCTATGTACTTGTACGTGAAATGCAGTTCTGAGTTTGCTGTTGACGCTGTGCATGTCTCCAGCTGAGACAGGACGTGGTTGCATGCATGAGGCGGGACACAACCCTGGAAACGGCCCTCAACTCAAAGGCTTACAGGCGCAGCAAGCGACAGACACTCAGGGAGGCACGCATGACTGAGAAGCTGGAGAAGCAACAGAAGCTTGAGCAGGAAAAGAAGCGCAGACAGAAACACCAGGTGAGACATCATCAGAGCTTTTTTTTTTTTTTTTTATAAATTATAAGGCAGAGATGAGCACTGTTGGGGCTGGGTTTGCAGTTAGAAACAGTGCTGGACCAGTTCAGCAGCAGAGCTGTTCTTCAACTCAAATGTGCCCTGATTTTGTGAATTATGCATTTAAGACCAAGACCATTTATTTGCTGTAACCTGCAACGGAAAAAGTTAAGGACATCCAGATCAACCAACTAAGAACTTTTAGAAAGCTGGAAACAAAAAGAAAATAATAGTTTAGCTTTTTTTTTTTTTACAGGAATATCTCAACAGCATCCTTCAGCATGCTAAAGACTTCAAGGAATATCACCGCTCAGTTTCTGGAAAAATTCAGAAACTCACCAGAGCCATTGCCAACTGGCACACCAACACCGAGCGGGAGCAGAAGAAGGAAACAGAGAGGATTGAGAAGGAGAGGATGAGGCGACTGATGGTAAGAACCTGAATGTGAAAATTAAACATGTGCAACAGCACAACAAATCACTATTGTTACAAGAGAAGCAGCAGTCCTCTTCCACCATTAACCTCCTGCCACCCCCACAGGCTGAAGATGAGGAAGGCTACCGCAAACTGATTGACCAAAAGAAAGACAAGCGTCTGGCCTACTTGCTGCAGCAGACAGATGAATACGTGGCCAACCTTACCACCTTGGTATATGAACACAAAGCTGCCCAAGCTGCCAAGGAGAAGAAGAAGCGGAAGAAGAGAAAGAAGGTAAGAAGATTGGACAATTGTACAAAAAAGATCTTAAACCACCTTTAACTGAGGTTTGTCCTCTTTTGAATTCAAGCTCGCTTTTTGTTATTGCTCCGAATATGGGAAACTTCAATGATCTTTCAAGCTTGAATTAAAAAAAAAAAAAAAGAGAGAAATAAAACGTCAAAAGCTGTTGCTCATCATCATAATGAGCGGACATTAAAACACACCCATGTATTCAGGAGGAGAGGAAATCACTATAAATGACAGCAAAAGGCATTAGAAAGTCTTTAATAAGGTCTTGGACTCGTAGTGGGCTGAGAGTTCAACCCACACCACATAACCTCAAAGCTTGTGTCAGAGCCAGAGCTACTCAGTGTTGTCTCAGATATATAAGACCCCTGCAGACTTCAGGTCCCTCACTACTCTGCGTTAGACATCCGTGTTACTGACATTGGCCTTTTGAGAAAACGTTTTTCCTCTGTAAAAGCAAAACACTGCCTCTTTGTTTGTGATGATGTTTCAGTAAAAAGCATATTAGAAAATGATTTCAGGGTTAACATAGAAGATAACAGTACAATTAAAAACCTTTGGGAGAGCACCTTCGTAAAAGACCTCAAAGTGCTACTACTGAGGTACTGTTTAATGTCGATGTAGCTGCTGCTTTCATCATAGCCTGTAAATCCACCAATTACACTGTGCCAGCTGAAAGGTTTGTTCTTGTTTCATGTGTAGAAGGTGGATGGAGACGGTGAAGGCACCAGCGCCATTGGACCAGATGGAGAGGTAAGCCTTGATATTTAACATTTGTATTCTTCCATAATCCTAGCTATTGCTTTATTTTACTGTTCTGGCGGTTAAAAGCAGCTGCAGTATGATACAGCTCAAAAAACTGAAATTGTTAATTACCTGCTGTCCTTGACTTTACATGGTGTACCACCACAATCTGCAGCTACTCCCACAGAGAGCTACATGATAGCCAGCCAAGAAGAACACCCAAAGGTCATTGTTGTGCAGTGGCATACAGAGACTTTTACTGATGGGCAAGTGTCATATGTGCAATATCATAACTGATCTCAGGAGCAGAGTGGCAGGCAGCTTCCAGAGCTCACTCTGCCTGAAGCTAACCACCACTCAGAGATCCCAGAATTATCCCAGGCCATCAACCCTCCAAATTAAGCTGCTCTTGTTTCTGCTTGCCAAACCTCAGCCTTTGTCAAAGGGGGACAATCACACCCACAAAAGTGACTAAAACAACGGCTGGGCGTCAGGCTAGCTTTCAGAGAACATACTCTGCTGACAGATGGGACAGATCACTGCTCTGGAGTCAGCTGTAAGCAGAGATAAAGCTTCCACTTCAAACATCATTCTATTTTTAGCTTGTAGCTAACTGGACAAACACTGCCTCCCTTGTTTGCCCAGTCAAATCTAAGTTGCCCAGCACTTGACAGAGATAGGCAAGAAAGTATGTGTGAACACTGTATAAAGTGAGGACACAGCATACCCATCAACAGCGTGCACCGGAAGCCTGTCAAGATCCTCTCTCCAAGCTGCATGAGTGAAATAGATGTGATTCATCCACTTTATGTCTGAAAGTCTTCAGTGTTTTGTTGAAGATTTTCTTCCCTGTTGGGAGTTGAATGTGTGAGAATTTTTTTAGAAAAGCTTTAAATAGAGACACTCTGACACATTCAGAGACCATCTGGTGAACATAGTGGAGCATTTATCAGCTACAGATATTTCCATCATGAGTTGGTAGAGGCCCAAAAAAAAGAGGAAATCAGATCCACCGGAAGACACAAACACAACTCCCAATATGTACTGAGGTTCTCCTTCTGTTGGATGTGGATTTACCAACAAGTCCCTCAAATCTTCAAATCTGCCTTCACCAAAAACTGATGATAGTGATGATATGTCACTGCTGTGTTTGCAGCTTGTTCTTTTGGATTGGAAGGGTGGAAGGATGTTTACATTTCTGTTTAAATTCCCAGCTGCCTCTCAAACCTTAAATCTACCCTCTGAGGATGTTTAACTTGTAATAATGATATTTATTGCTCTCCTGCCTTTGCTGATTCATACATCGTGGCTGTTGTGAAACTAAACCTGCACTCCAATTTCAAACTCCTTAAAATCTGAACCGTAATCTGAAATTAACCTGTGAACGACAGATCAGATCACTGACAGTCAAACTGCAAATCAGACGTTGTAATAATGCCATAAAACCAAGTGGGAGATGGCAGCTTCCCACGGCTTTTTAATTGTGCTCTCCTCCTCTGCCTGCAGCCGGAGAGAGATACACCTTGAAGGTTATGGGTGAAACAGTATCCCAGTGGTTGTTAATTTTTACAGGAAGCACCAAATGTTGTGTTGTAATGAATGTGGTCGTGATTATCCCTCCTTTAATTTAAGTGAATGTTAATTAGTGAAGCAAGGACAAAACTTGAATTCATGTATATCAGAATCCCTCACAGAGCTTATTTTCTCTGACATAACATTTGTTTCTGTTTTAAAATATAGGGAAATGTTCTGGCCTCTTCGCACTATGCCTGCGGGGTTCTCTGTGAATATATTTACCCCTCAGTGAAGCGAGGTTAATAAAAAGTTCTTTAAAATGTAATCACCATACTGCCATCCACAGCTAAAGTTGTCAACCTGCTGCCCTCAATGAAAATGATTATTCGCAGCCATGAAGACAGGGCAAAAAATCTTCTGTAGATGTCACGGTTCAGTTTTATAAATGCGCATCTCATCTTCTGGTTTTGTTTTGCGGTGCAGCCCATGGATGAAAGCAGCCAGATGAGTGAGCTGCCGGTCAAAGTGATTCAGACGGAGACCGGGAAGGTTCTGCAGGGAACGGATGCTCCCAAATCTAGCCAGCTAGAGGCTTGGCTGGAGATGAACCCAGGGTGAGGATGCACAGTTGGCTGTCAAACTCTGATACCTCCTATACGTTAAAGTGATGTTATGGGTTGTGTTGTATTGTAAGATATCAAACGTCTGTCACAGATGTTCAGTACTTTGCTTGAATTGTGGGCCATTAATAGACATGTAGGAGCTGAAATTGATCAACCTAAAATGGTGTTATCTTGTCCTAAAGGTAGCTCTTTATAGGCCTGTTTTCTCAATGGGAAATTAATGACTTCCCAGAATCTGTGAGAAGCTGGAAGGCCTTGGCTGCAGTTTCCTGCAGTGTTACATGTTACAGAGTGTGCAGATGGCCTTCAGCCATTGGAATAAAAGCAATAGATATATTACATTTGCATGTAATGACTTTAAAATGTCAGCGTCATTAGATTAATGGAACGGTGCCAACTGCAGCGGGAGGTCAATATGCAAAATACTCCATATTCCATCTTGAAAGCCTTGAATTATAGACTAGGAGGTTCCAGCCCTGCTCCCTCTGTCTGTCTCGCTCTGCTCCACACCTTCAAAAAACCACCTACCCAACATCCTGCCATGCAGGAGGCATCATCCATATCAGCCATCTCAACTGTTTTGTTTTATTATTATTATTTTATTTTTTTATGTTAAGAAGCAGCAGGTCTATTGCAAGCTCCCTCTGGATATCTGAGTTCCTCACCCTCCCACTTTAGGAAAAGTGTTCAGAAACACAACCTGAACTTGGCAAACTACAGTTTACCTGGACAGATATTCTGAATCAGGATATTTCCTGCATACAGAGATGCGTCCTTGCAGAACTCCCACATAATTTATTCTTCAGTTTGTCAGAAAGTACCTCTTTGTGCTTCTTGCCCAGTGCCAACATTCAAGTCTGATAAGTGAGATTTTAATCATCCCTAAAAAGGTAATAAAAAGTGCCTTCCTTGTCTGTCTTAAGAACCGTTGCTGCCTTCGGGATAAACATCATGTTCCTCTGTTAGACAGACCTGACTCAGCCTGTTATACCTGTGCTTTGTTTTTGCTTGTTTACCCCTTTGCTTCTTTGAAAACCAGGTATGAAGTGGCCCCGCGGTCAGACAGTGAGGAGAGCGGCTCTGAGTTTGAAGAGGAGGTCAGTGACTTTCTCATTAACAAACTCCAACAGTGAGAGCTTTGATATCAGTCAGGCTAACGTCACACTTCAAAATCCACCAGGGGGCTGTAGCTGTACACTCTCCAGTCACAACATATCTGATTTAGTTTTATCCCCATCAGCTCTTTGTGTGCTGCTGCTGCTGCTGCAGCTGTTGTTGTTGTTGTTGTTATCATAATACTACATATGCTCTGAGTCGTGTGTAATGAACTTTCCCTTTTAGGAGGAAGAGGAGGTGGCCAAGGCAGAAACAGAGGAGAAGAAGATTGTCAATGCCACCAATGAAGATGTGAAGTCTGTGAAGGCTGCCAAGCACATCATTGAGTATTACCCCTTTCTTTTATTTTGCAAGAATTGCATGAGATAGAGACAAGGATGTGGGAGTGACATGACAAAGACTGAAATGATTTCAAACCAATTCAAACTCTTTAGCAGAGATGAGTCAAAGTCCGTAGCACTTGAATCTTGAATCTGACAGTTTTTGTACTCGGTGTAAAGTTTACCTAAGAGGCCCTCAACCAGGAGTTCAGGGTGTCTCCTGGCTGCAGAGCCAGCGAAGGCTTGAAAATGATAATTAAAATCACTACTGAGGAGCACAGTTTTTTTGTTATCAGTAAATCTTTTTTCTCTTCACCCCAAATTGATTTTCAGGTCAGCCAAGCAGGATGTGGACGACGAGTACAGCGTTCCCACCGGAGAGACCAGCTCCCAGTCGTACTACGGCGTAGCCCACGCTGTCATTGAGAAGGTGGAGAAGCAGTCGTCACTGCTGATCAACGGGATGCTCAAACATTACCAGGTACACACATGCCCATGCACACCCAGACTGTTTGTACCTGCACATCTTCTCTTGACTAGATGACTAGATGACTAGATTATTTTCATTGCTTGCATTTTAAACTAGTTTCAAATTTTATGTTTGTTACTGATCTGCTGTTTAACACAAGAAATAAACACTTTCACATTTTCATTTTCAATTAATCTTATTCTCTATTATCTTATTTTTGTTGTTGTTGTTGTTCCTTTATTAGCAAATACATTTTCTAGAGCATGGCTCACAGATTAATAAAAAATAAATAAAAAATCTTGGAGCCTTGATTGTTGTCACTAATGAATTGTCCTTCAACTAAATATGGAGATTTGTTGAAACAGCAGCTGCATTTTAATGTGATTGTAAATAAACAAACAAAACAGACTTAACTATAATAGAAAAACTGAAAAGGTGAACCCAGGCTGTTTAAACAAATTTACTAGGTAAGCGTTTGTGACAAGCAGTTTTTACAGAGCATATACAAAAAGAAGCAGGGGAAGGAATTAGCTGTTAACTGCTGTGCAAACGGATAATAAGCCAATCTGTCATGTCTTATCTCTGGTTTGAGACGCTTGGTTCAGTCGATGATTGGAAGTTTTGAAAAGTTATTCTCAGAGGAAGGTGGAGTTGTGTTTTTGGTTGGACAGATGACAGGCCTGAGCTTTTACACCTGGCTGCTGTGTTTACATCACGCCAACTGAAGCCAGCACTGACCTGGAAAGCCTGATGTTAGCAGGTCCTAATGGGTAAAGGGGCTGTAGCTACATTTTTCAGTTGCAGTAAAAAATATCACAGAGGAAAATGATGTTTTTTAGCCTCCTCCCTTTTGTGAAGATGTGTGGTTGACACTCTTAATGAGCTGTGGAAACAGGAACAGGAGCCATCTCCGTCCCTGTCTGCAGCTAATTGCAGGGTGGTCTAATTGGTCTGTCTGCTCATTACGACACAGGCGCTTTCTTGAGATGGCACTATCGCATCATCTCTGCTGTAGTGATTGAGGATTGGAGTGAGCGGTAGTATATTACCAGAGATAGGGAGCTGGCGATCGGCTGCTGCTCACATTTTCTTTCTACCAATCAGGTTGCGCTCTTCTGATTTATTATGTGCTAGGCTTTAAATGAGCTATGGTGGCAGCTCAGTGAGGAAATTGGAGCGATTTCCTCTGTACAATAATTGGATCAACTGTCTGCAGTAACAGCAGAAAGCTGTGCATCAAAGTTATATTGTCACCCAGCGTTTACAGAATCTTTGAAATACGAATGTGTATACATGAATTCTTATTAATTTCACCCATATTTAGTATTTTCCTACATAATTGCAGCTGTCAGGTGTCTTGCTGAATATTTGGTTATCTAATTGGTTGAATCCAATCTCTCTTTTGCTGATTGTTTTCAGTAAAGGCTTCCCAGTCATAGTTGATATTTTCTACCATGCTTGACTCATTCAGGATGTAAAATGCCACAGTGGCAGGAAGATCAAAGTGCATTCACAAAACTCTTTGAAAAGCATCAAATTAACTTGTTTAGACGTATTTACCAGTTTCTACCATTACGTGTAGAGCAACAGGAGAGACTCATTTAACACGTTCACAAATTTTCTGGCAGTATTTTACTAAAATGAGAAGAGGCATACATCATGTTTGGTAATATATTATGCATGTTAGCCATCTTTGCTAAAGAAAGAAATGAATAAACTCTCAACATCACTTAAAACCTCTTGGCAGGCGGCGTGTCGTCTTCCTTGATGGGGCACTTCGCCAAGCATCATCTTTCATGTTTGGTGTACTAGAACAAAATGTCAAATCGATGTAAAGCACTGAAGGGTTTAAGGCTTTTTCTCTGTGTGTCATTTAGATCCAGGGTCTGGAGTGGATGGTGTCTCTCTACAACAACAATCTAAATGGCATCCTGGCTGATGAGATGGGCCTCGGCAAAACCATCCAAACCATTGCACTGATCACTTATCTGATGGAGCACAAGAGGCTCAACGGTCCCTATCTCATCATCGTCCCTCTTTCGTCAGTACCCCTCACCGCCATTCATCCTGGCTCTCATCGCTCTGTGCCATGACACCATGAAAAGTTTTTAGCAATGGGCACCCAGTGCACAATGTTTAAAATAGGACTCAAACCAGTTTTTTTTAGGTTGAATCACGTTATCAACCACGTTTAGAAAACAGGGCTGTAACAGGGAATGGGGGAGTCAAGAGTCAGATGCACCTGCTTGTTCAAATGAAATTCAACTGTCAGGTGTGATTGTCTGCGCTCAGGGAGCAATGAGTCAGAGTTAACAGCAAATGCACAAACTCTTCTCCAGCACTGGTGATAATTAACTCTCTGCTCAGACAGCGCCGCAATTTCTACAAAGAAGAGTTGCCACCTTCCTATATAGACACGAGTGTGCTTTGTTGATGTTCATCAAAATGATCTTAAGTGCGGTGCTGGATTCATCCCTAGCTGACACCTGGGTGAAGGCTTGGCTCGTCAGAGGGCCGGCATTAAGATACAAACAACCAGTCGAACTCACACTCACACCTTTGGGCAGTTTGTTTCTGAGGTATGGAGAGGTTTTCAACCAGACCTTTCTACCTTCATGGCACAAGCCATTAGAAATGCACGCAGGATTAACCATCTTCATGAACACTGAAGTAGCACAGAGTAAATCTCAAAGGCAGCAAAAACTAATGTGTTGTAGTTACTGCTCCTGAGTTTTGTTCAGCTCCTACACAGATGAAAGGTGAAAACACCCTTAAAACTTAAATACTTACCTTTTGTAACTTGTACCAGGAAAGATGAAAGGAAGAACTTGCATTTTCTCCTTTTCCTTCCAGGTGTTAAAAAATTTGATGAACAATGGGTTTCTTTTCTGCGGCACCCAAAAGCAGTGCACCTCTCAAGAATTGCATTTTGTACTCAAATGAGCAAAACAGAGGCCTTAGTATGAACCAAACCAAAGCATTGAGCTGTCATTCTTCTTTTGTGTGCATGTCCAACTACAAGACCTTTTCTTCTCATGTTTACCCCCCCACCTCCCAAAAAAAGACATTTCAATCAGGAATGATCTTCCTTCTTTTCTTCATTTCTTCACTCAACCAGATCACTTCCTGACCCGAGGTCTCCTTCATGTGTGATGATTGTCATTGCTTTCTTTTCTTTTCTTTTCCATTTCAGGACTTTGTCTAACTGGGTCTATGAACTTGACAAATGGGCGCCTTCTGTCGTCAAAATTGCTTACAAGGTAAGAAAACCTCTTTCCTTTTTTTTTTTTTTTTTTTTTTTTTACCCCCATTCTCATATGCTGCGATTGTCTTTGGCTGACTCATTGATTACATGTCTCCTCTTTGCAAAGGGCACCCCTGCTTTGCGCCGCGGACTTGTGCCACAGCTCCGCAGCGGGAAGTTCAACGTCTTGTTGACCACCTATGAATACATCATCAAGGACAAGCACATACTGGCCAAGGTGAAAGATGTCAAGGATCTGTCCTCTCTGTATGAATCACCTTTCTACTTGTCCTCTTGTACACTTCTCACCTACACTACTACATTATAGTTTGAAAATCCCTCCTTCCCTAAAATGGCAATTTTCAAAACATTCTTTGGCCATCTGCAAAAACAACGTTGAGGCCACTCGTGGGTTTTTCTGCTAGCGGTGAAACAAACTGCTGCAGTGTAGTTTAATTCTGTCTTTGCTGTAATTTTTCTACAAATAATCAAATGTAGGGTAAAAAGTCAGCTTCGTCTTTACACCGGGCTCATACATGAACAGTGTGTTATGTGTTTTTTAGGTGTGAGCAGTTGGATATTGACGCATGAATGAAGTTAAATACATATTCTCTAATGCACTCATAACATTTACAGTTTTTACCAAATCTTTACTCAACATCAGTTAAATGATGCCACACAAGTGCAAGGAAGAGTTTGAAGGTCCCCTTTTCAGTCACCTGCCCTAGACAGACAACATCAGGGACAATGTCACGTCTTCTTTTATGTTTGGCTGATGAATGCACACAAGCTTATGACTGTCTCAAGTCGAAAGAAACAGTTTGATATTTTGATTCTTTTTTTGATGATGGCTGCATTAGCTCTATTGCTATGCACTTACGTTTTCTTTCAGTTTCAAGATGCCTTGGATGATCTCTAGCGGAGTAGCTAATTTGTGATTATTCAAACATAAAGGCAGTGCCTGAAAGTCTGATAGAAGGATTACAGGAAGAGTCAGAACGTCTCTTACCTCCTCACTTCAATTTCTGCTCATCTCTCCCGACGTGTGTTGTATTTTAAGACAATGCTCAGTTACGGGAGATGCAATATCCAGCATTTTTAGCACTTAACTCATATTTGGGTTAAGATCACATTTTTTCAGCGTGAAGTCTTTGCTGCACCCCTTCAGATTTAGCCTTTTGTGCAACATTTAAGCAGTACAACACTGTGACATGGAGTTGAACCCGGGACGCTGTGATAATGTTAACCAATCAACCACCCGTTCTGCCACAACCAGAGAAACTGTTTGAAATTACTCCACTTTAACTCGTAATTCATTTGATTAGTAAGATTTTCACACTGGGAACTGGACTAATTTAATTAATTTAGTCTATCATTTATTATTAAATATCATCATCCCTACTAAAGAGCTGAATGTCTTGGAAATATCTGGAAAGTCATAAATCATAATACCAAATACCTTAAATGCTGAATTTCATTAAAGGTGAAACAGTATTTTTTGTGAGAACATTTACTGAAAGAAAAACTTTCTGTTAATTTGGTACTCGTTAAAATGTGTGCAGATTTAATGCAAGAGTGACAAGGGAATAAGAAACCTCATTTATATGCAGTGACAATGGGCACCCTGAGGCGATGAACATTTTCCTCTCTGCTTCCTCACCTTGTCTTCCTGACAATCAAACCTACTTCATAGACAGATCTGCTCTCTGCATCTCTGTTTGCCACGTGTCAAAGTGCCAGAGTTCAGCAAGTTTTCTGTCCACATGCAGATCCGTTGGAAGTACATGATCGTGGACGAGGGTCACCGCATGAAGAACCATCACTGTAAGCTGACCCAGGTGTTGAATACCCACTACGTGGCTCCGCGCCGCCTCCTCCTCACCGGTACACCGCTGCAGAACAAACTCCCTGAACTGTGGGCCTTGCTCAACTTCCTCCTGCCCACCATCTTCAAGAGCTGCAGCACCTTCGAGCAATGGTTCAACGCACCGTTCGCCATGACTGGAGAGCGGGTAAGTTTTAGGGTTAGGGTTAGGGTTCATAAGGTTCATATTGTAATTTATTTATTTATTTTTTTTGGGGGGGGGGTAGTGATGGATAATTAAATTTTCATTGAAAGTTAGTGATAAGAGAATTAGATTTTGTTAAGAGTCAAACCTCAAGAGCACAGGAAGATTCAAACAGTCTATCGATGTTTATCAACTTGTGTTCTTTCTGATTTCGTCAGGTTGACCTCAACGAGGAGGAGACCATCTTGATTATCCGGCGTTTGCATAAAGTGCTCCGTCCCTTCCTGCTTCGTAGATTGAAGAAAGAAGTGGAGTCTCAGCTGCCCGAGAAGGTGAGACATACTTTGATTTAAGGAAACATAATTACTGTCTTTGGTGCAAACATTTCAACAATCATCACTAGGAGCATGTTTTACCCAAAAATACATTGTCCAAATAGTCTACATCTGAGATTAATAGATGAATGAAAAATTTATGGACATTAAAAGTATCAAAAGGAGAAAAAATCCTGAATCCATTCACTATAATTATGAGGTTTAAAGCTTAGAACTAAAGAAAAATGGTTTCAACAATGACTCGACCGCATAAAAAGCTGGTGATTCATCTCAAGTGATTGAATAATTAACAAGTAGTTGCTACTCTGCTTACAATGAATCAAAACTTTATAGACGTCATCTAATGTAACTGAATTCACATCGCTGCTGGATTTCTTTACATAACCCAACTTTGTCTCACATTGCGTGTCCAGATTTCTTTTCTTTTTACTCTACTTTCAGTATCAAGCCTCAGACTGTGACCAAGAATTGCTTTGAGCTCAACAGGACCACTGTGTCACTGAAGATTTGTGTTTGTTGTCACTTACGCAGGTGGAATACGTCATCAAATGTGACATGTCGGCCATTCAGAAGGTCCTATACCGCCACATGCAGAAAGGCATCCTTCTCACTGACGGCTCAGAGAAAGACAAGAAGGTAAGTCTACCAGCACCCCTGGGTCTTCACCGTGTGTCTGCTCGGAGCTCAGTGACAGCTCAAACTCCCCAATTTATTTTGTGCAGTTGAAGTTGTACTTTCTCTGTGTCTTTTTGTTTGATGTTTTTTTTTTTTTTTTTTTTTTTATTAAAGTGAAATAGATAAAGATAACTTCTGAAGCTGTTGTTGCTTAGCAACCATGTAGGTAGCATCTACAGATGCTACATAGCATCTACATAGCATCCATGTAGGTTTCAGTGCAGCAGAATGTCTAGTATGCTGCACAGGTGTTGAGGAAAATTCTGCCAAGTCTTTTGGTGCAGATTAATGCATTATGAGGGAGATAAGCTGTTTGCTAAAAAAAAAACAAACAAACAACACTTTCTGCTCTGCACCACATAACAATCAGACACAGCAGTGATGAAAGCTAAAACAGTTTTCAGCAGCATGAATGGATTTTCATTAAACAGGTGGAATTACAGCAGTCTTTTCATCTGTGTTAAATTTGATTACATGTCAATGCTGTGTCAGAAACAGGGCTTGATATTGTAGGTTTAAACTCACACAACATGAAGCGTTGCATGATTTAGTTTAATCTGGAACTGGACGTTTCTTTGCCTCCAGGGCAAAGGAGGAGCCAAGACCCTGATGAACACCATCATGCAGCTGAAGAAGATCTGCAACCATCCATACATGTTCCAGCACATCGAGGTGAGCGTTCCAGGGACAAAAGCACCAGTCCTGGTTCTGAAGATATTCGTCTGTAATAGAGAATTCACGACTAAGCCTTCTCCTTATATAAACTTTTAATATATTCTCTGTCGTAGGAATCTTTTGCTGAACACTTGGGCTATCCAAATGGCATAATAAACGGGTGAGTCAGACAAAAAGTGTTGTCTATGAAGTTTCATGACTCAATACTTTCCCCTTTTACAGTGAACGGAGTCTATATTGAGTGACATCTGTAATTTGCTGAGGTTGTGCTGATTCTGAATATGTGGAGGCTTGGTGACATTTGGAAAAAATGTCAACTTTAAAAGGGAAAACACAAAGGCATGGAAAAAGAGAAAAACCTTAATGTGGGATTAAAACACAGAATTATGAAATTTCCTTCAGGTTATAATATTTCTCTGTCATGAAGCTGCCAGGAAATGTGCTGCATTCCTGTGATTTCTGCTCATTTTTAGTAACATGCAGCCTCATTGACCGACGTTAACTGGAAACAATCACTCCGTTAATGTCTCGTCTCGTCGTCTCTGCTCAGGCCTGATCTGTATCGAGCCTCCGGGAAGTTTGAGCTCCTGGATCGCATCCTACCGAAGCTCCAGGCCACCAACCACAGAGTCCTGCTCTTCTGCCAGATGACCTCACTCATGACAATCATGGAGGACTACTTCAGCTACCGCAACTTTCAATATTTACGTCTTGATGGTAAGTTCTCCCCTGATTTTAAGGACTGATATTACAGACAAATTGGTTATATTTAAATCTAAGAATATAAGTTAGTATGAGCCGAAACAGCAAGGTCGGCCAGGTTCCATTTTACCTGAAGGCATTCGCTTCAGCCTCTGGGTCAGGAAGCTGAAGATTTGTTAACTACGCAAATTCATGTTCATGCTGTTCCTCAGAGAGAATTTGGTTTTGAATAAATTTTTCCTTGAACGGTGTCTTTTTTGAGGTAAAATGACGCAGCAGTGAAAAGAGAGAGCAGCACCCAGAAAATATAAGAAACAAAACGCCTTCAATCAGCCTTGATCTCGTCCTCAGTGCACTTTCAGAAACAAACTTTACAAAGAGAATTGTCTGTGAGATCGTTGTGGTCTGTAAATGCACCCTGCTCCTCCTCAGTTCTCATCGTGTAATTTAGACATAGAAACTGGTTGTTCAACAGTTTCATCACCTTTTGAACTCAGCGTAAACTCACTTTTCTTGTTCTCTTTCTATCAGAATTACAAGAAGAGGTGGAATCTGACTTTTAATTTTAAGTTGACAAGCTCTTATTAAAAATAAATAAATAAATAACCCAACTATTTGGTGTTTCAGGAACCACCAAGTCTGAGGACAGGGCAGCACTGTTAAAGAAATTTAATGAGGAAGGATCTCAGTACTTCATCTTCCTGCTGAGCACAAGAGCCGGTGGCCTCGGTCTCAATCTGCAGGCTGCCGACACCGTTGTCATCTTTGACAGCGACTGGAACCCCCACCAGGTCTGCCCTGTTATGAACACACAATAATGAGAAGTGGCTGTGCTTCATTTTGTTGGGAGTCTGTAATTCATATATAAAAAGCTGATTTAAAGGGATGTATCCTGAAGATTAGGACTAAACTTTTTAAAGTATAAGACATAAGGGACAAAGGGAGGGAAAGTAAGCTCCATATAAAATATCTCTGCAGGCTGTACAATGCTGCAGCGATCATGTCTGGAAAAAGGTGTCAAGTCTGTGGCATTGCTTTACTGGAGACATTTTGAGCTCCAGAAACCAATTTGTGTTGGGCTTGAAGAAATGAAATCAGTTTTAATGTCAGCCTCGGTTACAGTGTCACAAAAAATGTTTGGACTAGTGACAAGTGCCCTGAAATAACCGCCTACATATCTTCAACCGTTGGCTATTTGAAGCCTTGAGTTTCTAATTTGGACTGCTGTGAATTTTGTCTTGTGGTTTCACTTGAATTGTTGTTTGATTTTATTTATTCATTCATTAATATTTCCAGTCAGACCAAGGTAAAGTAAAGCTTTTAAAGTTTTGGAGGGCTGCTCGCAGCTTTGTGTCAGACATCTCCTCCATTTGTATCTGATTGGACAGATTGATGGCAGGATAAAAGTTTTTGTGTTGTTGTTATTGATTTATTTATTTTTCTCCCTGCTTTACAGAAACACAGAATCAGAGGAGCTTTGTTTAGTTTAGTTTAAGATCTTTTTAATCTTTTTAGTTTGCTCTGTGCAGTTTTATTTTGAAATGCTCTCACATCTCTACTCATCTGCCGAATCCAGGACCTCCAGGCCCAGGACCGGGCTCACCGTATCGGTCAGCAGAACGAGGTGCGGGTGCTCCGTCTCTGCACCGTCAACAGTGTGGAGGAAAAAATCCTGGCAGCTGCGAAATATAAGCTGAATGTGGACCAGAAGGTAATCCAGGCAGGCATGTTTGACCAGAAGTCCTCAAGCCACGAGCGCCGCGCTTTCCTCCAGGCTATTTTAGAGCATGAGGAGCAAAATGAGGTAAGATACTGGTTTGTGTTAAATTATCATACAAATATGAGCATCTCCTGAGTCCATGCAGGCATTTTTATGATAAATATAGGAGACCTTAAATAGATTTTTCAATTTGAATTATGCATGATGTTGATGTTATTGAATTTCCTCAGGCCCAAACAGCTTTGCAGATATGAGCAGTGTGTTCACATGCTACAATTCAAACTCTTTCATTGGTATTTGATCAAATCCAGGTGATGTTTGATTGATTTGTTTTGATCCGAGTGCATTACTGTAACTGTCAGAAACTGACACTGTAAAGATTGAAATGCATTATTAATGTTCCTTTCACGTGTCTCTCTGTAGGAAGAAGATGAGGTTCCTGATGATGAAACCCTCAACCAGATGATTGCCCGCAATGAAGATGAATTTGAGCTCTTTATGGTGAGGAAGGTTGTTTTTTTATCGACTTTCACTTGTGGAGCTGCGTGTTACTGTCTGTGCTGGAAGCAGACAAGCTATTCAAAATTAATTATAAAGAGGGAACACAGTGAAAGAAAAAAACAAAAATAAAAACATTAGATCACGTCCCCAGTCAGACAGTGAATAAATTAAACTTGCAAACAAAGACTTAGTAGTTAAATTATGCAGATTTAGACATATTCAGATACTCTGGAACCAATCTGTGCTTCTGTGCCTGCTCATGTCCAGTCAACAAGACCCCACAGCGACATGTTGGCTGCTTTCTTGGCTCTGGGATGAAATGCAAAATATATAAATAAATGTGGCAATGAGTGTCGATATTGTTGGTGTCAATGCACAAGAGTTTGTCCAGCTGGGTCTCTTATCCATCTATCCCAAAATAATTGCGGGTTGTCCATCATGACAGGGCCATAATTCTGGTTAAATCCATCATTTGTTCAGGCTCTTCCAGTTTTGACAGCTGTCCCTGGCAAGATGCGTCTTCCCACATAGAAAATGAGTGGATTGTCATTGTCATTACGTCACTTACAGCCACCACTCTGTGTCAGGCCATCTGGGTTTCACACATCAGCTACAGCTACTCCGCCTCTTGGCTCTACTGCTAGTTTGCTAAGAGTTAGTTGTGTGCTTTTGGTGTTTCAAAGCGCTGTCACATCCCAGGAGGCTTTCTGGCTTTGAACTGGAGACCTTTGAATGGAATTTGAATGCTCTCCCCCCGTAGCTGCATGGGTTCCCTCTGATGTCATCGTGCAATGAAGGACATTCATTAGGTTAATTGCTGGTTCTACATTGCCCGGGATTGGCTTCAGTGAGGCCAATTCACCAGTTCAAGGGCCTGCTTTGAAGGATGTGTGCATGCTGCCGGTCCAGCAGTTTGTTTTGGTTAAAGTTTAATGGTGGATTTATTTTTGACAGAAAATGTCTCCACATGCAATTCCTAAAACGGTTAATAGATACATCTAAATTTTTTCATGCCGAATTCAGTCCAGGCCTGCACAGCTTTAGTCTGGGTTTTATGTAATATTGCTGGTATGGTATTAAAATTCAACCTGCCCAGTGTGCAACCCGCCTTCGCCTACCGTCTGCTGGGATTGACTCCAGCCCTTCCATCACCCTGCATGGATGGATATCAAAATTACATCAGCTGGGCTTTTCTCTGTCTGTTTTCACAGCTGCAAGGCGGGAAATGCTTGTCACACCGCACTGTCTCTGCTCTCTTATTGCATCTCTAACTGAAAACCAAGATGCTACTAAGCCACCACACGCCAATCATCTAGCGTACTCCTGGATGAGTGCTATCAGTTAATGCATGGGGTCATAGGATTTGTTTGGCTCCACGGCCTAACCTCTAATAGGGCTCTTCAGGTTGCAAGCAAAGTCTCTAAAATATGTTTAAAAAAAAAAAAAACCCTATGAACTATGTGACCACCACAGTGCCAGTGAATAGAAAGATATGTCAGTAATGAAGCTCACAGAGAGGTGAAATTAAGTCAACATAGTAACTGTAGGGAGAAGAGTTAAAGAATAATGTGGTCTTATTATCTCCATAGCGGCAGATGTATATAAATTAAACCCTGGACTGCCCTGAACTTCTTCATTCAAGTACAAATCTATGTGCTCCATTGTGGTGCTATAAAAGACTGCTGTAGTCGTCCGCTTCTTGATCTGATGGCATTTTTCCCCGCTTTCCTCCTCCAGCGCATAGACATGGACAGACGCCGGGAGGACGCCAGAAACCCGAAGCGTAAGCCGCGTCTAATGGAGGAGGACGAGCTGCCCTCTTGGATCATCAAAGACGACGCCGAGGTGGAGCGGCTGACCTACGAAGAGGAGGAGGAGAAGATGTTCGGTCGAGGGTCACGCTGCCGTCGGGACGTGGACTACGGTGATACGCTGACTGAAAAGCAGTGGCTGCGGGTAAAGTCTGAGCATATGTGTAGAAAATATAAAATGTACATATGTTTATATGAAAATATAAATGTGACGGCTGGGGAAAAAAGAAAGAGATGGAAACTCTTACTATAATTTATCATAACAGTCTGTCTCCCTGTACTTCTCTCTGTACATCTGTCTCACCGGTGGAACTGGCTCAAATTCTGACCCCGTTTAGATCTGAGATGAACATCTGTTAACACAAGAGGACATCTCCCTCTTCCGTAGTCTGAATAACCCCAACTATCATCTGTAAAGAACTGAAAAATTCAAAATTGGGGGGCATGCAAATTCCACTCAAAGGTCTCAAAGCCAGAAACCTTCCTGTGAGGCGCCAGTGCTAACTGCTAATCCATCACGCCGCTCTTCATCTGCATATAAAGCAGCCAAGCGAGACAAATTTTAAAGAAGGATAGAATGGGAATTGTTAAAAATAAGAAAATCATAGATAACAGATCTGAATGTGCTCCCATATAAATATAACCACATCTGTTGCCATAAATTACATTATGTAACGATACTGTGAGTCGACTGTGATAAATGTAAACAATTTTCACAAAACAACACTTTTCAAAGTGTAAAGTGTCTCCAACTCTGTGCAGGCGAAGCTATAATTGGGGGCTCTTTTTCCCTTTTCTTTTCCTTGTGTGATGCTAATGGGACCTGTACACCCACACCTGTGACACTTTTCCCTGAAGACACCTGTCAGACTCGGCAAATCAGTTTTATCGACCAGGACGCAGGTGTTTGGAGGAAATCGCGAACAGAACAAAAAAAAGTCAGAGGCAATGAAATGAGCATGCTGGAAGAGTTCACAGTGGTTCTGAGAGACCCTCGTTAAGAAATAAAAAAGGTTTAGAGGCGCTTAAAACCGGTGGGGGGGGGGTTAGTCAGTCCTCGTGGACATGGTACATGAGCATTAGATGGGATTATTGAATATTTCGTGATATTTTCGTGTTCGTGTTATTGAAAACCCTAATATTTCTTATCCTATCTAATTAGCTATGAAGGATTATCTACCTTTTTTGTCTGATGTGAGTTTTACATGAACGAACCAGACTTTGGGAACAAAAGAAACTCCACAAACTTAAAAAATACATTACGTTTATAATATTTTAAGACTTTTTTTTTTAAAGCAATAGATAAATAAAAAGCATAAAAATCATGTGCTTCATCATAAAATGATGAGTAACAACTTCAATAAGAGATTAATGAACAAATTTAAGGAAAGCTGGAGCTGATGGATGCCACACATTTAGTCTGAGTTTGTACATCTGATGACAGATAATCACTGATCCTTTGATCCCAGTATCTCCAGTGGAGGTGATCACAGGATTAACGCTTCCTCCTCTCTGCCTCCTTCTTTGTTCAAGGCCATCGAGGATGGAAACCTGGAGGAGATGGAGGAAGAGATCCGGCTCAAGAAGCGCAAGCGCAAGAGACGCCAGGACAAGGACTCGTCAGGCAGAGACGACGGAGGCAGCAAGGGCAAGAAGCGACGGGGTCGTCCGCCAGCTGAGAAACTCTCCCCCAACCCCCCAAAACTCACCAAGCAAATGAACACCATCATCGACACCGTCATCAACTACAGAGATGGGTAAGACTTAAAAAAAAAAAAAAAAAAAAAAAGTTATGATTCCAAACATATTCCTCTTCATTCATCAGATTGAATAACAGTGATTTAAAACTGCTGTGTTGTGTGTCTCATCCACACACAATTTCATTCATGAATGCAACTACTGTTCCATCCGCAGCATGAAGAAGTCCGTTCTGCAGAGCCCAGATTGACCATTTCATCCAGACAAAATTCAATATGTCAATAGAGTCCAGTCCAAATTTTACGTCATACACTGCACTGAATCAGTGAAATGAAGGTCAGACACAAATACTTAGAATAACATCATGAATAAATAACCATAAGAAGGTTATTGGTTTGGTTCCCAGCCTGCATGATCTCGCCGTGCTTGCGTGGGTTTCCTCCCACCATCCAAAGACGACATGTTTGGGTTCATTGGTGACTCCAGGTTGACCCCGCCCCTCGCCCAGAGTGAGCTGGGATTGGCTCCAGTTTGCATGTTCCCCCTGTGCCTTTGGCACTGACTACCAGAAAAAAAAAACGTGTACTCTACACCGCTGCTGCACTTGTAAAACACCATTTAACACTATAATATGACGATAATGAGATTTCTAAAAAAGACGTTAGAAATCTGCCAAGGGCGTCGTGTTGAACCAGTTAGGATAAAGCCTTAATAAATACTATTACAATACGTGCTGTAGGACCTTTTTAACGGTTTTTCCTGGATGTTCCATTCAATATGAGGAAAGAAAAATGAAATCAGCTTTTCTTTCATAAACCTCGTTTTTACCTCCAGAGCAGCAATATTATGAAGCACCATGTTCCCCTTCATCGGTATTATTGGGTTTTTTTTTTTTTTATCGCTGTTTATTCATCTTTTTTTTTTCTTCTTCTTCTTTTTTTGTTGATGAATGACGGAGTTTGGTGACTTTGTGCTTCACAGAAGCCGGCCATTTGTTTTAATTGTTTCATGACCAAATACGTGGCGGTTTGCCTGCAAAGGTGGATGTTACAGATGTGTTGAACTGCTCCTGGTGCAGGTTTCGCACCACGTCAGCAGGAGATCTACTGGGTGGTGTGTTTCTATTAGAGCCCCTGTTGGCAGCTCTTTCAGTCTCTAGCAGTCCCTGTTTTCTCCTCATGTCAACATGAGATAAGGTTTTTATTACCCACTAAATTAGGTTTTAAAGGCTCTTTATTGCTGAATTTTTCCCGTTGACTTTGACTGCTGCCAGAGAGGACACAGAGTAATTTGTTAACTGTGAGCTTATTTAGATACTAAACCTAATTTAAAGGCATTAATGATATCTGATCCCTTTACATCCATTACACTGTTTATAAAGTCAATCTGCAACTGAAGTGCTACTTTCTCCGTCAACTTAAATTCATGTGGCTCTGAGTGTTCTGTTCTTGTTATTATGAATAATTTTTTTACATTTTTACAACATTTTACATCAGGGCTGCATGAAAGACAAAAAGAAATTAATTTCAATTGTTCTGGCTTTTTCTCATTTAATTGGTGATAAAATGTAACACAAACAAGTGTGAGGGTTGCATAAGACCCAGTTAGTTAGTTAGAGTTAATTTGTGTTGCACTTACAGTACAAACAGTACAAACACAAACAAAGCACTGAAAAAGTTATTAAAATCAAGAAAGTAGCAGGAACTGAGGAAACTCATGACTTGGCCACCAACAACTAGAAAAATCATGAATATGAAATGACACAAAATGTTGATGTGAATGTTTTTTTTGGTTTTTTTTTGTTGTTTGCTGGGATTCGTACCAAACAAATTTATTACCGTATGTCTGGAACATATGACTTGTACACCTAGGCCATCTCTGCAGCACCTCCGTGCTTCATTTATAATACCATATCGTGACACATTATCGAGACCGTGCTGCCGCTACAATTTGGATATTGCGCTCGTCCGTTCTCTGCTTTTGGTAATCTTATTTTGATGAATTGTTCAGCTTGTGCTTCTGTGTCCAGAGAAGTTTCTCTGTTTGTGAAGCTGTAGCAAATTGGCCCTGCCTTGATTATCCAGTGGAAAGTTTTCTCAGATTTCTCTCCAGTCAGCAGAATAAATAAATCAGACATGAAGTCATGTCTTCGGAACAGTGTGATAGACATCCTTGTATTCTTCCAGTCCAACAGTCCTCAAAGTCAGTATATAAGTGTTATTCGTGTGTGTGTGTGTGTGTGTGTGTGTGTGTGTGTGTGTGTGTGTGTGTGTGTGTGTGTCTGATGTGTTGTCTGTTGTATAGACCCGCGCATGGAGGAACATGTGCATTTGTGTTCCTATTACTCAAAACTGTCCTGTCTGAGAAACTATGCCAGGAAACTGGTACCTGCCTTTCCAGCAGTCGGATTCTTTCCTCCTTCAGTTGATGGTTGTTCTTCACGGAGCATCTCAATCATCGCTCGGTTTGGAGTTTCCAATCCAGGCACTACTGTTTCCTATGAAAAGCCACAGATGTGTCAGGGAGAGTTAGAAAGCATCCTCAGTTTCATAATAGTTGTTAGAACAGAGCTAGTTCATAAATTAACAATCATTCCATCAATAAACATTTTGAGATTTACAATGTGACATAAACATTAGAAATGCATTTAATAAATAAATAGAATTCAAATTTTCAGATGCATACATAACTCTGAAATCAGGTGGAACAATCCCAATCAGCCAAGATACAGGGCTGTAACAATCAGTCACAGTTACTGTTGGAACAGAAAGGTGAATGACAGAACATTTATTTTTTTATTCATGACAGATCCAAATTAAATTCTTTTTAGTAGACATCAGATGGGTGAATTGATGAAACTTCAGAATGTTTTCTGGGCGATTTTATTTGTGTTTATATGAAATCGGAGATAATAACTTTATGAGCTTCCTTTTTAGATTTATTTCAAATGTCCAACTTAAATTTAACACGTCAGACAAAAGTGGAGTCCTCCATAAACCAGAGGAAGGTTTAACTGTGAAGACGTCCATTTTAAAACAGGCGACAAATCACTGATGTCGAACACAGTAAGCCACACGCACATCAAATCCCAGTTCAAAGGCTTTGGGATCATGTTCCCCTTAATTCCTTTGTCTTCCACTGAAGTCTGTGCTGCCGAAGCGCTGGACCGAGAGACAGCACACTTCACACGCCGCAGATGTAAAAACCCATTTTGAACATACCATCCTCCTTTGTGGTTTCAGCACAGTTTACACAGCAGATCTGCTCAGAGGCACGACAGTGTGACGGCTGAACAATATCAAAGTCATCCGAGAAATCAGTTTCTGCTTAATTCAAGGCAGGTTCAAGTGTTTAGCCTGCAGGAACTTGTAATATGTTGTGAAATGGGTAAATCCACTAATTAGAAAAATATAATATTGTAGAATAAAATAAAATACATTTGTGGTCTGAAAACTGAAAACCTCTGGGACTCACAACAGACTCATTCTGACTAATTTTGGACTGATTGAATAAAAGCCGACACGTCTTCGCTTCCTCATCAATGAACTCTAGCTGTTACTCTCACCACTGAGTCCTGCTTATTAAGAAAGATAAGAAAAAAACTCTTAAACTGTCGTTGCATTGCCATACCATTTAAAGCCCCTGTGTCGAATGTAAACATTCAAAATGACTCTGTTCATTTCCAGATCTGGAAGACAACTCAGTGAGGTCTTTGTCCAACTACCGTCCAAGAAAGAGCTCCCAGAATATTACGAGCTGATCAGAAAACCTGTGGACTTCAAAAAGATCAAGGTACGAAGAACACGATAATCCAGCAATTTCTGCAGATGGTGGGCGGGAGATAAAATATGAATCATTTATCTGGTGCTGTCAGCGGTAAATATTTGAAAAGGTGAACAGATTCTTAGCCTCACGTCTCTCGGTTGAGGAAAACGCTGACACCTGACAGAGGTGATTCTGAAGTGAGCTGCTCTTCCATCTTGGTGTTTTTCTGTCAACAGGAACGTGTGAGAAATCATAAATACAGAAATGTGGGAGACCTGGAGAAGGATGTGATGCTGCTCTGTCACAACGCCCAGACCTTCAACCTGGAGGGCTCCCAGGTCAGAAGAACCGGCAGTAACTTGCTTAATCCGATTACTTTTAGATTTGTTCTCATGTGGTCCTGAACTGTGTGCGATGGAAACACAGCGGTCTAGAAGTTTCCGCTGTCTCGTCGTGCCTAGTAAACAACTAACTGTTGAAAAATCGAGGAAAACTTGATGCAACTTTAGGTGCAGTCCTGCTTCTCTGGGCATCATGACGCTGATGTTTCCTCTGGAACCTCGAGGTTTATTCCTGCTTTTGTTCCAGAGGTGGTAAATCTGACCTCAGCCGTTGACCTCAGCATTTTTTATTTATTTATTTTTTTTTTTGCAATCCAGCTTTCATTTAACAGCAAAGCAACCTTCACTCTGCCTAATTCAGACAGTCAACAAGAGATGGAAGACTGAGAGAAAATTCACAGAAGAAGCTTGGACCCCCTCTGACATTTCTTTTTTTTTTTTTTTTTTTTTTTTTGAAGTAGACACTGAAATTAACATTTTGATCAAATCCTTTCAAGGTGTCATGGCGATATTCCATTCAGGAGCCCGGGAAGATGACCTGTAAACAGAATTTTGTGCCGAAAAAGTCATGCACATCACTGTCAATGAGCAAAAACACAAAAGACCTGATCTTTGACCATGGAAGAAAAAAAGTTCTTCACAAGAGTTACAACAGAATAGAAATGTAGCTATATGTATATATAGCTATATGTACAAACTTTGGAGTTAGACAGAATGTAAAAATGAATAAAATATAAGTCGACATTTAATGGACAGTATGATTGGGCTGCAGATGAGTAAAGATTAAGTGGAAATGTCAGCATAAAAATAGTGCAGTATTTACAGATACAAGTTGGTAGCCTCCTTGTCAGCCGTTAATGAGGCAATATTTATTTCTCTATTTATTCAAACCTTGACTGGCGGAGCAGCATGAGGGTGACACCTCAGTTATAAATAAAAGGCAGAAAGTCAGACTGCTCACCGCTCGAGGTCGGACTGATAAAATAGGCGACGCTGTGAATAAACAGAGCAGTCGTGTCTCATCGCTGGAGGAAACTTCCAGCGGTCTCCAGTATCACCTTCTCTAATGTGGAAATCTGCTGCTGTTTACGTTGCATATCACTTTAAATTGAATCCATTTGTTCTGATCCGACAATCAATGGGTCACTATTTTCTGCCATTTTCCAAAGTAAACAATCAATTTGGTTAATGAAAAAAGAAAATTACTTGAAGCACACTTAGATTTTTTACTTAATCCATCATACATGGTCTGACAGCCAAACAGTTCTGTGATTTTCGTTCTTTTAGTCCAAATATTCAAGAAGACAACCAGTTAGCTCATGTTCACCTCCATGAAGTCTCTTTAAAACTCTTTATCCACCATTTTTAATCCATTATTACTCAATTCTTTCTGCTCTCTGTCATGTCATCCATCCTGCTGGGCCAGTCTTTAATCATCTGGACTGTTTTATTGTTGTTCTTGTCGTCGTCCTGCAGATATACGAGGACTCCATCGTCCTTCAGTCTGTGTTCAAGAGTGCCAGGCAGAAGATTGCTAAAGACGACGACAGCGATGAGGACAGCGAAGAAGAGGACGACGACGACGACGAGTCAGAAGCTGAAGGTGAGGGCTTACTGTGTCAGTCAAAAACACACACAGACACACAACATGTTTGTGTATAAGCACAGTGACTGCAGTAGTAAAATTATATTGTAATGGAATTTAAAACACATTCTTGTACTTAAGAACAGCTGTTTTCCCAACAGAAACAGCTGACTGAATCAAAATTCTTCTTTTTAACACTGAGTGTCTGTCTCCAACTTCTGAATTAAGAGTCTGAAAGCTTTTGTGAATTCAATTTAGTTATTCCGTAGGTTATTAAGCTCTGAATACTTTTTGAAGCCACTGTATTTTATCTTCTGACTCCACGGAGTCCAGACGTGGGTGGAAAACTTCTTTTCTGTCAAAGATAACACCAGTTCTTTAGGTTAACTCAGTTCAACTTCACAGTTCCGCCTCTTTTCCTCTTGTGCTTCACTCAGCCAAGTCTGTGCGGGTTAAGATCAAGCTGAGCAAGGAGGCGCGGAGCCACGACAAAGGCAAGAAGAGGCAGAGCCGCGGGAAGGCCAAGCCGGTGGTGAGCGACGACGACAGCGACGACGATCAGGACGATAATGTAGGTCGTCTGTTTGTGCAGCACTTCACAAATTTTACGCTGCTGACACAAATCACAACTTCCTGGCTTCCATCAGCTGTCTAATCAGTCCTAATCTCACACCTTTCACGTTGGGAGCTGCAGAGGTTGAACATTCCCAGTAAAACGTAACAAATGGATTTGCCGAGTGTTTGGAATCAGACAGACATCAGTGTGATGGAGAAGTGGCGGTTAAATTTGTCACAAACTCATGTCCGACCTCTCCATCAGCGAACCGGCCAACCGCAGCCAAGCCTCAATGGCCACTAGATGTAAATAGGAGAATAATGGTCTGGAAAATTGAACAGAACTCTCTCCCCTCAGGCTCATTAATCCCTCTATGCTCCTCATTGTCTATCACAGTTTTAGGTCGTGCATTGGGCCCACATATCTGAATCCAACCTCTCCCCATTTTATCCTGAGGTGAACTTCTACGACAGATGTGAAAAACGGACTCCTCCTTTTTTCACACGTTCTCGACTCGTCTTATTCTGGAAAAATTCTGGAGCGAGTTCTTTCAAACGCTGTCTCGAATCCTTAACATCACTCCAGAGCCCAACCTTCTGCTGGCCCTCTTTGGCCCACGCCTGACTCCACCCTTTGCCTCTCTTCGGGCCAAGCGATTTAGGGATTCATTTGTAGATTTATATTATTCTACTTCACTCCTACACATGTACATGACCATGGCATGACCTTTGTATTTCCCTTTCCATGCCACACAGACTGCACGATAATTTGTAATGGAAAAAGAAAGCCAACTCCCTCTCAGCATCAAACTAGTTATGAAACGAGTTAGTCTTTTGTTTTGATCATTTATTGCTCCATAATGTATCAAGCTCTCCATTTCAACATCTATTGTGTTCAACCTCTTTAACAAACAGTCCGACATGATTTAATTTGTCCTCAGCACCCAATCAAACCAGCAAAGGGGAATTAAATTAAAGCCATGGCAACCACCACTAATGTATCCGTCTTTGTTATGATCGATAGCCGCCCCCACTTCCCCCTGTTGGTCAGTCAGCGGCCTGCCCGCAGACTTTCCTCTCTGTTTCATCATCTTAAACATTTTTTCCATGGATCAAAAAGGCCCTGCTAACATCAGACATTAGTCCACAGTGGAAAAAGTTTATTTTGTATATTTATCAGCTTTGGCTCTGATCAACAGGGACGTCAACCCAAGCAGCCTTTTTCTCTCTCTCTCTCTCTCTCTCTCTCTGCTGTAGTTTCTCTCGGAGCACAAATCTCGTAATCTGTCCTCCCTCCAGTCCGGCACTGTGCTCCTAACACAAACACGGCAGTTAGACTGAGCTTATAGGCTTTAAAAACACACAATCATCGATCAAAGTGTCGCACAAGGAGACTGAACGTGCCGTCTGGAGTGTCCTCGGTGAGAAACAGAATTAAAAAAAAAAAAAAAAAGAAATCCCTCTTCCACCTGTAAGTGTTGGTGAGTTTGATGCATATTTCCACAATTATTATTCCAAAAATACCACGAATCTCAGTTATTTTGGCTGATGGATGACCGTGACATAATATTTCCCATGATCCCGTGCCTTGTCTTGGGATCCCATATGGGATGAGCCAGATGTTTGGCAGAAATTAAAATAAAAGTGAACGGCTGGAATGAGCAGCATATACTTTCCGTAACATTTCTAGACACCAAGTTATGAAACCGCTGTATCAAACGCTGCACTGTGGTTTCCCCGTACATCACCTCTCATCCCTTCTGCTTCAGAGTCGCACTCAGTTAGGAAACTCTTCTTATTACTGGACTTTATTTGCTTTCCTGTGTTCCCATTAAAAACAGAAACAGTGAGTTCTGAACCTTTAAGGTCTCTGATCCACCAGGTAGAGTTGATTTCTTTTATTTATTTATTTATTTATTTTTCAGCCAAAGATGTGAAAGGGTTTTATTTCGGAGCGTTGAGTGATGACTTGCCGCCGGCTCACGTAGTCCCGATCGATTCATCCAGCCAGACGTGACGCGGTCGGAGTTTGTTTTGTTTTTGGGCTCTCTCTGTTGAATTACTCATTTGGGCTGCAGCGTGACATTTTAAGGGAAGTCTGATATTTATTTGTCTAAATTTTATCAAAAACAGCAGAGCTCCACCTTTATATTACAGCAATCAGACATCATTTCCATTTTATTGTCAGTTTTCTCTCTTTTTTTTATTTTTATTTTATTCCATCCTCAAGTGATCTGAACTTGGGGGTGTTTGAGGTTAATGTAAATAAGTCTTTCCGAGCACTGAGAGCCTGAGTGATCTCTTCAGCTGTCTAAAGTCATCTGCCTCTCTGCATCGTGCTCAGAGGGAAGCTCTTGTCTCTTTCCGTTCATCTCTCTCTTCTCACTGCCGATTACCAAACTGATTTTACCCTCCTGAATTTCTCACAGCTTGTTTTAAGTCCTCGCCCTCTTTTGCCATTCAGCTGAGAAACAGGGAGGACTTCTTCACCTTCAGATCCCTCCCTGCTCTGAGGAGCTGAACCTTCATCACACTTTTGCAGTTTCTCCTCCTCCTGCTTTTAACTCTGTCTCAGTCTGAATGCTCTTAATCTCTCTTTCATTCAGGAGCAGTCAGACAAGAGCAAGAGCGATGACGAGTGAGCCGACGGGCCGAGATGTGAGGACATTGTTCAAAGCACTTATGAACAAAAAGGACAATAATCCTTACTGTTTTCTTTATTTTGCCTCATTCGCCCTGTCCGTCTGTCTGCAGTGTGTATTGTAACCCCCCCCCCACGCTCGGAAATGTATTACTAATAATCGATAAGCTACAGCAATACCAATCTGCTTATATTCCTCTTTTTAAGAACTATTTTGTAGTATATTTTTTAACTCTATGCTTTAAGTACTTCTGTATGAAAAAAAAAAAAACAAAAAGATTTGGTCGTGCCATAAGCGCTTTTTGCTCTGTTTGTACTTGCTTGCTTGCACTTTTAGAAAAGTAAACTTAAAATCGAAAATGTGTGATTAAAAACTAATTATATTCTTAGACTTCTAAATGTAGCCGAGGACTTCCAAGTGAATTTGGAGAGCCACTGGTGATTTTGAAAAGAAAGGCAATCCAACTTTTTACCTTTTTTGTCTGATTGTTTCACTTCGTGCGGTGCCAAATGTTGAAGCGTCGAAGTTGCTCATTTGCCAAGCCCCGCCTCCAAATCAAATATCATCCAATCATTGGAGCAAGGTACGACATTTAAAACGAACCGGTGTGTGTTTTTATGTATTTTCATCTTTCTAAACCGATAAACTGTCTAAACTGTTGAACAAGAAACTGAAAAATGTCGAATATCTTCCAAATCCAACCTGAAAGTAGATGAGTTAAATATTTTTTGGCAGTTTGGTCCAACAAAACGAGAATAAATGTTCTTTTGCACATCAGTAGTGAACACACTGAAAATAACCAGTTAGATTCATCAGAGTTTTTGGAGCTCATTATTTATCATTATATTATTATATATAATATTATTATTCTAGCTCCAACAGTTGGAGAGTTAATCAGTCATTCTTAAAGAGCTCCAAACATGACGAGCACTCTCTACAGTAAATCCTGCTGGAGCCAGTGTTGTCTGAGTTGTGTTTGTCGAACACATGAACTGTAGTCGGAACAAACTGTAAAATGATTTTACTGGAACAGTTTTTTCTGGATGTTGTTTTTAAAGTATTCAAAAATCCCTTTTACGTGTTTTCCAATCATAAAAACCAGTTATCTGGAAACAAATGAGCTTATTTACTCACTCCCAGTAGGTTCAACTCCTACGGCGACGGTTGTCATTTTCTTTCTTCCATTTCTGTCCTGAAGAACAGACTCACCCTCAGTTACAAAATAAATCAATCGTTCGTTAACTCAAACACCAAAAAATATCGACGAGATGACAATCACAGTCAGAGGTGATTCTTCAAATGCTCAAATGTTTCATCCTTTTCTTGATCAAAGAGTGAAATAAATACGTTTTTCTGTCCATCAATAGATTAATCGATCAATGTCTTCAGCTCTAGACCCGTTTTTGAATTCCAAAAACTCTGACTTGGGGCTTGGCAAACGAAACAACGAGAGCGTGAGATTTCAGACAGAAGTGTAGGATCCATGTATCTTACAGGAAAACTGACATGTCAGTCGCTGGCTGATGATTTGCTGATTAATTTGATGCTTTTTAAACTGCTTTTATTAAGAAAAATGTAACCCGACTTTCATTAGTGGTGCATCATGTAGATAGTCCATGTGTTTCCACCATTTTTTTTTTTTTTTTAAACTCTATAATTTCCTCACACAGAAAAAAAAAGTGTGTTTGGGCGGTCTGGATGTCACAGGCAGCAGATTTGTTTTGTTGAGTTAAACCAGCATCTATCGCAGCAGTAAATGTAGCCTCTGAACACGTTACACCATTCAGTCCCATGGCAGCAAACAGATTGTAAAAATATTCATAATTATAACATCTCAGCTGGATTTTTGCAGTTTCTAACCTAAAAAAGACGGTTGACTAATATCTCAAAGAAAACAGTATTAACAGTTTAAAAACCAGACCTGAATTACAGCAGGTTTTAAACATCTGCTTAATTTCTACTTTTGGGCTGAATTGATGTTTGTTGCTTTTCATTTTATCGGTTCATATGTTTGTAGCATGAACTCATTTGTGTACATGCAGATATATCATTTTTGTTTATGTGACTTGTACGTGCTCGCCAACTCTCCATAAGTGTGACTTAATCTTTGCTTTCTTTGCACAGTGTCTTTGTGGTTTATCTCACAGCCCGGGGCGAATAAAATCTCACAGATTTTCAGCACACAAATGTCCATTTGTGTTTTATTTTGGATGATGTGAGTAATAAACCCATTAACATATAACAGCGTAACGTTTTAGACATTTTTCTGGTGATGCTTTAGTTGCACTGGAGTTTTTCTGTGTTGGACATAAAGCCAATCCATTATTGGCCTTTAAGTGGGACATCAAAATTTGTCATGGCGTAAAACTTCTTCCGACTTCCTGTCTCAGGTCGCTCCACCTCTGTTCATGTCATTTCACTTTAAAGGACTTTCACCATCGCATTGTTCAAAACCCGAAATTATGGTGAAACAACCAGCTGAGATGAACGTGTGAATGCATTCACTCATTTCAACAAAGCAGCAGGAACTGTGGAAACAATGGAAGGAATTGACCCTCCTCAATTCACCAGCACAATGATCTTAACTTCCAGTTTCCAGGTTTGTGATGATTCCCGACAGCATGCAGGGAAAGTATTTGTGATTTTTGCGTGAGACGCTTTCAGTTTTTATGCAAAAGCCTGAAAATAACATGGTCACAGAGGAAAAAGGTTCATTTTTTTTTATTGCAGTCGTAATCTAGGTCTCCTTCAAAAGGGAACCAAAGCTTCAGCGGCACTAACACAGACTTTTAAGTTGTTTTCTTTGGCATTAACAGGGAACAGCTTTCCCGGAGCCATAAGTCTGAGCCGCCTCGCTGCCAACAGCTGCTACAGTGATATGATAAAATGCTTCTCGCTGATAGAATCACACTTGAAGCTTTCTGTCTTCACTGAGCCGCTGCAGACCAACACACACCTGAAGGAGAAAAACAGCTCAGTCAGGTGACGTGGTGTAAATAAAACAGTGTGTGTGAGGGATTAGATATAAAAAAAAACGAAAACAGCACGGCGGCGCAATAAGAAGGTCGTTGGGTCACTTCCCGGCCTGTTTCCTCCCACCGTCCACCGTCTGATGGACTGGAGACCTGCTGTGAGCTCGTGAGGTTCATGTTAGGTGATCGAACCTCAGATTTGAAACCGAAACCAGAAAGCAGTTGGCTGATGAAGACGTGTGTGAAATGAGTGAAAGCTCCGGAGCAGCAGCAAGTGCTCATTTTCCTGCTGAGACGTGTTCGTTTCTCAGCTGGTTTTCCCCTCGAGGCAGAGACCACAGTGACACTTTGGATCAGAACCCAATTCCTGCGTCTTTTTTATCCACCCCAATTTTTGTGTTTTGGTGGCTCAGCTCCAGAAACACAGGTCTGGTCTGCGGAGTTTCAGGTCGAGTCTGGAGCGTGGCAGCTTATCTGAGTGTTGGAGACGTCAGCACGTGGCCGGAGGTCTGAGTGAAGACAGTCTGTGTTCCTCATCATAGTTCCAGCATCCTGAGATTCCAACCTACGAAAACACAAATAATGATAGTAATTCTTAAAAAGCTCAGCGCTGAGCGTTGCGCTCTGTCGGGGTCGGTCAATGCGTTGCTATCAAACTGCCCACATTTGGCGCCAGTTTCTCAACATGTAAAGATCAATTTAGCTCCTCTTCAATCTCTTCCTGTATTCGTGTTTGTTTTCAGGAATCTCCCGACGTTCGCACGAACCACTGCTGTGCTGAACGAGCGGCCTGTACTGGCCTCATTGTGCGGCCCAGTCACTCCAGGACAGAGGAAGGGCCGTCGTACTGTACAGCTGTCTGGATCCTCACACATCAAAACAGCTTTCCTTTTTGTATTCCTGCCATTTTAAACAGAGCTTCGCTAAGCCAATTCCCTCTGAAGAATGACCGTCCGTCGCCTCCCCCCCCCGTCCTTCCCCACCTCCCTTTTTATCTCCCCCCTTTGAAGTGCCGGGCTGTTGGGATAGACTTGAGCGCAGGAAGAGAAGGGCAAATTGGATGTTAATCCTCGCCTCAGTGCCAGAGATGTCAGCTGGAAAAAGTCAGGTGCTGGCCGGCAGCTTTTGTTCGCCGCTCCACCATCATCACATTTCCAAGCAGCAGCAGCGGCAGAAGAGGCAGATGCAGGTCCTTCCAAACCCCCCCGACTGATTCAGGGATTTTTCCTTCCTAATGACTCATGAATGGCGCTCTGAAAGGGCCAGGTGCTCTCTGTTATCAGAGAGTCCTGTTTTTCTGGCGGTACAACACCCGTCCGTGCCCAAAAGGCGGGAAACAGGCCCTATCAACGCTAACGCTTGCACAACTTAAAAGCAGGAGCGGGAACGGGCTTTGTGTCCGGTCGGATTCCAGGTTCACTATCAGTTTAACGCATGATCGAGGAAAAGGCTCATTTTTCTTTGCAGCCGGTGAAGCCATCACAGAGCTGAACGCCATTTTTCACCATTAAGCACAGATTACATCTGGCCTGCATTCATCTCGGAGCTGTTGATTATACATTCTAAAAAAAAATGTAAATAAAATGGTGATATGAAATCAAATTTCACATTTCACAAGCTGCAAAATGTAACATTTTTGCTGTGAATAATCTTCCAGCAGCAGATTTTCTCAGTACTGAATGAAACAATGTGATTGTAACATCAAATCAATACACATTTTAAAAATATATATATGATTGGGTCTCAATTATTTTAATTTTCATTATCAACCAATTTAAAACTTATTAACTTTCTGATACATAAATCAAGATGTTCGGAGTAGATATTTGTTTCATAAGTTAATCTAATGATTAACTAAGTGGAAGTTCATTTTTTTATTGATTAACGAAGGAATAGATTCATTATTTTTCTTTTCCTTTCTTTTTCTTTTTGATAATTTCTGTTAGTAGTTTCAGAACAGATTCTTTTTTCCACCTCAGACAGTCAGAAAGAAAAATATTAGTTTTTTAATTGACTCATTTTCTAATTAAATTAAAAAATAAAATAAAATCAGATTCCATCCTCACAATCTCAGTAACGGTCTACCTACCTTGATACGAGTAAAACACCTACATGGCGAACATCCAATCAGATTCGTTATATGGCTTAAGAAGCCCCGCCTCCTAGCCTGTTATAGCTCAGCTCCGATTGGATGAAAATATTGTCATTCAAGCCAACAACGTCTTTTTCTGGCTCCTGATTGGTCCAATTTTATATAAAAGCTTCCGACAATTCAAGCGACAAGCGCGTAAAATAAAAAACTGAGAAGGTAAGCTCGCTGGTTTATTCTGGAGTTAACGTGGCTAACAGAGATTTTATTACATTCTTAATGCCACTTTAAAAGTTTCAAACATTTGGCTGCTGCTGTCGCCATTTTGAGATTTTCTCCATCTCCTCCCAGATTGATGTCATTTAGTTCAGGTGTAGAAAAACTGTGATTCATCTGATGATAAGGTGTTTTTCCTGATGCACCTGTTGGTTTGAATGTTGTGATCGTCGGTGTCATCAGTTGTGTTGTGGTGGTTTCCTGATACACTGAATGATTTGACTTTAAGGATCTATGAGATATAACTGCATCTCTGGATACAAAAAACATCTATCTATAAAATAAAAATGTTTTTTACCCTTCCATGAATTATTGGCTGCAGCAGTCAGTCAGTCAGCAGCTTCAGCTTTCTTTCCTCTCGTGTGTTTTCTGGATTAATCCACGACTGAAGTTTCATGCCCCTCAGTAATCATCAGTAACAGATGACGGGAGCACATCATTTATAGATTTTTTTTTTTCCCATAATTTACCCCAAAACTCCTGTCAAGGAGTAACAGCTGGATTTAGTCCATGGAAATGTTGCTTCGATTGAGCATCAACTGAAATAATGAAGGAATTAAAGCAAAGGTTTGTCTCTAACCTCCGTGCCTGGAGATGGCTGCATGAAGCCTGTGGCCTCGGTGCTCCAGGTCTTTATAGAGTCTGTTTCCGAACTAATATCCAACTATTCAAACTTATAACAAACCGACATGCGTATTCAACTTGGAGCCTTCCAGCCCTCAGGGAGTCTGGGGCTCCAAGCGCTTTGTCTGGATACTAATTAAGCCTTCTGCCTTTTGTCAGCAAGAAAAAGATTAGAGTCAAAGGTGATGTCAGATAGAGATAAATATATAACATAATATAACATATATAAATAATATAAGTTTTTTTCTTTTTAAATATGACTACTAGGGGTGTGCCAAAAAATGTATTCATGTAAGAATCACGATTCTCATTTACTGTGATTCAGGATCGATTTTAAAATGTCCCAAAATCAAAAAAAAAAGAACAAAAAACAAATCTGCAGGTTGTCTGCCTCCATTTTGTCTGCGGGACGTCCTGGTGTCACCACAGAGCCGGTTCTGGAACATACACATCTACAGTAAGCACCAAAACAAGGATTCAGCCGGACCCGTCCTCGTTGAAGGCAAAGACCTTTAAAGTGTCCACACATTTAAACAAAAACACAATAAAACAATGAAACATGTGTCCCACAACTTTAGTGGAAATATCAAATCAACTTTTCATTTCTTCTGGTCCAGGCTCCACTCTCTGGTCTGGTCCGGTCTCTAGTCTCTGTTCTGGTCCAGTCTCTGTTCTGGTCCAGGCTCCACTCTCTGGTCTGGTCAGGTCTCTAGTCTCTTTTCTGGTCCAGTCTCTGGTCTGGTCCTACTGTCTGCAGGGATCTGGTCCAGTCTCTAGTCTCTGTTCTGGTCCAGGCTCTAGTCTCTGGTCTGGTCCAGTCTCTGGTCTGGTCCAGGCTCTGGTCTGGTTCTACTCTCTGCAGGGGACTGGTCCAGTCTCTAGTCTCTGTTCTGGTCCAGGCTCTGGTCTGGTGTAGTCTGGTCCGGTTCTACTCTCTGCAGGGATCTGGTCCAGTCTCTAGTCTCTGTTCTGGTCCAGGCTCTAGTCTCTGTTCTGGTCCAGGCTCTGGTCTGGTGTAGTCTGGTCCGGTTTTACTCTCTGCAGGGATCTGGTCCAGTCTCTAGTCTCTGTTCTGGTCCAGGCTCTAGTCTCTGTTCTGGTCCAGGCTCTAGTCTCTGGTCTGGTCCAGTCTCTGGTCTGGTCCAGGCTCTGCTCTGGTTCTACTCTCTGCAGGGGTCTGGTCCAGTCTCCAGTCTCTTGAGGGGTCCGGTCTCTGGTCTGGTCCGATCTGGGAGCTGGGGGGGGGTCGCCGTGTCTTGTTGTAGCCCAGTCCATTACTCATCAGAAATTAACCAATCAACCTAGACATGTTCAGGTGCCCACACCGGGAATCGAACCGCGACCACTACGCTCAAGTCACCACATTCATTTGTTCATTTATTTATTTACCTTTTTATTCATGGGTAGAGGGGCGTGCAGTATTAGTGACCCCCCTCAGAGCATTTTCCCGGCAGATACATTCCTTTTCATTGACGTGAAATGTCGGCCAGTTCCTTGTTATTCCGTGTTGATAATGAATTCCTTTTTTTTTTTTTGGTGATCACAGATGGCCCTATTTACCGAATGCTGGGTAGATTGTAGATGTAGATTGAAGCAGAAATCATTATGAATCAAATCCTTTTGAATCAAATCGTAGCCCCAAAAATCAGAATTGAATGGAATTGGGAGATAGTAAAAGATTCCTACCACTGGAATATAGATAGATTTTCACTCTTGTGGCATATTCGTCACGCTGTCCAGTTTTAAACATGGTTTTGTACACTTATTTACTTTTAACAACCAACATCACTACCTGACTTATGATACCTTTTTTAACTCAAAGTCAGAAGTGGTGAGAAAAAAAAAAAAGGTTGAAAATGTTAAATGTTTTCCTCAAGCAGTTCAATAATAGTAAAATTTACTTTTCTTATTCCAAAATAAACAAACAAGATAGTAAAAGTGACCAGATTTCATTTTTAAACTGCCAGTGTATTTTATCAGAACAGTTTGTTGGTTGTCAGAACAGCAGTGAAAACAAAACCCCGTGGACTTCCTGTTTTATTCACCAAGCGTTGAGCTAGATGAGGCATGAACCAGAAAAGAAGTCAGAATCAGATCATTTGGGTTTTCCTTTTCTAAAGTCTGCAGCTTTAGATGGGATCTGTCAACAGATTGTGAAGTAGAAGAGACTAACCTGGCCCGTGTACTAAAAGTCCTGACTAATCTTGGCATAAGCCAAAAGCACTTAGTTCACTGAATGCAAAAGAGGTGCAGCACCCTAACCCTACGTATCCTCTTCTGACTGAATATAATTTCCCCTCAACAACAAAAGCTCTTTATTTTCTGTACAAACTTTACTTTTTACTTTCCCCCTGGCTGCTAATTATCTTTTATCTCTTGAACTTAGATAACCCTCAGTGTATGGGCTGTGTTACATATAGCTAACACTTGTGTGGCTCAGAGTTCAGCTGGTCGAACTCACATTTTTATTCTGCCAAAAGCAGAGAAGCTGCTCGCAGCAAAGCTGAATTATTTTGCTATTATCCCAAATTATTTTTAATGAATCTTTCTGTTATGTTGTCTGAGCTTGTGCAACAGTCTCAGAGGTGAGTTATTCAGTTTTTCTGTAATTAAATCAGTCAGTCCAGGTCTGTTTTCACTGGGCGTTTAATTGAGGTCTTTAATGTTACTAAAGTGCACTGAAGAACATCCCACCTGTGATGAAGAGCAGATGTGCTGAAGTAAACCCAAACTTTTCAGTCATCCATCTAACAAAAACAAAACAAAACAAAACAAAAAATTCTAATTTCACCGTTGGAAGTAAACAGCTTAACAGTTCAACAAGCCAATTATCTGTTTTCATTTTTTATTTATTTCTTTATTTTTTGTACCTCCCCGCCACATCTAAGTGCATCACACTAATGAGAAGGTGGCAAGTAAACAGAACAGGAAGTTAAACGCCCTTACCATCCGTGGCACCACTTTTAGCTCTGCTAAAGTAGGTTTCATTTGAAAAAAGCCATCTAGAGATTCTGTCTTTTATGTATCACAACACGAGATTCAGAGTTTTTGCCATAAAGTTTGCCAAAATGCACCTTGGTAGCTGGCTGTAGTTTCTATAATTTTTGTGTAAAACCCAAAACAATAATATATATCTTCCAATGTAGCTGTTCAGCTTTTGCTGGTGATCTAACTGGGTGAATTTCATGCAAATCCAAAGATTAAATAAATGTGCTCCAACTGTGAAACGCGTATCATCGTCCCTCTGCACTTCAGAAACACATCCTGAACTCTTTGGGTCCTGAAAACATCCATCTAGGTAGTCCCAAAGTAAAAATACCCTGAAATTGTCAGTTTAAGTGGCAGACCTTTCGAGTGCTTCCTTTATGGAGGTTGAGTTCTGCTCAAAGTGACGACCAGAAAAGTCGCTGCAGCAGTAATGTACATCAGGCCGTACGTACAGACGTGACTGGGTTCAGCAGGGTTCTTTAGCACATTCAACCCATCAACAGCATGGCAGGAAGCCACCATGAGTGGGAGGTGGTTGGTAATTATGTTTGAAGGGCATGACACTGGGCTGGGGAGAAAGAGCGGTGCAATGGCCCTGCAGCGAGGGAAATCAGCGCTGGTGTGGCGTGTGAATTCACAAGTGTGTAATAAGTGTGTATGACGGGGAATATCTGAATTCTTTCCACAGGTGCTTGTCTGTGATTGGCATGAAGTCGTTGCCTTCATCCAGATGACGTGGACAACACAAGGAAGGTGACACCAGGTGAAAAACACAATGGCATTGATTGGCCCTTTTGAGATTTCATTTCATTGTTTTGTGTTACTGGCAACCTTTTTGGTCCATAAAGCTACTTCCTGCCTCCACACCAGCTGTCTGAGGGCACATTGAGATGTAATGTTCAACACTTGCCTGAAAAATACAAATTAACATAAATATTTCCAAATTAAGAAAAAAAAAAAGAGGACAGGACTTCAGACGCCTGGTCTTTATTTAAGGGGACATGTCAAAATGAGCTGCTGTTTTTCCAAGTCGGTCTCTCACCTCAGGCGGTGGTAGAAGTTGTTTTACTGTAGAAAAGAAAAAACCTGATTTCCTCTCCAGTGGAGATGTAAAGATTTCAGATTAGCGTGTGCCCCGAGTCGACTTCAGGGGTGCTCCGAGCTTTGCTCTTTTCCGTCGTGCTTATTGAGCCTCATCTCTGCTTTGAATTAAGTTAAAGCTGATGTTCACAGACTAAAGTCACATCTGTGAATTAGCACAATGCTTAATCTTAAAATAGGAGTTTGAGAGATTGAAATCCAAAGGTCACTCATACGCTGCCCTCGTTTTCATTGCCACCATTCTGAAACATCTTGATAAACGCTCCACTGTGTTCTCCAGCTGCTCCGTCTGTCTCGTTCCAGCGTTTTCCCTCAAAAGTGAGTGAACCTAAAACAAGCTAAAAGAAAAATAAGATAAAACTAGTAAAGTTCAACAGGGAGCCAAGAGAGAAAGAGATTTTTCTGCAGCTTCATCACATCCACAGATTTCACGTTGTATTTTTCAGCTTTTCCTCCTCACAGTGAACTTCTAAATGACGGAAAGCTGCAGAACAGGCAGCTCCTGACTCGACCCTGTGAGACTGTTTTTGCAAATTTTAGTCACGCTCTTTTTTTCTGAAAGACAAAACTTCCAAATGAAGGCGACTGTGCCAAAGAAACTTTTTTTCTGCTTTCAGACAGAAAAGCACTTGTGCTATGAATCATTTAAGAGCCGATGTGTCCCCTGCTCGACTTTATTTCTCAATATCTTTGAACGACAGCGGTCAGACTGTGGCGTGTTTGGTGGCTGAGGTTTCACCCTTCAGAGAGCAGCGGGTTCAAAGACAGACCGGCACCAAGGGCTGCAGCAGATAGGATGAGGAGAAAGTGTGGCGTGTGGACAGTGTTCAAGTCATCTCTTTATTCCACCATTTGACCCTGATGTGCTCAGGAGGAATTCAACATCTGAAAGAAAAGCGGGATTAGAAAAAGCCACCAAAGCAGGTGGCTCGATTGGAACAGCGCTTCAACCTTCTGATAACATTTTCTCTGCAGCTGGGCCGCCCGGGCTTTTATTTCACTTTGCTAACAGAGCCTTCACAAATATCCCAATAGAATGAGCAGGTTCAAACAGATTTCTGACATTTTTCTACCTGGCACCTCCTTTTTTCATCACGCAGACAGCAGACGGTTCAGTCGAAGTCGTTAAGTCTAACGTAGCCGCCAGCAGAGACTCAACTCTCAGCGAGATGAGTTTGTTAGCATTAACGAATATATCAACCCCATCTAACCCTAACCAGATGATGGCTTTTCTCAAGAGAAGATTAGTCAGGCATCACCTCACCTAAACGCTCACACGGGGAAAGGAGACCCCTCGTTTAACACGGAACAAGGAATTTAAGATGGTGGTGGCTCCTAATTTAGAATATACAGCTGCGTGAAATGGAGCTTTACTGGTATTATACGAATTGCCTGGAAAGCATTAGGAAGATTAAAGGAGGACAACTGATTCCAAATATATGCCAAATTATCAGACAGTGGAGCCTGAAAAATGTGTTTCTGGCTCTAATACCAGAGCGTTTCACTTTGGACGGAGCACTTTGATACTAGACTGGCTTTATAATTATATCAGAAGTTGAAGTGAAAGACGGAGAGGTGTCTTTTTTGGATTAATAATAACTGAATCGACGTGACTTCACAATCTTACAGTTGTGTGGATTGGCTTGCTAACTCCAGCCTGCAAATATTACCAACTGTGACTGAAAACTTTAAAATGGAAACGACTGTGCAGAGAGCCGTCATGCCTTGACTAATTATTCACACATGTATTTTTAGAATAAGGAATTGGCCAGTGGACATTTTCCTTTTAGTGAAATAATTCTCCGCACCAAAAGCAGAACATTCTTTAATCAGTTTTGATTCTAATCACGGAAGAGATCAGTGGCAGTTTGGTGCTTGATAACTGAATGTTTCTGTGAGGAAAAGTGGCAGAAAAGCAAACATTCCTCTATTTCTGAGTGAAAAGTGTAAGAGGCAATGACATGCAGTGATGAGGTCCGTCCTGCGGCCGTGATTTGTTATTTTAGAAAACACAGATCTATGCATTGAGCCACTAAACACGTAGCACTCTAAAGGTAGAACGGGAGTTATTTCAGGTGAAGCTGGTCCCGCTCTATAAGGAATTTCCTTCATATTTCAGGCCAATCAAAGCTTTTTTACTATACTGTGTATTAAATGGACTCACACTTTACTACAGAGATGCAGATGAACAATTTAGAGTAAGGAAAGGGGGGAAAAAACAAAATCTGCTAAGTGGACTAATCTAAACGACTCAAAAGATGATGAGCTGCCTCTGAAGAGCAGACAGGCATTCATTTTGCAGCCTGCCCACACATACCCTCCTGACCAAATATTCACCAGGCATGTAGGCAAACCATCCATCTGCATTCCTGCAATCCTCTGGGGTCTGCAGAAACAAGAGATTCATGGAGATCACATGAGGACTGTGAAAGAAGACTTTCTCAAAGCAAATGCTGCTTCAAGGAGGGGAAAAAAAAATCACAACTAACCATCAAATATGTTTATTTTGAAAGAAACACCGGCTATAAATAAGTCAGTTAAGCTCAATGTCCAGAAAAGCTTGGCATGCCTTCATCGACAGTTATTAAAGGAAAAAAGTTGTTGGCCGACAGCTCGGTTTTAAGGATACGCACCGTAAAAGTACAGTAATGCAAAAACTCAATCGTTGTCGCTCAGCTGTCTACAAAAACCAAAAACGTTCGCGCCTGGAGGAATTGTGTTGGCTTAACGAACGCCTGAGAAATAGGAGCTAGAAAGAAGTCTTTTTAAGAACATTTCATCGTCTGAAGAATGCCGCAGTTTAACTCTGATGGTCGTTTTTACTTGTGTTACTGTATTTGGGCTGACTTGAAATTGTTGTGTGTCTGTAATATCTTCAGCAGAAGAAAACAAACACAAAAAACTGTCCATTGTGCACATTCTTTGTCCGCACATTACAATCTTTGTCTAGCGGCCTTCCCAGGACGGTGGATTTAGTGTCTATCTGGCAGGTCCCTCACCAATATTTGGCTTGTTTTGGCTGTTGTGTTTCTTCTTTTTGGGGGTTTTGTCAACATGTTGAAGGACATTATGTGTTTATCTACTTTGCCTCGATGTAATCCTTTCATTTCAATTAACACACAAAAAGCAGCAACTTTATTTGAAAGTCAGTGGAGAGAGAGACAGTTTTTCCAAACGAGGGGGAAATTTATGTTCTGTGTATCAAATGACATCACAGATTCTTCCTCTTGTTGTGTTTTCATGTTCTTTTGGCCATTTATCCATTTCTCATGTAATAAAAGCTGCAGAATCCCTCGACATTTAACACTGAATGTCTGAGCAGAGGAGACTAATCGAAATGCTGAGATCATTCCGTAGATTTTATTATGCATACTATAACTGAATGTGATGTGACTGGAGCGTGCACAGAGAGCATCCACTCTTTAACTTTTCTATTCAGGGCTCCTGCTGTACTTTCAAAAGGAGGTGCAGAGGTGCAACTGAATTGACTTCTCCAGGCTCATAAATTTTAATATTTTCCAGGGCTTGATATAGTAATGGTTGATATCAACATAGTAGACTTAAATTTTGGGGGGACTTATTATTCGTGTCACTCAGGTCTTCAGGTGCCTGCTGCTCTTTATAGCAAAAAGACATTTTCCTTAGAAATAAACTCCTCTGTATGGAGGATCAGTGATGTCCCAGTTAAAGTAATAAATACTTTGCTTGATTTCATATAAAACCAGTGACTCTAAATCCATCAATACATGTAAACTACAACCTGAACATTTTATAAATACAGGTGTCAATGTACAAATTAAAAACAGAAATGGAAAACTAATCAAGAAGTCACTTTAAAAATGCCAATAAGGAACTTTTTAGAGTTAATAAATGAACCGTATTAATGAAGTATTTCTTTCCATTCTTTCTTCGAATTGAACTGCACTTGTATAACATGTTTTCTACTCTTAAAGAACAGAAGCAACAACCATCTGTCTTGTGATCACTGGACAACCTGCTTTACCTCACGAGTCGTAGTAGATATCCGACATCCTACACTGATGCCCGTTAAATCAGGAATTTAAGGAGATTTAGGAGGTTTTTATACTTCCTTAGCATCACTGGTCCTCTCTACTACTGTCCAACTAATTTAAATGGAAATTGTACAATGAACTGGATAACCTTTCATTAATTTCATTAATTTTCACTTTTTGGTATAAGAACAGAGTTTTGTCTCCCCACCCACAGAAACTTCATATTTTGTGTGCACAAAAAGTCTGAATTAGTCATTTTTATTGCATATGTAAATTCAAGAACAAAGGAGAAAAGAGGTCTTGTCTTGTTCATGTAAATAGGAATCGTTTTCTCTGTTTGATGGCCATTATCTTCTCCACACTCAGTTACTGAGCTCTGCATCCCTGCTGCCAGAAGTCTCTTTTATCTCAGCATTAAGATAATCTCCTATTCTGCTTTCTAGAAAATCTTATAACGAGCGTTTGATAGACAGCTGTGGAGGAGGAGGAGGAGGAAAAAATTCAACATCAATCTTACTGCCAGGAAATCTCAATGTCATATTATGGCACTTTGGAGATTCATGAAGATGCCGGGAGCAGCTGTTGTCTGGAACACAAGTACATCTGTTTATGTTTAAATCAGAGAAATCCATTCAATCATTCAGACACAAGCATCTTATCAAGTTATGGCTCACCTGTGACTGTATTCCTGCAGATCTGCCAGGAACAGAAAACCATCAGCATGACTTTGGAGTTGTGTTTCTGAAAATTCATATATTCAGTTTCCTCAAGTCTGTAATCAAATGGGGAAAAAAGGATGAGAATGTTTTGACTTTTTTTGTTTTGTAAAATTACCAAGTGCCCAAAATCGCAGTTTAGCGTAGCATGTATGATAGTTTCTGAAATGAGCGGTTAGAAGACATTTGATATATTTCTCATATTCGTCTTCTCCACATTGTTCCTTAAGGTGTCGTCGATGTCACAGTTCCTCTTCAGAATCAGAAGTCTATTTTTTATTTTTTTATTGTCATTGCCCCCCAAAGAAAGCAGCACAGCTGGCTGAGTTTTCCACCTCCTGTGTACACTTGGCTTGTCTGAGTTGTGTTCCTGGAAATCCACTGAAAGTTTAAAAAAGGCACTTGATGGGAGCAGTTAAACTTGAACTTGGAGTTAATTTTTAATGGCAGTGGAAACGAGCTGTGGACGCACCACTGATGTATTTTTTAACTCAGTTGTCAAGTCGACAGAACAGATTTGTTGCTCATTTAGACATTCAGCCGTTGTTGTTGTGTTTTCTGCCCACAGATGTCGTGATGTCCATCTGTCACGCAGATCTGCTGCTCATCCTATGAGGCCAACCAACGCTGGATGGGAGGCGAGAAGCCAACTGAGCGAGGCTGCGGCAAGACCCAGAGAGTGTCTTGGTCTGAGGTGAAAGTGCTGACACTGCTGCCTCATTCCTTGTGTAATGTAAGTCTGGTATTCACTCCTTTAAGCTCTGTGTTTGGTCTCTGCCAACTCCTGAGGGTGATATGTGTCTCATCCCCTGCTCAATGATTCACTGACTTTGCTGCTTGGTGCAAAACCAAGAGAGAAAACCAGCAGTCTCAACATCTAAATCAAAAATAAACTCACGATGAAAGACATTTAGCTATGGCAGCTTTAAATAATAGATTATATTCATATTTTTACTTCTTTAAGTTTTTAGGAACACAGCATAAAAAAATAGGATTGTTAGAGGAGACCAAGGCAAGTTGTAACAGCCAGTGACCAATTAAAACCGAGCTGTGATGATGTCAGGCCGCTGTGAGCTACACACAAAAAGAAAAGTTCTTCAGTCACAGTGACATTTTAGTGTCTAATGAATTTTAGATGGTTTCGACTTTCACAGAATAAAGAAGCAGTTTAACGTCATCCTTTCATTTTAACTTGAAACTCGTGTGCTGAAGCAGTTAGTGGTGCATCGTGGGATATAATCATCGTAATGATTCATTAAATTATTGGAGCCGTATTTAAGGAGCACTCAGAGTGGATTTTTCTTTCCAGCACGTCCAGGCAGTGGCAGCGTAAAACAGGCAGGAGTGTCCCTGCAGATTATTTGACAGAGGCCCCAATTCAAGTTAAGCGAGACGAATCGATGGGATCGGTCGCCAAGCTCCATTCCATCTGTCATGTCGCGTTGTCCTGACGTTGCAAGATTAACAGAAGCTACGAGAAGATGGCTAAAGTGGTAAGCCCCATGCAGGATATCATAGTACTCACACTGAAGCACAAAAGGAACGCCAGGCTTCAATATCTGAAGGAAGCAGCTGATCTGTGTCGTGGCTTAATCTCCAGAGTGGTAAAAGTGATGGACCTGAATTAAAAACGGTTATTTTTATCTCGACGTTGAAGCGGCAGAGATGACTGATAAACAGATTTTTCCCAAACGTTGTTAAGACTTCATCGTTTGCACTAATTGTCGCTGAGGGTGATACATCATTCATGGGAAATCTCATGTTTATTCTGGACCTACTAGTAGGTCAGGAAGTGTTTATGCACGAGCTGGCAGGGGAACGGTGACACTAAACACCCCCAGTCAGGGGATGAGGAATCCACAGCAGGATGTGAAGGCTTTCCAGGCCTCGTGACAAACCGTCCAAAAGTGCACGGCCACGAGCGTCACATATCCAAACGTGGCTTTGAACATGGATGAGATGGGTCAGTCCTGAGAGTTTTGGTAGTATGCATTTTTCATTCTCCGCTGGCACAAGGACAACGAAAAGGTGAAAAATACGAGAAGAAATCTGAGAGTAGGGGAGGTGGTACGTTCCTCTGTCTTCCCTCAGACAAAGAGCATTAACCAAACACTTTAAGTGAAATGCAAATTAAGATAGAAAAAAGGAGCCCGTCCTCCTTTTGTTTACTTTATGAATAGGAGTCAATCTAACCTGAGCATCTCCGTACAAACGGGGTATAATGCATTCATGAGTTTCATTCAGTTGTATTCACACTAAAGGATTTGCAGGAATAAAGAGATGCGAAGTGTCTGCTGTTCTCACAGGAAGGCTGTAAAGATAAAATTTCATTCACAGTCGCTTCCAGTCTTCCATTAAAATCTGGTCTAAAGCAGTGACACATTTGGATGAGACAACAATCTGAGCAATGAACGTCTTCACAGCATCAGTGACACGTTTTGTTTTAAAGCAAGAGAGAAAGAGGCGTTATGAGTCCCAAAGAAAAGGTGATGAAAGGTGAAGCTTTGGGTATATTGTTTGGATAGAACTTGTTTGAAAACAGAAATGAGGATTGTGAACATTTTTAAATGTGTTGATTTGAACAGGTTGATTTATATAAACGTCAGCTCAGGATCAATTCATGACTAGCAAGGCTGTAAGTATGGAAATGAGGCAGATCTCCGAATCTTTCAAGTCTCTAATATTCGAGTCTCAGACTTGTTTTCTCAGGTTGGAAAGGTGGAAAGGAGTTCCTGTGAAGGTGCATGATTGCTTTTAAATCATGACCAAAAAAGATGCTGAGGTCTGACATTGCACAGAAGCTCTCGAACACTTTACCGCTGATTTCCGCGATAAACACTTCAAATGCACGTGTTTGAACTGACACACCAGTTGTGCCTTTTTTACATTTTTATTGAAGACAGAAAGATTCAAAAATGGGACCAGCCAGCTCTCTCCTCTGTTCAGTTTGTAAATTAGAAATGCAGATTTATGAAGTATGCTGGGTTTCTCTCATGCAAGCAATTCTGTCCCCACCATAATACCGTAAATTCAACAATTAATCAAACAATTAATCCTGAGTGTTCTCGTACAGCTGTCAGTCATGAGTGCTTGAAAAGCGGCCAGTATCTGGGGACACTGAGGGATTGTATCTTAAATCTGCATGAAGTTAACACATTTACTTACACTGCAAGTTTATTATTCTTTTTTTTTTTTTTTTTGCAGCGTGCTTTCCCTCTGCACTTGAATTGCCCACACAGAACTCATCAGAATGAGAGAGCACCAGAGAATTGCTGATGTAGTGAGCAGCACTGCATCTCTTTTGATATTCAGGAGGGGAGGCGAGGTGATTATTACATTATGGCAATGATTTGCCAATAGTGAGCAGCTCTATGTGCTATGTATGTATGTATGTATGTATGAGATGTATAGATGAGGTGTGAAAATTGCTCAAGAACCAAACAAACCGTGCAAATCAAAAATCATTCAAATCTGTCTTTAGTTCAGATGGATCTCAGTCAGCAGCTCTAAAAACAGCCAAACTTATAAACACAAGCTGAAAGGTACATTGCAAAAAAAAAAAGAAAGTCTGTTATTAATACAAATAAATCTACCAGTGCAGCGAAAACATGTCAGTCTGCTTTCCATATAAATAACCAAGAAATGATGGTCTGTGTCTGCAAAGGAAAAAGAAGAAGCAACTTTCTGCACTCGTATTCTAAAATAATTGAAAAAGTTGAGTTGTATTTGACACTTTTCTCTAGAAAATATGACTTCTGCTCAATAAGTAAACATCTTATATTTGTTATTTTGAATGATGTGTGTTTTTTTTTTCATACGTCTATGAGCTCTTCCTTAAATACTCTGTTTTGATCCAGATGTTTCCCATCATTTCGTATCATCTCTGCACTGTCGTCTTATCGGCGGAAATGAAAGTAGACAGCGTAGTGATCGTTGCTGATGATAGAAAGATGGCCGTCCTTTTTATTTTTCGGCAGCTATTTTGTTTTGACTCTTTTTCTGGACCGCAGAGCCGACCTTATTAACTGTGACTGATCAAGTTACATCATTTTCAGCTGAGTTTGTCCCTGTTGGTGTTTTCCTCTTTAAAAAATGCTCGCGCATATTGACTTTGTCAAAAAAGCATCTAACAACAAATGGGACTTATTTTTATTTATTTATTTATTTATTTATTTGGTACTTTCCATGGAAGATGATTTCCAGGATTGGACACCTCTCTGTGCTGACAGCACGGCTGCTAACTTCCTTCCCAAAAGATCTTTTTCCAGGTTAAATGGAGCCAAAATCACCACAAAACTTTCTTTCTGAAGTGTGCTGCGATTTGTCCGTCACAGCTTTAAAACGATCTTCGTGCATTTTAGCATCCCGTCTTCCAGTCAGTATTTTTTACTTTTACATTTACAGAACAAGTAAATGTAAATATTTGAGAATTCGCATTAAAGTCCGTGTGTGCGTGCAGAAAACGGGTAGCTGACGCCGAGCAGACAGCCAGTATGATGCGGTGCAGCCGTGCGCTCGGCTCTGACCTTGTCTTGTTAAACTAATGTTTCCCACAGCAGTGCAGGGAGTAGAAGTGTTAACACTGACAGTCTAGTCTCTGTATTTCCTCTGTCTGGTGGTCAGACGCACCATCAGCCAATCCACACTGCAGTGGAATAAGAGTGAAAAGTTCAAATATTGGACTTTCCTGTGAAGCTGGTTTGGTGACGGCCGGTCTGTGCCAACATCAGCACAAAGGGATGAGGGTAGCGAGCAGCTCTGCAGGGTCTGTGGCCGAGCCGGTATGTGTCTGACATGTGGGAGCAATATCAGTGTGAAGCTGTGAATCTGTGTATGTATGCACCCCCCCCCCCACACACACACACCCTTCAGCTATTATTCTCCATTTTTTGTCTCTTTCATGCGATGTGCTTCTTCATTTTCCTCCTCAAAGACTCGTGCGTTCTGAAGGTGGTTTATTATGGAGATTCAGGCAATCCGGGAGTTTTCTGGCTTTTTTTCTCCACATGTTGTCAGTTGAGAAGGAGACTCTCTGCCACTTCCAGGTCTTTCTAGAGAAAGGTTAACTCGTTTCCTTGAGTGCTTCTGTGGAAACATGGACTTGACCCCGATCGATGCCCCTGAACCAGAGCGTGTCTCAGCGCTGTTCTCAGGGAATCTCTCTCTCTGCTTCTCTGTACTTGTGATCCTTTCAGGTTTTTCCTCAGCCCTGATCAGTGTAATGCTGATCCAGGACCTGAACCGGGTTTCAGTTTTTTTTTTTTTTCACGTGTTGTTCACGGACTGGAGGTTTTGTCTGGCCAGTCGTGGTTCTTAGTCTGGAAGTCTCTTCCATCTCTGGATCTCTGGAGCTGAGCCAGAATGAGGATCGAGTGAGTTCTTGGCCACCTCTCTTACCGAGCTGCTCTTTTCCTGGTTAGCTCCAGGAAGACGTTGGTCCAATCTTTGTCCATTTCAGAATTATTGAGATGTTTCTGGGGAGCTTCAGTGGAGGAGGAATGTTTTTATGCCTTTCCCAGAACTGATCTTTTCTTTCTTCCTCTTCATTGCTTGGTTTGTGCTATAGCCTTTTTTAAAAACAGGTGTCAATTAAATCCATATTTTTACTGCAGTGACTAGAATCATCATACAACAGAAGGCGTCATATTTTTTTATTTATTTTATTTTATTGTCAGAAAGACTTATGACCCCCTTTCTAAGGTTTCTGCTTCAGTCAGCTGGAATCATTACAGAAATCAGCCTGACAGCCCCGAGGACACAGTTAGCATTAGTTAAGTGTGGAATGAAATATTCACCGTGCTCCTCTATAATTTAAATCATCACTCGTGATGTCATTCTCACCGCAGCTAAATTACAGGTTGTGTGCTTTGTATTAGACGTGCTCGTTACACAAGGCTCGCCAAGAGAGGATACCATTAACACCTGCAAGCGACATTACAACACCCAATTCATGTGCCGGGGCTTTCTTTAATGACAGCTGGACATATTTATCGGGCAACTTTCCAACATGTTGATGAAATGTTTTAAATGTTTTAAATGTCTGGGTAGGAAAATATGTGTGACATTAACAAACATAAATGCCAAATCTCAATAATAATAATGATGACAGCTCCAATTCAAAGTCAGGGTATCAGACATGGATGGAGAGGCGTCAGCCCAGGCAGGATTTGTTATTTTTGTAGTTACTTGTTGGGTCTCTTCAAATAATTCAATAAAGAGTTTGGTCTAGACTTGCTCTATATGTAAAGTGCCTTCATGTAGCGTTATTTTGATTTGGTGCTATTCAGATAAATCTGGTTTGATTTGATTTGGGGAAAAAAATGGCCCACATTAGTGTCGAGGATTTGACACAGTTTAAATGTTAATCATCGCTCCTGGAGGAATAAATCAGCTCAATGGAGGCTATCGGAGGCATTTTAAACTAAATTAATGAGCCAAGACCAAAATAATTTGCAACAAAACAGACAATTTCTGAATAGCAGAAGTTTTTCTGGATTTGATTTTTCAAAACTTTCAAAACTCAGAACTCAACAATGAGTTGAGATTCACAAATAAATCAGTCTGCATTTCTGTGGTGGCACAACATTTTACAGAAGAAACAACAGATGAATGAAAATATGCCATCGTAGCATCTGGCAGTATTTTCCAAACTACCTTCAGCCATCTATTAAAGATGTATGGTGTTTACACTGCGAGTCAAATATTAAAAGCCCAGACTTTAAATATTTCAGATGTTTTGGAGGTCACCTGTTCACTTTTTTCAACAAGTCAGCCCAGCAATATTACTTTTGAATCATTAAGATCAGCACAAGACCACAGTTGGGGCAGTTTGCTAATATCTTTGTTTTTCAAATCGCTGCTCGACTGGAAAATGTCCAAATTACACACAAAAATGGATTTAATTTGTAAAAAGGCAGATCAGCTGTGACTAAATATGAACATTTCTCCCACTGCAGTTGGCATCCATCCGTTTTTTATTACCTCCATTATCAAACAGGCGTGGAGTGAAATAAATGTTAAACTTCTTTTTTAAATGGAAGCTAAAATGATTTGACAAATCTTAGCATTGTCAATAACCTTAAGAGCCTTCTGGAAAATTAAGCAGCAGGAGTAAAATGAGCCAGAAAGTATTTCATTTGTATTTCCAGCCTGCGTGTTTCGAGGCAGACGGCCTGGCTCTTTATAAGTAAAGTCCCTTGATGCAACTTTATGATGAGTTGGCGTTATACAAATGAATCTGGTTTGATTTGATTTTGAAGAGAAAAGGAGGACTTTACCTGGTTTGGGGAAATGCTGAATGGGGCTGATGTCGGTCAGCTGGCGCGCCGTTCCATCCGGTCTTAAAACTTCCGTTTGAATCATCCAGCAGTCTGTTCAGTCGTCTGGCTGGAGATTACTGTTTGGATGAAATGAGGATTACAGAAGTAACTGGACTGATCTGTTTACTTACACATGTGCAGCGTTTGCAAAGAGCTTTTTGTTGTAGCCTGCTTGTTCTGGATTGTGCGAAGGTGAAACATGTTTGTTTGGGAGATTTTCCACATTAGTAATGTTTTCACATACACAGAAAACTAATTTAGAGGGAATATCATATCGTGCATAAAATCTGCAAGAATAATACCAATAATACAAGCTTGCATGAGTTATGAGTGGAAGAATGGATCCATATTTTGGCGCTGTTGTTTTTGTTTTTATTTCATTACACAGTTGTCATCATCTTTTGAATAATGAAATTGGGATTTGTGTTGTTTGGCTGCTGTCTTTACTTGATCCAGTTACACCCCATGGTTCACACCTCAGGGAATTGGACCTTCATTGTTGTTTTGTTTTTGTTTTTGTTTAGTTTTTTTGTCGACTCCACCACATAACTGTGTGTTTTTGGCCAAATGTGGAATTAGTTATAAGCTTTGAATGTACGTGCTGGCTGAATGGTAGCGGGTGTATTTGAATGTTATCTCATCTGGAAAAACTGCCGGTCTTCTGTCATTCCCTCCTTTTTGTAACTCTGTATGTTTACAAGGAAGATTTCCATTTCTGAGATAACTCAACATGCTTCATTTCCATTTCCAACCTGCTAGGATTTGTCTCATTTGGAAGCCTCTTGGACAAATTTGCATTAATTCACACCCACTCCTCCTTCCTGTTAAGCTCCCTTTTGAACTAGCAGAATGACTCTCTGTATCATAAACTGTTCAAATATCTCACTAAGTCTGAAGTCTCTTTGGCTGCCTGGGATTCTGTGAAATTGTTATAGTTGATATTTGAACAAGCAGTCTGGATCCGTATAACTGAGAGGAGTTGCTGATTAGCAATTTTCACATGCTGCTGATTGACGTTGTATTTAAATAGCAGAATAATTGTGTGTTTCCAGTGAAGTAACTTATATTTATATGATGAAAAATCTTTTTACCTTTTTACTTTTAACACGAAGTTAAACCAAGTCAAGTCCTCAATGGGAAGCTTCAGCCATAGATACTGCAGGATTCAGCTAAAGAAATACATTCATTTATAAGAAGAATTGAAGATTTGAAGTGAAGCCAAAAGAGGAAGATGAGAACAGACAAAGGCGTAAGAGTTATGGAAATGGTCAGTTTATTATTTTCTGCCATTTCCCAGAGTGAAATAAAACTGAAAACCTAAAAGAGAAAAGCATCTTAGTTAGCCTGCACTAACACTGAGGTGAAACTGAAAAGGTTGTGACGCTATTTATTCACAAATTAAATCAGTTTTATAGTCGGTGAGGTCGCTGGCGGTCTGAACTGCCCTTTTCCTCACGTTGGAAGTCTGCATTTCCTTTCCAGTGTGTGTGGTTATGTCATGTGTTTATGCAAAGCCTTGGCCTTTACTTATCTCTGCCTTTCATAACGGGAGCAGCTAACTGTTTTCCAACTCTGGGAGTGAATAATCTTTCAGATGTTTGGATATTATGAATGGATGCATCAGTTGTGGTGAAAACGCGCTGCCTTGGGCTGCCTATGCAAAAATGTTTCTTCTCTTTGGTGAATACGAGGTTTGGGTCGAGTGGTGCGAAGGCGCCTCAAAGGCTAAACGTGTTGGAGGGAAAAATAAAGATGACCTTGGCAGCACAAAAGACTATTTCATAATAAGAAGAAATAAAAGATGATCAGTCATGATGAGATCTGCTGCCCAACGCAGACGTCCGACGTTAATGGACTCATGAAGACCGAATAACCTGACGTTGAATTTCAAGCCTCAGATTCTGATCATAGTGTTACTTGGACAAAAGGAGCTATTTTCAGACTCCTCCTTTCACTAGCTCAGCGTCTTCCTTATTCTCCAAGGCCGTAATTAATCAGCCAATTAAAGAAAAACATTTGGTAGTTTGGTAAAACATCAGCTCTCCTCTTCTCCTCCTCTTTTCTGACTAACGGCAGACGGATGGTTCAGTTCACGTCTACGTTATTTTACAGACGTGTTGTACAGCAGGAGAGAAAACGCACAACACAGCAGCTCGTGGAGATGACTAGCACCCGGGGGGGGGGCTCTGTTTCAGCTTCTGTTTAGAAGGTGACGTGGATAACCATCAGATTGTAGCGGGGGGGCATCCTGACCCAGTTCTGACTCCTTATGGGGGCCCAAAACAATTATTCACCTTCACAGTTTGGGCACAGTTTACGTCTGAACTTCTTCTGTTCAAGTGAGAGTCATGAAAGCAGAGCGGTGGGGGGGTAGGATGGAGGCCGGGGGCTGTGTGGGGGGGGGCAACCCTCCACTTTCATTATTCACTATTGTTTCAGCGGTATGCGTGACATGCTGCAGCAAGTAAGGGATGGCTGCAGCTTTGAGGAAGGACCGCTGGCTCACGGTGGGCGGTGTGTCCAACAGCCATAAAATCGTCAGGAAATTTCATCTGACAAGGGTTCACATGCTAATGAAGCAGAACGTCTCAAATGGGTAGAAACTTTTCCGGAGAGATTCTGTTTTTTGCCGCTTTTGCCGAATAATGAAGAAACGTGAACAAGCTCCTGTTCTGTGTTTTTTTTTTTTTTTTTTTTCTCTGTAGATTTTAAATGAGGCCGCTAAGTGAGATAAAACATTTTCACACAGTGTGAAACAATCTGTTATATCATCTGCCTTCAGTGTCTTCTGATTCATCAGATGGATCTTTTGTCTCTGGATGGTTTCTACAAACTCCTGAAATGATAAGATAACAATAAATAAGTCATTTCTAGGTTAAACCAAGTTAAAAGAATAATAGTTGGAAAGGTTTTGTTTTGTTTTGGTTTTTTTTTTTTAAAGGAGCCTGATAGACCACGGAGACGTTCTCCGTCTCTCTGGCCATTGTCTAATTTTTTTATGTGGCTGTTGTGGATTTGAATTTCACCTAGAACATTTTTTTCCTCTTATTCTGAACCAAAAAGAGGGGGGTGTGTGTGGGGGGGTTTAAGGAAGTGACGTATTTCACAGATGGGGATGCTGCTGTCTTCCAGTTGGCTCTCAGATGTAGGATTTGTAGATGTGAGGACTCAGTCTGTCACTTTGGCTCCAATGTGATACAAAAATAAATAAATTAATAACCCCCCCCCGGGATTATTTCATACAGTCAGCTGTTTCTGTGTGATATCAGTGATGTCACGATGTTTCAGGATGTTTCAGGATGGAGAGTCTTAGCTGGGGCCGCCGTTCCCGCTGAGTTAGATCTGAGGGTCGTTGAAATTCACAGACTGCCGGAGGCTCCGCTGGTTCGGTTTCCCTGGAAACGGCAAAGGGATGGTGGGAATTGAGGAATGCAGGACACCAGTGGTGACATTCCCATGTGCTGGGAAAGGCTTTCATTCCTTCACTCATTGAAGAAGAAGAAGAAGAAAACGCTGCTAAATAATGTGAAGAAACATCACTTCCTGCGGCGCTGACGGGGTTAGAAACTGTTCAGCAAGTGAAGGGACGACAAATATACAGGAGAGATGAGCAGAACAAAAAGGTTTGAATGTATTTACAGAAGTCTAAAAGAGGGAAATAAGCGTGGTGAAAAACATTTAAACGGACGGGCTCAGAGTCGGGCTGACTAATATCTGCTGCTCAGCCGACCTTTGAAACAGGGATGAGAATTAAGTCTCAGTATGAAGTCCATTTAATAGTTTCTGATGAAACGATCCTTCAGCCATAAACAACTGATCCAAAGTTGAATGTTAGCTGGTAATCAGCCAGCAAAAGAGAGAAGGAATTAATAGTCATGCTTTCTCTACATGAAAGTACAGAAAGTGAGGAAATTTTTCAGAAACACCGTGTTTGAAAATATGGAAGAAGCCTTGAAATCGACCCTTTTCTTTCTGATCTGATCTGATTGTGTGACATCATCACTCATATTTAACTGTAAACATCACGTCTCTCCTCTTCAGTCAGTTCAGGCATATTAGAGAACAAAAGGCCAAAACATGAAGGTACATGAAGAGGCACTCAGTTTGTGCTGCGCTCCCTTTTCCATCCACATGGATGCAGTGAGGTTTCCTTTCACCTGCACACGGAGACACACAGAGAACAACAACAGCAAAAAGATCTCTCCTCAGGAGGGGGGGGGGGGGCGGCGGGGGCTCCCATTCAGAATATGACAACCATGTTTTAAATTATGTCAGATCCCACCACACACACCCTCCCTCTGCCGGAATGTCTCCTTTCGTACAGAGGAATTTTATTACCCCACCTTCCCTCTGTCGTGGTGTCACTGGGGGACAAAAACCCGCGCTGACCCCACGGGGGGGCATCTGCTCCGCTCGCCACCTTAGATGCACATTGTGACTCCGGCATAACTTCGCCGTCAGACGTCACGAGTCATTGTGTCGGGGAGCGTTTTTTTGTCTGTCGGGGGACAAAGCGTGAAAGAGAGAAAAGAAAACAATCCAGATGCCTCCTCGGAAAACGGCCCAGCTCGCCCCCTTTTACAATGCTAGTGGGGGTCAGCTTTGTTCCAACGTCGTCGTTTCAGAGAAACCAACTTTCAAAGCACATACCTACGTCTTGTAATTAGGTTAGCCCCCCTCAGTCTGGACTGGCTGATGGCTCGGTCCTTTCTTTCTTGGGGATTGGGCAAAATTATACAAATTAAAATCAGGTGGTGGAGCCATGTATTCATTGTCTTCGACTGAGTACCACTTACCCAAACCCAACGCACGCAGAGGCCGTAATTAAAGACTTTGGAAACAATGGCTTTTCACCCCGAGTATAATATTTGTTTGCCTTGTCTGCTTTTTGTAAATATGGTGAAATCGTTTGCTTCAATTAGAGAAAAAAATAAAAAGAAGAAGTAGAACCCCAGAAGGGGGCTTGCTGTCTTTCAAAAAAAAAAAAGTCCAGATGTCTTTGCGACTTAATTTTACACTTAAGTTTTCTGGAATTCACTCAAAAAGAAGAACAAATGAAACAAAATGTGAAAATACTCAGCACCTAAAGAAGAAGAAACTGCACCCGGAAGTGCCAAAAGTAAAAGTAGCTTTCATCAGATCGACTGATAAATATCATTAACTCCTAACGGGATAGTTACCAGACTGGAGTGTTTCTCGGGAAGTTGCTGCAGGAAAAATGCCTGTAACTGTCCTTTTATTAGCCGTTTCGACATCTGGAAGCCAGAAGAGTGAAGGAGATAGAACTTGAAGTCATCACTTCACCAATTTAAATAATTATGCAGGCTACGAGCTGCCGCCCACGAGGTCACGTCTTTCTATCACTACACACAAATCACGATACTTTTTATGATACAGTAGAAGCAATAAAGAATATAAATCATATCAGCAGCCAGAACTGTGACAGACAGTTGGACTAAAAACAACTTACTTCTTGAATCTTTTCAAATGGTTTTCCCTTTTAAACAGAAACTTGTGGATTGAGAGGAACTCTGCCTTTTATCTTAAACAATCAAACTGGTTTTGCAAGCTCGGCCTTAACTGGAAAACATTCAGCTGTAAAATATGGAGGAGCTGAAGCTGTCAGATAAATGTAGTGGGATTAACGCACAGACCAGCTTCACCGGTTGTCTAAGTGGCCTCCAGAGACCTCCGTATGTCCTTGACGGACTTCCTCATGTTCTCCGGCAAGAATGGGAAAGAATATGTTTTCATTATTTAGCATAAGTAGCTCAGACAGATGTGGGCTGAGCTTTTAAACGCTTCCTGGGAGAAAATCTTATGAAAGGGCGGTCTGTGGTCTAATTTCCATCAGTTTAGGCTCCTTTATGTGAAACGTTTGAGAAGCTCTGCAGTATTTCCCCCCTGAGATGTAGACGGCACCATTACGTTCATTTAAATGTCCTGAACGGCAGACGGAGGGTTTTCTAAAGCAGGAAATGGACGGAGCCCCGTGTTTGTTTTCCACTCACGTAAAAAATAACAACGCGGCGGTTGTGTTACACTTCTTCAGTGAAAGAATACAGCAGAAATGTCACTTTTCCCGCTCGGTGGAATCGCAGGGAGCGCTTGTTTTGCTTGAATGACGGACAATGAGCGATCCCACACCTGTATAAGCAGAAAACATCTGTTCTCTCCAGCGACATCCTCTTCAAAAACGTCTTTAAAAAAAGAAAGAAGAAGTGAAAGAAAAAGTGAAATCTCCTTCCCGCTCCCTCTTGAGTTAAAATGTTTTATCACACTTATCTGAATAGAAATCCCATTTTGGCACAGAGGCCTGCTTTCAATTTGCTGCATGTGACTCACTGCCAATTGTAACAGCAACTTATTTGTCTGGCTCCGCGGTTGCGAGGAAGACCAGATGTTGGACTCTGAGGCCAGATGAAGGAAGTCTGAGGGTCTGTGTCTGTGCGGCGGGTCAGGGATGGACAGGATGTTGATAGACCAGGAAGCCAGTAAACTCTCCTGCTTCTCTTCACCTCCTCGTCCCCCCATTTGTTTCCTTCTCATCACCTACTTCCTCTCACCTTTGTCCCCTCCCACGGCAGCGAGGCCGTGAGGCGTACAGATGTGCCGGTCCATCACGTCTCCTTATCTGCAGGTCTCCGAGCCGACAGAGCCGACTCCATCACAAACAGGAACGCGAAGAAACGCCGCCGGTCTCCCTGAATCCAGCGTCCAGCTTTGGGTCACCAGGAAGGAAAATGGAGAGACGGCTCTGTAACGTCTGCGCCGCCGTGCCCGATTTAAAAACTGTGATATACATCATCATGTGTGTCCCGTGTGTGATGCCGACGCCGCCGCTCCGTTGGTTCATTCGCACGAGACAAAACAGAGAGCCCTGACTTCATCAGAGCAGGACAGACCTCTTCTTCCTATTCGACCTCATCTTTTTGTTTCCTTCTGAAGTTCTGCCCGTTTCCCTTCATCATCGTCTTCTCCTCATCTCATTTGTTCCTCCTCTTCTTCTCTCTCTGCTTTGTTTGTGCCTTTTTCCTCAAATGAATCAGAGAGCTCTTTCAGGCAGCCAATTCTGGTGTCAGAAAAGTTCACCTTCAGAGCAGCATTGGGCAACAATACAAGCAACTAACAGAGAGGTCAAAGGTCAAAGCGCCTTGAGACCATTACAGAAACCAAACCAGCCTTTGGTGGAGGTTTTATGTGTACCTCAGAGAATTTATTGGCTCGCTCTTCCATTTATTTTACTGTCCTTGGGCACAATATTGAGCTTTTAGTATCTTATTTTATTTTATGAGTTGAACACCAGCGTGTTGCGTTATTTACCCCCATTTATATGACAACTGTAATCTGTTTTGTGAAATGTAACACACGAATTCAGAGGAAGTTCACATAAATATTGAAAATGACACATTTTAAACCAGTTCTGTCTCAAAGAAATAAAAAAAATAAAAAAACTAAATCAACTCAAAACTCATTGACTTGATTTTTGTACAGAAACCAGACATTTTTTTTTTTTATTGTGTTTTAAAATATATCCAGACAATTTCCCTCATGTGTGTTATTTTCCAGCTAGTTTTCAGTCAAGTCATGTTGTTTGTTTTAAACCAAGTCTGTAAAAGAAAAGCAGAACGTGACTCAGCAGTTATTGATCCAAATCAACATCTTTACTCTGTTGATTGAACTTAACTTGGCCGTTTTATTATTCTCACCATTTTAAACAGAAACTTCTCATATATTTTGATTTAAATAACTGCTGTTGACCTGAAGACGTAAAGTTTTTTTTTTAACTTTTTGGTTTATCCTCTTTCCAAACAAATCACATAACACCTTCTGACGTTTATCCCAATTTCAGTGTTAAGATTTGAATGCAGGACTTTGTACTTGGCTGTTGCTCCCAGCAGCAGCTCAGAATCCGAACCTGGTTCCTCAAATCCAGTTTGGAGGTTGGAGGCGTTTCAGCATATCTCATCACTGTGAACCATCAATATTTATAAATGTCATTGCTATTCAGAAGGTGTGAGCCCGAACTATGTGGCTGCTTGTTAATTCGACATTCAATACAAATGTTTTACAGCCTAACCCCCGCACCACCCACAGACACACAATGAGGCAACGCTTGGCTCACATTTCTTTAGATGACTGCGACCTCCCCTAACTCCATATTACATGTGGCTCTCGCCCTCAGTCGGCTCATGAGTGCTTTGTAAAAACATTTTTTTTTTTTTTTTTTTTCAGTCTGAATATTTTAAAACTCACAACATTATTCTGGGAAACGTGAGTGATGGTGCCAAAAACACAAACAAACAAAAAGTTCCAAAAAACTCACCAACAATTGAAAGAATTTAAATCCTCTAATTAGGACTAGTTTTACAGATTTACAGTTTTACAGAAGTTGGACGTCCCGCTCTGTCCTTGTCCTCCTGTCCCACCGTGTGTCCAGAAGAGGAAAGGTAGGTACAGTCAGTGCAGCGGTGTCCAACGTGAGGCTCCCGACCCCACAGAAGGGACACGAGATCACTCCGACGGTGCAGCTGTTTATAACTGCAAGGATTTTTACTAGTTTGATATTTTTTTTGACGTTTTTTGAAATTTTCACTGAGCATCTGCTGAGCATGTGTTGAAAATCTAAATCAAACTATCCTCCTCTTCCTCTTCCCCCCCATCTTCATCCTCTGCCCCAGGAGTCCGTCACTTTAAGTCCAGGATGATGTCAAACACATTTAGTCATTGGTGATTTTCACCCTGATATAGAGATGTGTGATGTGTATTGTTCAGCCCTGTTAAGTCAGAGGAGGGCGGGGGCTCCTCTTCCTCCTCTTCCTCCTCTTCCTCCTCTTCCTCTTCCTCCTCTTCCTCCTCCTCTTCCTCCTCCTCTCTCCTCCTCCTCCTCCTCTTCCTCCTCTTCCTCCTCTTCCTCCTCTTCCTCTTCCTCTTCCTCCTCTTCCTCCTCCTCCTCCTCTTCCTCCTCTTCCTCCTCTTCCTCTTCCTCCTCTTCCTCTTCCTCCTCTTCCTCCTCCTCTTCCTCCTCCTCCTCTTCCTCTTCCTCCTCTTCCTCCTCCTCTTCCTCCTCCTCCTCCTCCTCTTCCTCCTCTTCCTCCTCTTCCTCTTCCTCCTCCTCTTCCTCCTCTTCCTCCTCCTCTTCCTCTTCCTCCTCCTCTTCCTCCTCCTCCTCTTCCTCCTCCTCCTCTTCCTCTTCCTCCTCTTCCTCCTCCTCTTCCTCCTCCTCTTCCTCCTCTTCCTCCTCCTCCTCCTCTTCCTCCTCTTCCTCCTCCTCTGTGTTCAGGTACAGGATTACAGCTTTTTTCTTTATTTTTATTTAGATTTTTTTAACTCTGTCATTGTGTTAGTCCTGGCCCCCCTCCCCAGGATTAAAATCACGGAGCTGTGATCTTCCTCCTCCTCCTCCTCCTCCTCCTCCTCCTCTTCCTCCTCCTCTGTGTTCAGGTACAGGATTGACAGGATTACATCTTTTTTCTTTCTTTTATTTTAATTTTTTTTTTAACTCTGTCATTGTGTTAGTCTCTCTCTCCTCCCCAGGATTAAAATCACGGAGCTGTGATCTTCCTCCTCCTCCTCCTCCTCCTCCTCCTCCTCTTCCTCCTCCTCTGTGTTCAGGTACAGGACTGACAGGATTACAGCTTTTTTCTTTCTTTTTCTTTTTATTTTTCTAACTCTGTCATTGTGTTAGTCCTGGCCCCCCTCCCCAGGATTAAAGTCACGGAGCTGTGATCCTCCTCCTCCTCCATGTCTCTGGACTGGGGGGGTGGGGGGGCGTGCCGACGTCACTCAGGGCTGGTCCTGCTCTTTATTAGCCGGAGGAGCAAAGTGCCAGGTCGGAGCTCCACACTGCAGCTCTGTCCGGCCGGAGGCGGAGGGGATGTCCTACTAACTTCACCCAAACTTTCTCAACAACAACAACAAAACAAAACCAAAACAACAACAACAACAAAAAGAGAAAAACCTGAAAAACACTGAGTGACTGACTGACAAAGTGTCGCAACTCGCCTCACTCCCGTTTAATGAAACCTGTTTTTATTTTGCTGCCTTCTTCAGACACGTTGATAAAGTTTTGAATGAAGTTCTTTATTTTTTATTAATTATTATTACTTTTTCCTTTTTTTTTTTTTTATTTTGAATTTGACGTTGGGATAAAGTTTTTCTTTATCATTTAAAGACTCGTGATGGCTGTCCTGTCACTAGCGTTCCTGCTTGTATTGACTTCAGCTGCCAAGGTAAGTGTCTGCACGCAACAGAATTGATTTGATTTCATTTTCACTTTTCCTGGTTGATATTTGGGAGGAACGCAGCTGCTGGTGTGGAGCCGATCGGCTCTCCCTTTCCACTTTTTTACGCACAGTTATTGCGCACAAACGCTTCCTCTGTCACACGCATGACTGTAGCCTGTTACATAAGACACGTCAAATAGAGGCATTTCTGTTCAGGCTGTGTGTTGTTATTTATTTATTTATGTGTGTTAAAACAGGCTGCAGGGCGGTTTGTGTTTCTGCTGCCTCTCAGATAGATGATTCATGATTTCCCTGCAGCTTTTATTTGACTCTTAACCAGCTCTCTGTGTCTTCTCTTGCAGGCTGGTGAAGTAGATAGAGAGGGTAAGTCCTGCTCCGTTTCCTCTTCCTCTTTGTACAATCATCAGAAATGAGCTGTGAGAAAAGTGGGAGATTTTCCTGAGGAGGACAACTTGGTGCTCCGAGATCAAAGTGGGAGGAGAGTCTGTCTGTAATACACCCTCCCTCCCTTCCTCCCTCCCTTCCTTCCTACCTACCTTCCTACCCTTCTCTACCAGCCCACCGTTCCTCCTACACACACACACACACACACACACACACACACACACACACACTTCTGCTACAGGAGCACACTGCTTCAAGGGCTTTGTTATACAGGAAAGAAAATTCCACTTCTAAATCCTGCACATCTGTTATTCATTGTGAGGGAAACAAGTGAGTTGCAACAGCGTCCACGTAGGATCCTTTTACGCCCGCTGTTATCTCCGGAACACCTCCAGGGCCCTCAAACGCCGCCATGACAGCTCCTCGGTCTGCCGCCGTCAGCTCCGCTTCGCCCTCCTTCAGTGTCGTTTCATTTGTTCATGTACTGTTTATACCCTCAGCTTCATCAGTAGAAGAAGCTCCCGTCAAGCCAACCGCCAGCTCCTGTTGCACCTGGCTTCTCGCAGAGTCCGCCTTGTACTTAGTTTAGGTCACGTCGCTGTCGGGTCATGTTCCCACCACAAACAAACCGCTCCACAATTAGTTTCTCTGAAGGATTGTGGTGAGGCGTTTTGGTCAGTGCCCAAGCACTCGATTGTTGTGTTCTGCCCAAACGAATCGCACCAAGGGAGAAAATGAAACAGAGTCTGATTCAACCAGACTAAACAGAGAAAAACTCCCAAAGTGGCCCAGAACTGTTCTAACCAGAGTCCAGATTCATTTATGGCTCAATTTTTAATATTTCAAAGTGCTTTTTTTGTCCATAAATAACAACTAACACTGTTAATTTTTTTAATGAAACCATCAGCTGAAGTCTTGAAGATGTCCTTCATTTGCTGTTTGGTGGAAGGACACTCTCACATCCACCCGTCCCAGCGTCCAGGAAATTGTTGGCTGAAGTCTTTGTGGTTTGTTTTAGTTCTTTGAGGTCAGTTTAATATCCAGCCTGTCCCCCTTCCCGACCTTCGAGATGAGAGGCCACTCGTCTCTCTTGAGTGGAACATTGTGAATGAGTTTGAAGCCCGACTGTCCAAAGGTTTGAACCGTTATCTCCCTTTGTCGTCTTAATTGCATCTCATCCCTCCTCAGACTCGCTGATTCGTCTTTTGAGCGGACTTTGAAGGGCTCTGAGATGGCTTACGTTAGAGCTTCGGTGGTTTTCAAATTGAGGCGATGCATCAGCCAGATGGTTGAGGTCACAGTGATGTGTCAGGTACTAAAAAATGCACATAATTCCTCGCTGTGTTTCTGAGCTGGCTGTGTGTCCTATGTGGTGGATTGTTGTGCAGCACGTCCCTCCCAGTTGCTCCACAGTCGTTTGGTGGAGCTCTGGTGACTGTGAAAGGTCAACTGTATGATTCACATCATGGTCATCGCCAACAAGCTCATTCATTGGTATTTATCATAAAGCACCAAGTAACTGAGAAGGTGAAAGAGAGTTTTCTTGTTTGTAAATTCACCAGTTTTTAACTCAGGGGTTGAAAAACTTGGCATTTCTTGGCTCATATGTCGCTCTCGCTTTGGACAACTGGCCAAGCAGATGTTGCGCTTAGATGTGTTTTTGTTGGTTGTTAGCAGAGATTTCAAACCTCTGCATTAAATGTCAGGTTCCAGTGTCAGACCCTCACAATCAAAGAACAACGGGCGTCTTTGGGGAGCTGCCATTTTGCACCGACGTTCAAAAATCATGTAAGTGGAGAAATCCATCACAGTGGAGGGAGAGAGACACTAATTTCTTCTCTCACAGGAGCACAAAATAGACAGTGGCAGCGGTGAGAGATGCCAGTTTTACTTTTGGTTCTTTTCTGCACGCTGGCTCTGCAAAACCAGTCCACAAACTTTGCTTTGCTTTGCTGAGTGTGGTCAGGCAAAGCTGAAAGCACATTTGCTGAGTTTTTCAGGGGTCATGGCCCCGAGGTTAGCTGCGGACGCCGCTTTTGATCAATTAATAGACTGCATATAATGAAGCAAGTCACTCTTTTCAGGCCTTAAACTCTACAAAAAAAAACAAAAAACAAAAAACAATCTTGACAAAAAATATCTTTTGCCCATTAACTTACCAATGAATGCCCTAAGAAGACTAATAACCTTCATCAACCAACATCAACAGATACATTTCCACCAAGTTTTGTGTTAAAGCTGCAACAATTCACTGAAAAACTCATAAATTTTATCGTCCAAATGTTCCAAACATTCATGTTTGTTTTATTGAATTATGCTCGGGGTGTAAACTGTCAGTAATTATATTTAGATAACAGCTCTAAAATTCCAGTCTATTTGTTTTTACTGTTTAAAATTTGGTGCCTATTGCTAAATGGCATGATTTCAAATTGGGGACTTTTGCAACTAAAGAAGTCAATAGATGAGGAGAAAACTAACAAAATAAAAGCTGGTAGCCTTCATCACTTTGACAGAGTCGGGATTTTGAACAGGCTTGAGTCTTTTCTGACATGATGATAACAGCAGGTCTGTGAAGTGATGTCTGACTTTAGCTCTTTGCTCAGTTGATTTTGTCTTTTGCTCAAAATTGGGACCCCTTGGAGAACAGCCACATATTCAGAGTTAAATTTGACCTTGTAAACCTCCAACTTTTTTCAGCCTGTCAGTTCCAGCAAATCGCTGCAGAGATCAACTGTACCTACTCAGAATAGTAAGCTTCTATTCTCTTTTATTCCTACATAAACAAAATGGATTCCACTTCTTGGTTAAAGGGTTGCAGCTCAGGTTAGTTGGTCTTCCGTAGGAGTCTGTTCAAAAATAAATGTTCCTTTAAATGTCAAGCTTTCAGAGGACGAGGAATTATGGCAGAAAACGCTCTAATTTTACCCTTGATGCCACTTCATGAGCTGAGCTGAACCAAACCTTTATGGATGAGTCAGAAAAGAACTTAAAGGCCGCAAAAACGTATTTGTTTTTCAACCAGCTTCTTACTGGGAGCATCTGCATGAACACAGTTTTATATTGTCAACGTTTTTAAGTCAAGATGAATGAAAAAGTTAAAGTGCTTTAATCGATAGTTTTTATCAGAAGCCAATGTGGGCGGCGCCACCTGCTGTAATTAACTTAGAGAGTTACCGTCTGTTTCTTTAGGCGGCAGGTATTCCATGTAAAAAAATACACTTGCAACTGCAACTTAAAATAAAATATAAAAAGATTTTCCCAAAGTCACAAATACTGAAATCTGTAAAAATGTTGGAGTTGAATGGTTAAGTGGATGTTAAGAAGATCTAAAAATACACTCTTTCCTTTCTTATGAGAAGAGGAAACGGCCCCAGAGATTAGACCTGGGCCTCCTGAGGATTAAGCAGCTCTCTTGTCTCTCCTGTCAAACACAAACTAATGAACGGAGCTAATTCTTGACTTCTCTTTGACCCGTGGCTCTATAGAGTCTTCATCCCTTAAAGATTTGTCACAGCAGCTTTCTCACAAAAAATCTAACTGGGGAAATGTGAAATACTCCATTTAAAAAAAACCTCAAACAGCCTCTTTCAATTGTCTCCGTGTGGTTTGTGTTGGTTGAAGGGGTGAAGTTAACATGATGTAGCTGAGGTGTTGGTCTCATTTTCTCAGAATCACCATCAAAGCCACTGTGAGATGTTTCTCTGTCTTCACAAATTGGATTTCCTTTTTTTTTTTTTTTTTTGCCGTCACATGTACAGTGTGTGCAAACTGTGATTTGTAAAGCATGTAATTTCCTTAAACGTGTAATTTAAGTTTCACCATTGACACCTGTTTGAAAGTATTCGAGTCAAAACCTATATGATAATTACACGGTTCCGGTGTTCATCTTGCACCCAGCCATCGAAACATTTCTGAATGCGTCTGCCATTGCACACATTTTTTAAAAGCAAACCAGCGTTGGGTGGAAATTTCCTTTGTAAAACTGCGTGTCTCTCAAGTGCCCACAGAATTTCCTCGCACAATTGACTCGACCACAAATTTGCCGACGAACACGGCCCTGAGGGCTGATAATGATTACCATCCCGTCTCGGATACATATTTTTTGGTGCGAGGTATTTACTTTGGGCGCGTTATAGGCCGTAACAGCTTAGGAAGAGCTCTCGGAAAGGCGTATTTTCTTTCCCCTCGACACTCTCTCAGCCTGCTGTCGAGCTGCCAGATCTAAAAGCTTCATTACCTAAAAGACAGACTGGCAGCGGTCTTGACGAATTTCAGATCTGTAATGGAGAAGTAAAGCATACACAGAACGACCGCAGCGGCTTCAACCAAACGCCGATGGATTAGCACAGAATCAGAGCCACTGGAAGGGAAAGGTGTAACTTCTGCCAAAATGTTGTCCAGCGCACGCCGTTCTGAACGATCAAATACATGCACGCTACAATTTCACGTAGACTGATTCCCATTTAATTCACTTATTAAGTAAATCCAGCCTCCCGGGAGAATTACCACTCAATGACAGTAATAACAAGGACAGTTATAAATTGGGGATACCTGATATTACGTCCATTCACAGATAATGAGCCATTTATTGGTCAAAAACACTTAACCAACATGTCATGGCTCAAGTAAAACTCCGGAGGGACAATATTTGGGCTGGATATCATTTATTTCTGGCTCAGCTGGTTCCAGGCCTCAAATCTGTCCCATTTTCAGATCATGCTTACACAATTTGACTCCCAGTTCTGACTTCGCCCTGTCAGTCAGACACAGCAGGGTCAGATGTGGAAGAACATCTTTCGTTTTGCTGTCTGGAGCTCAGAGCGCTGTGTTGTGTAGAGTGTTGTTATCTTCCCGTTGCCTCGGGGAGAAAAAAGGTCACATTGTGGTTGTTTTGCAGATCAGCTGAGGAGCCGCCTGAAGGAGTACGGCCTGGTCACTCCCTTCAGCACCGACTCTCACGGACACTTCCTGTCCCACCTGCTGTCGGCCACCCACAAGCAGCGCGTCAAGAGGGAGGCGTTCTCCGCCGACGCGGAGCAGAAGATTTTCTTCAACATCACCGCCTTCGGGAAGGAGTTCCACCTCCGCCTGCGACCCAACAACAGGCTGGTGGCCCCCGGTGCCATGGTGGAGTGGCACGACGAGGTCCAAGGATCCGTGAATGTCAGCGACGGCAACGTCACCGGCACCAACCAGACTGCCAGCGATGTGCAGGAGAGGATACTGCAACGCGAGCTGCTGAAGACGGATTGCACCTTTATCGGGGATATCTCAGACGTCCCCGGGGCCTCGGTTGCTATTAACAACTGCGACGGACTGGTAAGTCCTCCTTCGCCGTAAAGCCCCTGACTTCCCCGCCCCCCCTAAAAGCCTGTCTTTTCATTCCCAAAGTGCCATGACCTTATCAAGTGACACCAGGGGATTTTCAGACGTCCGTAACTCCTTAAGTTTAGCCCGTCTTTACGTCAGCACTCGACATTTTTACAGCACATTGTTCCAGAGATATTCCCAGACGGAATCACTTTTTGTACAGCAGTTTGTCACGGGTGAGTGCCTATCCATTGCACCCACAAACCTGGCAGATCCCCCCTCCCGCCACTCCGAGCTCTTCCCAACATAAAACACGAGTAGCCTTTGTGCCTCACAAAAGTCTGCAGTGCTATCCTCCCCATCACCCCTCATAAAACACTTGAGCGGTAATTGGGAAATGACCAGGGCAGAAATCTCCTCCGTTAGCCAAAACCAAATAAAACCAAAACCTCTGCTGGTTTCTTTTTTTGGAAAAAGCAACATGAAGGTCGGAGCAGAACTCTTCAGTTCAGAATCACCGCCGTGTTAGAAATGTAAGGCTGCCGTTGTTTTAGCGTTTTATTCTGAACAGCAGATCAGCAGAGGAAACTGAACGAAGGATGAATTTATCCCGTTAATAAGTGCAGTCTGTGTAGCTGCGGTCAGATGTTGCCTAAGTGCACTAAGAAGAAACAGGTGTGCTGCTCCTCAAACCAGTTTTTTTCCCCAAAAGAGAGCGAATGATAAAAAGTAAAAGTTACCTCATGTCTGGTTTAATTTTGGTGAATTTTATTTCCATTTCAGCGGACTGACAGAGTAAAGGCTTCATTAGAGCCTTGAACGTAATAAATGACTCCCCCCGGCTCAGAGGCGTGTCCTCAAACATGATGTCAGGAATTAGAAATGCAGCTGCAGACTAAATGCACTTAACAGCATTTATCACCTGACGCAGGAGTTACTTCACCACACTAGTGGTGGATCTGCAGGAATGACAGAGACAGAGAGCGTGCACAGATATTTGATCACTGTCCTCGGAGTCGCCCTCGCTGTTTACCTGACGGATCAGTTTGAGTGAGATATCTCAGAAACGATTACACAGACGCCATTTCGCGTCGCTCATTAACTGGTCAGTGTTTCAGTTTGTGCGTTCTGGCTGTAGTTGATTTCCCCTCAAGAGGACGATCAACGTAAGAAAAACGGAGCTGCAGCCGTAGAAGACTGTGAGTGTGTGTGTGTGATCGTGACAGATCCAAACCCGGGCCGCTGCAGTTTGGACGACGCCTTAATGGTACACTTTCTGAGAGATAAATTAATGGTTGGCTTGAGTTTCTTCAGGGGTAATAATGCTAAGAGGTGGTAATAAAGAACACCATCTTATCTTTTAAATTATATATTATCATGGCAAGGAGTTTAATCTGTTCACAGCGGTGCCAGCTGCAGCCTTCCTCTGCCCCTCAGGGGCGATACGTTGATGTGGTGACTGTCGATGAAAGTGCTTGAAGGACTTTAATTGAAATCATTGTGAGACATGAAGCTGAGACGTGGCGGTCTGCAGATATCTGTGTGTGTGTGTGTGTGTTAAACCCCTGAGGATTTGAATCTGGGCCAGAAGGTGCTCAGCAGGGGTTCCCTTTATTCTCTCCACGTTAAAACAGTTGTAACAAGGCAGCACATGTTGAGAGAGATTCTCACAGGCGCCTGTGGGAGTGTGAAGGCTTTGACAGATTTGCTCGCCAGCAAAAAAAAAAAAAAGATAAATAAATAAGTGCAGCGTGTGCGATACTGACGCTGAACTGGCGGGAGAAGGTCGTCATGATATATGAGCTCTTTTTTTTTTTTTCATGGTGCTGACTTAAAGGAGGAAAGCTGACAGGTTTTGTTTTGGGTTTTTTGCTTGAAAGCTGAATCCGACCGTCACGGCGCCGTTTCAAGTGAAGGTCAAAAAAATCGTACCGTGATGAAGCTGAAAGAACTCAAACAGAGGACATCAAGCCCTGCTGCGGTGAGACGGACATCAGTGAGCCAAATCAATCAATCAAAGATAAATACGACACGTGCGTCATGACCCTGAAAGCTTATTTCTAATAAACAATGCTCTTTTTAAACATTTAAAAGGTAGTTACTAACTTCCCGAGGCTGGAAAAACTCATTTAGACACAAGTGAAATCTCTGAATTATATTTAGTGAGGCAATTTCAGCGAAGCAGTTTTAGAGCGAGGCCGGAATAAAGCACCAGGCATTAGTCCAAATGAGAGGAGGCTAAAATGGTCAAAGTGCGTTTTCCTGTCTCTAACGAGCAACAGAAAAAGCACTTGAACTTCCCAGAACACAGGCTTGACCTCCCGCATTTCATTTAAACCCTTTTTAGCTACTAAATCGATCCTCAAAATCATTTCTGATTCGTTTTCTCTTAATAGTTTCCACTCAACAACCAACAAAGTCCACAAAATTTGAGTCCTAATTAACATCTTATATGGGTTGGTCCAGACCTCCAACCTCAAGAGGGGCCCCTGAAACTAATTTTATCCCCCAGGGCCCCTGTTGGGGATTAATCCAGCTTTAATCAAGGTCACCATCAACACAGGACATCATTCTGTGAAAATCTGAAAAAAGAAAAAAAAAAAAACCCTCTGTGATGATGATGCATGATTTTTTTTTTTTTTTTATTAGTAAAATCATGAAGAATCGTAGTGATGCAAGAAATTCATCAGTCCATGATACAAATTGCCGTCGATCACAGACTGAATCACCAACAGTACAACTAAAAATGTCTCTCCGTGGAGGAAAGCTGCTTTCGCTACAGAAATATAATTCACAATTACTTTTTTCAAACAAACGAGCACGCACGTCCAAATAAAGACCAAAGTGAGGGATTTCCTGGAGATTTAAACTAAATTCTCAGTTGAAATAGCATTTAGGAAATGCTCTGCTCTTTTTCTGAGATGCTTCATTCTTTCTGAAGTGAACAAGTTGTGGCGTCTCTCCTTGAAATGCTAAATATAATCTGTAAAAATATCACAAAGGCGGCACGAAGCTCCGAGATAATGCCAGTCAGTCCTGCGCTGCAGGATTTTGGTCGTTTCCTTTGATTGGAGCAGGAGGAAGCACTTCATCACTCGGACAGTCTCGGCCTCTCCAAGTCTTTCTTCTTTAAGAAATTTATAGTTGAAGCTTGCAGGAGATCCAGAGCTGAGTGGGGGCCACACAGGATGTGAGAGTTTCTGCTTTGTAAATACTGTTGTGACAGGATGTCACTTTGAAGACGGCAGGTCAGTCGCTTTGTTCAGTGAAAGGATGATTTGAGACGGCTGCTGCTGTTACCAACGCAGCTCATGCACTTAGCAGGAACGGTCACACAAGTATGAAGGGGGAAAAAAACAACAAAACAGCCAGAACCAATCTGAATATTTTCTACAGCGTTTTGCTGATCTTATTTTCTCAACTTTCTATAACCGGAGTCATTTTCTAAGCTGTCAACGTCGTTCAGTGTAGAATTAAAGAAAAAAAAAACAAAATAAAAAAATAAAAATTGCCATGAAAAATGAGTGAAAACCAAAAGCATTTTACCATATGTATGAAGAAAATGAAGAAACCCAAGAAGGCATTCGCGGTTCTTGCTTTGACCACTAGTTGTTTGTGTGTGTAAGTGATTAAAATGGACCCAGACATGAACTCTGCCACTCTTTGTGCTTTAAAATCCAAATTTCTTTTGTCACTTTCTGTGCTGTCAGCATCACTTCCTGTAAACTGCAGCGATCGCTGCTCTTACACAACAGGAAACAACACATTTACCCCGTGACATTCTTTTTCACAAAAACCAGTTCTAAATTTTTTCAATCAGCTAAAGCACTTTATCACATTACAGTTCCATCAGTGCCAATATACAGTAAAATATCCACTTTTTTTCTCAATGGATAGTTTGATTTTTACAACAAAAAGGCCAGAATCTGTATTTATATGGACATAATGTCTTTCTGTGTGAGGCGCCAGTTCTCTCCCCACCTTCTGTTGCTGGAAGGAGGCTATGAACCATAAAATCACTACAAGGGCTTATTTATTGTAAACTTTCCCCTTTACAGCAGGAAACGGACGTGAAGCCACGTTTAGTTGAACATCTATACAATCTGGACAAAGCTGACGTTAACCAGTAAAATCATGAAGGTGCCAAAGAATAAAATCTGGGGATAAAATAAGTTTTGTCACATTAAATTAATAAATAGGTAAATGGTGATGTGGGGTGAAAGGCAGCGAAACCAGAACACGACGCGGTGCAGAACTGGCTGCAGAACGCCATCGTCACTCGTGTTGTTTGCAGCTAAATGCAAAGCGTGCAGGACTGCTAACTCCACATCAAACGCTCTCCAGAGCAGAGGCTGCTGGAGAAAAAGCCTGTCGTTGAGGGCCGGCCGGCTTTGATCTCAAGTGGTAGCCCGAACCCTCGCTAGGTGTGTGTTTTACTGTATCTTAATTATAGCCAGGCTGCTGTCTGGAAGTCTTTACTGCAGCCCGGCTGACGGCTGAACGCTCACGAGGCAGATGCTTCTGCTTCAGCAGCAGAAGGGTTAGCAGCGTGGGGGGTGAAGCCGGCCCGATCTGGGACGCCACCTTCACGCTGGAATGAGACAAGCAAAAGGCCGCCATGATAAAAACTGATTAAGTTGAGGTGAGGACCGGAGGTGGATCTGTCAGAGTCACAGCAGAGGCCGTGTTGGAACACAGGATGAGTGGAAAAGACAGAACTTATTATTCAGGATTTGATGCGTCCTGCTCTCATGGACAGAAAGAAAACCCTGATGCTTTAACCCGTTAACATCTAAGATTCCTGTCGTCCTCCTGGATTTTTCTGATTCACAAAGCATCCTGTCAGTTAGTGCTTTTTCCAGTTTTTCCAGAACACTTACAACCTTCAACATACGGCAGTTTATAGAATGTGTTAACGGTGAACAAGGAGCAGAGTCGCCGACCTCCGGCAACAGCGCGGGTGGATTTACCGCCGTGGCCCAATGTTGGCTGCGACGCGCAACTTCTCAGTTTTCAGAAACCGCTGGAATTTCTCCTTTAGAGCAAACATTCACGAAATTTGACCAATTCGAAGTGCCGTCGTGTGAATGTGCTGCCAGCGGCACGCTCGTTTTCAAAAGGTTCAAATGAATTTGATGAGAGCGGCCATTCGGTATCTTGGCTGAAAAGAAAAGTTCTTCTTCATCTGTGAGGTGCGAAGACTCTTCGGTGCTCTTTGATATTTCGAGGGCCTTTTTTCTGAAGACACATTAGTCTGATCAAAGTCTTAAAATTTCGAACTCATCTGTCGCATCCTCTCTACGTAAAGATGAAAGAGTTTGTCTGAAATCTTTTACTGTTTCACCTTTTTTTTTTGGGGGGGCTCCAACAAGGTGTTTGCTTCTGTCGACAAGATCTAATGACAGTGTTTGATCCTCCAAACATACCTGGTCTGTTAGGAAGCTTTCAATAAAAGGGACGGCACTTTTTTTTTTTTTTTTTTACAAGTTCAGTGAGTCTGTCATAAACAGTCAGGAGAAGGAGGGATATCGGTCAGTTCTGTCAGTCTCTCTCTCTTTCTCTCTCTTTTTTTTTTTTTCACGTGGGTGAAACCTACAGCGCACGACTCTTTAAAAATAAGGATGAGAGCAAACAGCGAAGGAATGCGGCCGACCTCGAAATGTCAGAAGAGCGTGTATGCTGTATCATCCTCCTCCTCCTCCTCCAACATGACTCTGGCTTTCCCTCATGAACTCACAGGGTTTCCTTGTCACAGACTTGATGGTTCACATACTGCAGATATTTTATTGTGGGATCGTTACCCAGAAAGGCAAAGAAGGGGGGAAGCGCATGTTGCAAGTATTTTTGGACTAAATACTTCAAGACGTAATCTCTCCATCTGTTTCTTGTCCAGACGTGTCCGGGGGGGGGGGGGGGGGGGGGGGACAGTCAAGGAAATTAACAAGCTGCCTCCTAAAACTGATTTTAAAACAAATCACACAGTGGCTGACGGAGCTCCAGGCCTCAAAAAATCTTCTCATTCATTTTCCTCGCAGTGAAAATCTCCACACACCATCCCATATACCAGATGGCATGGTGTGGTGGCGCATGGAGAGATTTTGGATGAATTAGAGCGCCGACTTAGAGCCAGGCCTTCTCCTGTGTGTGACCTCACAAATGTGCTTCTGGAAGAATGGTCAAAAATTCCCATAAACACACTCCTAAGGCTGAAGAGGTGAAGCTGTTGTAGCTGACGTCATATTAAACTCTGTGGATTACGAAGGGGATGTCACTTCAGTTCTAATGCGATTCCAGGCAGGTGAGCGAACACTTATGAAGACGCACCGAAGAGGCCAATCAAGTCTTCCTCCAGGCCGGATCCTTCCGGTGATAGTTGTCTGCTGTACGTTTTATTGCGCTCCAGCAGCGTAGTTCTTCTTTGGCCTTATTTGTCCACATGCAGGCCCGTATGTGGATGTTCATCAACTTCACGCTTTTAAACAGCAGCACGCGTGTCCTGAAGGGTCGCTGGAAAAAAGTTTAAGGTGTAATTACTACGACAGAGAGGCAGAGGAGGAAAATGACTGATCACGGGAAAAAAGAAAACCTCCTTTCCTTTTCCAGAGAAATAAATCCAGTTTGGCTTCACTTTTTAGAGACGCACATCACTTCGATCTGAACTACTATCAGATGTCGACCTGCCTGACCTTGGAGTTGTGTAACGGTCTCACACCACTCTGGTACTGTTTATACCCGTCTCGTGTTCTTGATAGTCTTTCTTTTACGGCTCAGATTCTGAATCCAGGCTGTGAGCGTTTCTCTGAACACAGTAAGACCGTAGAACCAACACTGGTTTACAGTCAAAGAGCACGTGGAGCTCGACATTTTAGGAAATCAGTGCTCAGTGCACCTGCACGCACTTTTCCAAAGCACTCGGCAGGTAGATTGGACAAAGCGTCGTCTCTTCATGTAATAAATATTCCTGAGTAATGATTTCATGAGCTCTTCCACCGCTGGAAGACTGCAGCTGTGTGTTTGGGCTCGTCACCACGCACCGTTATTCCTGACGGTGTTGCGTGATGAAACTTGATGAAACCGCCGCAGTGCAATCTCTTAACTCGTCGTGGGAATTGAAATCACAGCCATTTTTGGGGTTAAAAAAGAAAAAAAAGGAAAATGGCATCCCTCTTTATTGTCACCGTTGTGCTGACAGGTCGTGATTTCAAACAGAAATCTGTTTGATTTGCTGCCACATGTCCCTGCGGCTCAGTGCTGCGCGCAGGTTTTTCCAATCCCGCTGATTACGGAACCTAAGATCTGTGTCACATGTGACTCTTTGGTCTGCAGTCTGAACGACGTCGACATGCCGCAAAGTACCAGCTTTTGTTTCATGGTGATAAACAAACCGTAAGCTGCCTGGAAAGGCCTCAAAGCAACCATGAAATGCTGCTTAAGCCGCATTCGTTTGTTTCCATGAAGCAGGACAGCTGGAACAAAGCCCCGTGTTGCATGACGGAGGATCGTTTTCGCCACTTTTTTCTTGCTGTTGTTTTGTTTATTGGCTGACCTTGACACCGGAGCTGACCTGAGCTTAGTGCCAACCTGATGTCTGCCCATCGGTTTTAACCCCCACTTCGGTCGTCACTGTAAAAAAAAAAAAAAAACAACAAAAAAAACCAAACTTGGCCTTCTCTAAAATGTGTGTCATGTTGCATAATCGGCTCTGCCAGCCAACAGGGTGAGGCGCTGCTGTGTGTCTGTGTGTGTGTGTGTGAGAGAGAGAGAGAAAGAGACTTGCAAATGTAAACACACTGCGGTCCTGATGGGTAACGCATCAGTTGGAGTATTCCTTCAGAGCAAAAGCTCGCCTGTGTTGGGATGCTTTAGCTGAAAAGTCCAGCTAACGCTTCCTCTACGAACCCCCTCGGTTGGCCCGAGGAAACGCTCACAATGCTGAGATTCATGGAGTGCAACAAAAATCCAGCGGCCTAAACTTTTGGCCTCTGAGACATAAAAGAGCGTTCTGGACGTGCACAGCTCCTGACATATCTGGAGCTGCTGTGGCAGGAGGGGGAAAAAAAGCAAAGAAAATATCCTTTTTGATTAGAAAAAGAAAGTCAGCCAGTTCCTCTTTGCAGTGAACTGCAGTCGGGCACAAGAGTTTTATTCACTAATAGTTCTTAATGTTCCTTGTTGACTCAGCCAAGGCTTGTTGCAGAGGCTTGACCCCAGAGCTGTTTGGGTATATGGTTTGAGGTGCAGGAGGGGAGGCACACCAAGATATGCAAAGCCAAGCTGTTTCTTCCAAGCGTTCTCCCGAGCGAGTCCAGTGTGTGCTGCCGAGGAGCTGGTATTGATATTTATGTGTTTAAACATTTTTAATCATGACCTATATAAACTCAACAAGAGCCCACATTTTCTGTTGTCGTTTCAAGTCGCACATTGAGAGCTATTCAGCAGCGCAAGGTTGTTTTTTTTTTTTTTTTTTTAATTTTAAGTTTAAAGTGCAGACTCCTCAACGCCTCCTCAGTAAATGTTTGCTCTGCACAAAAAGACAGGCCTAAAAGTAAAAAGTCATATTGTCCGAGCGCAGAACACCGCGTCGCCTCCCTCTCCTTCACTTCCTTATTTCATTATCTGTTGCGCCTTTGTTTTCTTGCAGATATTTCATTCTGGTCAAACATCAGAACACAAAGGAGAATTCTTTAGGAAGCTGCTGGACTTCAAAAATGACAAGGACACAAATAAGTAGAAATATCTGTGTTTTTTTGTTTGTGTTGGGATGAAATTCCTTTTAATGATTGCAAAGCACTTTCAGAAATACTTTGCAAATCTTCTTCAAGGGGTTGAAGACTTTCAGCACACCCCTCCCCGCTTCACTTTTTCAAATCATAAGAAATGAACTTGTGTGTTTTTTCCCTCTTGAAGGATGGGGATGAAAATGGCAGGTAATGATGACGAAGGTTTGCTCACATTTTTGAAAGCAAACACACCTTTGAACAACACCGAGGGTGAAAGGTGGCAGTGTCCTGGCTGAATCCAGACCTTTTTTCAACGTTTCAGTACCTCAACTTTCTCTCTCTCTCTCTCTCTCTCAACGAAAGCACGTTCATACCGACCTCCTTAAGAAGTTTAGACTGAAAGGGACTGTTTTTGAAAAACTGGAGCCCTTCAGCTGAATCCCATATGTTTTTTTTGGCAGACGAGTGCTGTCTGCTTGGCCGGGGCTGATGTTGGGGATATTAAACTGATGGAACACAGGACTCTTGATCCTTTTTTTTTTTTTTTTTTTTTTTAAGGGCTGTGTTTGGGTACCAACGGCCGAGCCTCTATCAGACACCTGCCATTGTCTCTTCTGAACACTGGATGATTAAAAAACTCGTGCCCTGGAGAACCCTCGAGCTACAGAGTATTCCTCGGGTTATTCGAAAGTCTTGCGTAAATGTGACAGAAGGCGTTTTTCAGTTTTCCGCACTGATGATGGGATTGATGCCAGATAATCATCCTGCAGGCATTTTACCTCACACACACTTTCACTCCCTCTCAGAGATGTATTCTCCTGTTGTTTTTGTTTTGTTCGCGAAAGAGATTGGATAATTTTTGGTTCAGATTATTGCACAAATAAAAACATCACCTGGCCTGTAATTGACCCGGGTAACATTCAGCAGGCTAGTCGTTGGAAAAACTAAGTTGTTTGAGGTTATGCAGAGTGTCTCTTATTGTTTAGTGCTCTTTGAAGTGCAGCCTTAATTAAAGGTGCAGGAAGTCCGTTTTTACTGGCTTAGTGTCATCACATCGTGCTGCCACCCAGTGAAACATTTTAAAATCTGTTTACTTTAACCAACCAACAGCAAAGACCTCAGGACCTTTGAATTAAGTCAATGGCCTGACCTCCGATAAGCGGACGAAGATGGATGGATGGATGTTTAACATTTCAGGCAGCATAGTGGTTAGTGCTGTGGCCCCTCAACAACAAGGTCACGGGTTCGGTCCCCAGACTGGGTTTCCTCCCACCGTCCAAAGACGACATATTTGGGTTCACTGGTGACTCTAAACTGTCCGTAGGTCTGAGTGGTTGTTGGTCTCTGTGACGGACTGGCGACCTGTCCAGGCTGACCCCGCCCCTCACCCAGTATGAGCTGTGATTGGCTCCTGCATGCCCAGTGGTAGAAGACGAATGAATGTTTGACATTTTTGCATCATGAAAGACTTGAACAGTGAATCAAGTTTCCCTCTGAGACGATTTATTGATTCATTTTGTGTGTGTTTGTTTGTTAAGAGATTAACACAACTTTTATTCCGCCGAGTACCAATCTTTCACTTCTCGGGCATAAAAATACATCAAATGTCCGTTACGATCCTCATTCATCACTCTTCTCCAAACCCCCCTCCGTCTGCTGATGGAGGCCATGATGGTTTCCTCACTGAAATAAGTTCTGACGTGTTTGTTTCAGCTGATGACTGAGAACTCATTGGCGGTCCCATGAGAGTGTTGACTTCCTGAGCAGATAAATGAAGACATGAATAACACCGATCCAGCTGCTTTAACGGCCCGTATAGTAAATACCTAACGCCCTCCTCCCTCCTCCTCCGTATCTCACCTGGAAACATCGGACCGTTCACTTATCACCTCCTGTGAGCCGCAGAGGCCACACACCACAGATAATGATGTTACACTGCTGCGGCTAAAATAATCATTTATTTATCACGCAGCGGTCAATCGAATCAGCTTTTTCATCTTTGATAACACAGAGATGATGATGTTGAGGTGAAGCGTTGGAAGGAATCCACCGTGAAAGTGTGAACCACATAACGATCCCTTCGGTGTCTCATGTGTTGTCAGTATTGCGATAAATTCAGTTTGGGTTTGCAGACACGATCATTTCAAGTACAATAACATCAAACATTTCTTAGCAGAACTGTCATTTCTCTTAAAGGCCACGTTGGCCTAAACCAAATCCCCCGGTTCAATAAGAACAGCCTCCCAGAGCTGAGGCGGTGCAGCAGATGTGTGTTGGGTATTGTACGTCTCTGAGTTTCTGTTCAGAGTGACGATGAGCTGCAGTTATGTCATTTTCGCAGGACGGCTGAGCTAAAAAGGGCACATTTAATATTTCTGCGGCCTAAAACACAAAGGCAGCGGACAGTGTGGGACATTTCCAGCTGCAGAAGTTGGTCTCATTTTTACAGAATTGATCTTACTGTATCTAAACATTTTTTGGTAATTGCTGTGCTGAATTTAACCGGAGGTTTGGACTCTAATGCCTTTATGCCTAAAATCCTTCCAGCTAAATGAAGCCAAGCTGTCGCTGAATCAGCCAATAGACCAGTCTTTAGAGGGAACTTCTCTGGCATGTGTAAAACCAAAAATAACAGTTTTTGGGACGACCACCTACTTGAGTGTCTGAAGAATCTCGACAGTCCTTGCAGTGTTTGCTGTGGCCTTCTGTGCAGAACTTCCTGTGACAGCAGAGGATGAATCCGTATATTTCCATCACATTTTAACCCCGGAAACACTGAATATGCCTCTTTTATTTCACAAAGTCACAGACTGAAAGAAGTGTTTCGGTCTCAACATCGGTGCGGCCACATTCGCCATGCTGGGGTTTTAATTTACTTCTCTTTCCCAACTTTATAACGACTTTCAGCTCTCTGCACTGGAAGGAGATTTAAAAAGGCAATTATAGTGAAGTTAAAGTAGTTCCTGAAAGTTTAGACTTTAAATCAGGAAAAATATTGGAGAGAGCGTCACCTTTGGACGAAATCTCTCTTCTCTGAGGATAAATGGAGAATTAATTTGTCCAGCTGCTTTGGTCTCCAGAGCTCAGTCATGTCTGTGTTGTGACAGAAAAAAGAATTCAGTGTGTCACATTTTCACATTTCTTTTCAACAGTTGCATCTCTATGGAGCTGCAGGAGGAGAACAAGATTCGTTGACCAAATTTTAGTTCAAGTTAAACTCCTGCACCCGTCCCAGCCCGATTTTAAGGTGAATTTGTTTGGCTACGAGTTGAGGGCTGACTCAACATGAAGAGCTCAGAGTAAATAAAGGAAAATAAAAAAACGCTCCTGCAACAGGAGGGTTAATAATTGCACATCGTGAAGCGAACTGCAACAGCTGCTGATAAACAGATAAACAGTGATTCCTTCAAGTGTAAAATAAATGCAAAGAGGCAAAATCCCCGCTGCAAGTATGAACAACACGAAGCAACATTTCCAACATGAACTTTTTACATTTATGTCTTTTCGTTAACATTTGTAACCCCCAGCTAAGCCTTCCATGGCAGCTACGTGGTTTTTATAGACACTGAGGCCGCCACACATCACTCTGCAGGAGGAGAAGAAAAAAAAGGACATGCCACAAATCGCTGCATATCTCCTGTTGTGTATAGCTCCCCCCCCCCCCCCCCCCCCCCCTCTGCACTTTCCTGACATTCAGGTTTTGATCACTTCTAGCTGTCATCACAGCTGTCACATCTAGTTTTCACCTCAATAAGAGAAGTCATCCCGCTGTAAGTCATCCTTTATTTCAGGATTTATCAGTTTTTTTCTCTGCTGTGGATTCAATGACATCATGTTCCACACATCCAGGGCTTTGATTAGGAATCCATCACACAAGCAACATGTGGTTGGTCATATTGGAGTGTGTTTGTCGGAAAATATCAGGTTATGTTCTGAGTTGAGGTTGCAGTTTGTGATATGAGCCTGGAGGTGTGCGTGGATTTGTAATTACTCTCTTAAAGGAAAAAGTCTCTAAGATTAAATTGGTCTTTAAAAATGGAGCAGCCAGGATAATCATTTGTTTTCACACTTTATCTGTCTTTAAGACTTTTGTCCTGCACGGCAACAGATAATAACTCACCTGGTGAGCGTGCTTTGGCAGTTTTTCCCGAAGAAATGACACACAGCAACATTTTGGGGATGATCGTGTCTTGTTATGCCCGCCGGGGAAACGAGGAGTCGTCTGTGTGGCGAGCAGTGCAACCCGCCGGTCTCAGGACATGAATATTCTGTTAATGAGGAGGCTCAGCTCACAGTATCAAAGCTACACGCCAACCTGAACGAGAGCTTAAATTGGAGTCCGGCCAGCAGCACGCGTAAATAGGAAGGGAGGGGGAGGCTGTGGGGTTGTTTTCCGTTTCACCGGGGACTGTGGGAGTTAGTCAGACTGTGCACATGTGGTGCTTTGCAACAACAACAATGTGTGCTGGATTCATTTTCTGAGTGTTGGTGAAGAGGCCTGCGAGGTGCAGCGGTGGAGCCGGATCGGCCCGCTGACCAAGAGCAGGGCAGAATTTCTGAAGGGAAAGTTTTTCTGTTTTGCAGGAAACGGCCAGATGTCAACTGTAAACGTGAACAAATGTTTCAGCTCATCATTCAGTCTGTACGTCACTGTGTGAATCTCCATATCCTCCCTAATGCACGGGCGTGACTGGACTCTTATTGGAGGAACTCTGAGGACAGCAGGCAGCCATCACAGAACGATTGTGCACCAAAGTGTCACGAACGATATGAAGCTTTGTGGTGGAGGTGACACCTGCAGCTGTTGAGTGATAAATGCAAATCATAGACAACATTTGCAAAATGCACAAGGCGGCATGTGGAGTAATTACAGAAAACGGCGGTAGATGTCACCTGCTCTAAGCCATTATTTGGATTTAATGAGCTGTGCAGCCGCTTTGTTCGTACACTATTGTGTTCCCTGGATAGTGTGAACCTTTCTGTCTACCCTGAACGGGTATGACTGGACTCTTATTGCAGTAAATCTTCAGGTTGCAGGGAGCCATCACAAAACAATTTGGCACCAATGATTCGCTAACGACATGAAGCTGTCTGAGCGCCGCGTGGAGCAGTCGAGTAACCAGCTGATAATTGTAAACAAAAACAAAGTCGCAGGGAAAAGAATGAGAACATGAGGACGTTTAAAACTGAAAATCAGCACATTCCCTCTTAAAATCGTTTCCTGAATATTACAGCAACATCACATTGTTGTATATTTTATGAATCTGCTCTATACGAATGAAACATAACTCATTTCCAACAGAAGCTGTAGATGATAATTAGTTTTTCAGGAACCTTGCCAGCGTAAATTTGCATATCGCTACAGATTCTGCCTTAGTGGCTCTCTGCTGGACAGTAATAATCCTCTCCGAGGGTTTCAGGGACAAGATTTTTCTCTGAATCCGGTCCCTTTGCTGTAAGATAAAGAAAATCTAGAAAGCTTTACCATTAAGATACTGAATATAATTCAGGTTGGTTCGGAAGAGATGACGGTTCTACACCTTCACGTTCCTGACGTTGTGTTGCAGGCCGGGATGATCCGCACCGACTCTGACGAGTACTTCATCGAGCCGCTGGAGAGGGGCACTCAGGAGCTGGAGGACCAGGGCCGAGTCCACGTGGTCTACCGCAGGTCGGCCCTGCTGCAGGCCGCCTCCGACATCTCTGTGGACTATCAGCTCCAAGGTAGGATGCACAAAACACAGGAGGTTTGTTACTGCCGCTGACACAGCTGTCTCCGTCTTCTTACGCTGTCACTAAAGATTCACGAGCACGGGCACAGTCGGTTTAAAAATGAAGTGAACAGATCTTCTATAATCAATCAATCAATCCACAATGTTGTCTGTGACCTCATCAGGTGCTGCTTTCGTAGGAAATAAAAACGCTGCTGTGGTTTTTTTGTTTTTTGTTTTCCTCACGCAGAGATATCATATAGATATCACAGAGCAGCATGATGAAATAATAAAGAGCTGTGTATTTTCTTCAATGGACAGCTTTTTAAATATCACGCAGGTTTAATCCAAACGGGGGACGTGATCGCGGTTCCCATTCAGTATCAGTATCAGTGGAGGAAATAAATTTCTGCTCTGACAAAGGAATTTTGAAGCACGGAAGCAAATTCAGTCCAATCTCCGAAAAAAAGGAAAAAAGCAACCTGTGATCCACAATGAATTATTTCTGTGTTGCTCACTTTTTTTCAGTGACCTTCCGGTGTGAGATGGTTGGATGAACATTTCTGTAGACGTGACCTTTTTAGTATCAATCGTACAGACAGGCTAGGCGCTGACTTCATTTTGTTTTTTTTAACCGTGATATTTTTCCTCTTATGCGCCGCCTGTGATATTGACCAGTTGGTGTGAAATTGTGTGATGAGCCGTGGTGACAGCCTTGGAGAAGTCAACATACACCTGTGGCCTCACAACAACGGAGCCCGTGGGGGGGGGGGGGGGGGGCAGACAGAGCTGCCTCCAGCCCTCCTGGTCTGTTTGTGTCTGCACCGGCTCCAGAGTCTCCAAATGAGCAGCTGCTGAGTGTGAAAGCCGCGACCCGGAAACAGATAAACAGTTGAAGATGAATGAATGAGTGTGAAAGGAAAGATGCCGAGGAAAGTGTTTCTCAATAGCAACATTTTCACATCGCAATCCTTTTTGGGGTTTCTTTTTTCCTGAGTGTGTGTGTGTGTCTTTGACTGACAAAACATCGAGGGGGGAAACTGCAGATATATCATTTATCAGGTTCCCATCATTTCTTTGGGGGGAATTAAATCTTACATGATGGTTGTATAATTAGTGACTCTTTTTTTTTTTGCCTGCTCTCTGAATCACTTTTTTTAATGGATTCAAACCAAAGACACTCCTGAATTACACACCAGAGCATTAAGGGCACATTCAAGGAAGATGTCAAAGCACTGCACAGTGAGTTGTAACGCGCCTTAATTTATCGTTAGTTATGAGGATTAAATTTGCAGAAGTAGAGTTTTTAAAGTAGCTTAATGGCCCTTGATGTATTCTGTTGGCCAGCACATCTCGGTTCTGGGTGATGAATGTTGCAGCAAAGCTGGAGTGGACCTGTTTCTCCGGAAGAGACCGTGTTCGCTCTCTTTTAATTAATGAAGTAGCTGCTCTGGATTCTGTCCATTTCATTGATAGCCATCCCCTGGGCCGCTGATAATGACGCCACGTGTTCCTGCTTTGAAACACTACACTCCCCGAATCTGCTGCTACAACGAGCTTCCGCTCTTCTGGTCGAAAAATTGGCTGCAACCACACCGACGTCAGCGAGGTGCCAACCAACATTGTGTTCAAACTGTTTAGCGAGACACAAAAACTCGAGCAGCAGCGAGGTGTATTTATGGCCGTTTTTCAGAAGTATCAGGAAGTTATTCTAACACGTGTTGTCGTGGAAACCATCATTCGAGGTTTGTATTTCCCTTCTGTTGATGGATTCCGTATCCACGGTGGCTTTAAAGTTGAGTTTGACCCCATTCTTCGTGCTAACCTTTCTCAGTAAACAGCTTTTACTCCAAACGGAGTGTTTCTGTATTGCAGCGCTGTCACCAACACCATCCACACATCATGCCTCGGTGTGACTTTGTTATCTGACACAATCATGTTGGTCTCGCTGTGCCTTCTGGCAGGCGCTTCTTCTCCCGTCTCCTCGCCGTCACGCTGTTATCAGACCCCTTCTGCTTTTTCGTTTCATATTTGTGCTAGCGTCAGCCGTGGAGCTGGCGGGTTACGGATCATCGACAGCGAGTCATTAGTTACTCCGCTTCAGTCAGAGATCCTCTCCGGGGCTGCTGCTGATAGAGCAGGATGCTTTGGCGCCCGGTAGGGAGTTTGGAGTAAACAGCACTAAACCTGTACTGAGGAAGTGTTACCCCACCTTTAGCCTTTAGCTATCAATGAATTATTTTAAAACTTCATCCCAGAAGGGCTGAGGTCTTGGCTGTGTGCAGTTTCTTCCCCAGCAAACTGGGAAACGTCATAAAATCCACCACCATACAACTTTTGTTAAGGTCACTTTGACTGTGGGAATCGAGCCTGTGGCGGCCTCACCTCAAACAAAAGATTATCCCTGTTTATGGAACAGGAATCTGAGAAAATAACTCTCCGGCCCTTCGCTTAATTTCTCAGTTTTAACAATTCACGTAGTAGGAATGGGATTCCGCTGACACTCACGCAAGTTAAACAGCCGTGAGCATTTTCTGTTTTCCCATAAAACAAATTTTTGTGATAGGAGATGCCAAAGAAAGCAAACAAAAGCCGGTGGATTACAGATGGAAAGGTGCTAATAATCATCCAGAACAGTGTTTCCTTACAGAGCTCCTCTGGATCAACAGCGTGATTCGTGGAAGGGATTCTTATCTGGCCAGGCCTCAAAAAAAAAGAGTCAAATAAAATAAAAATCGTTATATATGTTTCAAAGTTAAGAGGTTTAGCATCAAACCTGCTCACCGAAAAATATTAATTACATCTAAGTTAAGGTTCAAAGTTCATCCGCAGATTGAAATCAGACTGAAAGTTGCTCCAAACTGGAAATTGTTTTTTCAACTAAAGTTTTCGAGGTCAACAGTGAGCTTTGGTTTTTACTCCATCGTAACAAAATCATGACACGTTTTCAGATTTAGTTTTTTTAAATTTGCGTCAGGCACCTCAGTCTGAATTGTTGTAGGTTCCTGCTTGTGTTTGCTACTGTGGCAACGCAGATAAGACTGCCCTGTAGAAAAAGAAAGAAGAAAACGAGCCTCTCAGTCGTCTGTTTTGGTTTTGTTAGGCGACAGGAACAAAACACAGGATGACGTGTTCGGTTCCCATCCGGCAGTAGCAGTTTGTGTTGTCTCTATTATCAACAAATGTGCGACAATTTGTTGTCATCGTGACCATGACAGCGGGGAACATGTCATGTTGACGAAGTAATTATTTTAATCCAAATCACCATCTTTTCTTATTCCATGGACCTAATTAGTGTTATTACCATGACAACCAATGAAGACTCAAAGCTCCATGACGACCATCGAGTCGATCTAAAGCTCCAAAACAGCTGAGCCACAGTCACTTTGTTTTTGTGGTATCAACGGCGGAATGAGGTCACACCGTTGCAATAATTACCTCAGGGCGATAGCTGGGGGATTTGTGCGACTCAACACAATACAGTCTGGTATCTATCCTGACAAAAGTCAACAGCTCTCATCCTGTGAACTATTTCTGTCAGTGTGAAAGTTGCTGGCTGTCCCACGGCGCACAGTTAGAGGAGTCACACCGGGAGCTTTGTGGAGACAAAATGACTCAGGTAACCAACAACTGGAGGACGCTGCTGACACGTTGTCTCTGGTGTGAGAAGATTTTAAGTGTGTATACCGAGGCAGCAGCGGGGAGGGAAAGCTTCCTGCCTATCAAACCCTGCAGGTCTCTGCCGTCTGTAGTCGTCAGTGATTTCCTCTCAGCTCAGAGTGTTTGTAAAAGCCAGATTTAAAAGATCAATCAGTCTCTGGGAGACAGAAGGAAAAAGAGAAGGGCTCCTGCAGCCGGAGAATTGATAGGTACTATTATTAGTCTGCTGTTGTTGCATCTACACTAACTAGAGTGGTGTTATTAGTCATTATTACTATACATTTCTTGGCGCCATTCAGCTAATATAATCTATTCATGTGCCCTTTATGTTAGAGTGTACTGAACATGGATGCTCAAACACAGAGAGAAAAACAAAGGAAATATATGATGCGTTTCAAATATCTTCTTTTGAAACGTACTCAAACATAAAACAGATGGAAACTTTTGGTGAGCAATTACACAGTTGTTTTTATTATTGATTATATTTTGATTACAAATAAGACAAAACCAGGTTCATTTTGAGAATTAAGGCGGCGTAGTTTAGGAAAAACATGTGATTTTTGTCTTGATGCCACAAATGGCTTTTAAAGGTGTGGTGAGAGGATAATGGAAAACAGACCGCTTTATAGAAAATCACAAGAGAAAGAGCACACATTTGCACGAGCTAAAATAGTTTTTGGTTTGAGGGGAAATTTTTTATTTATCTGACTCCCGCTGCAGATGAAAATCTGTTCTGCACTCAGACTGGATCCACTTTCACTTCCCACCACGGTGAAAAGAGCAAACAGCCAACGAAAGAATTGCTCAAACACCACGATGGTCCGTGTCAACAGAGACAACGTGACCAAGTGAGATGTGCGACAGGCTGCGTGACAAGGTCAGAGGGCTTCTGGGAGATGTAGTCCAGTATTTTACACTTTTCAGTGTTTTAATTTGAAGGGATGGTTCAGAACAGAAAAACCATCTCAGTGTAGTTTAACGTATCTTCTCTCTTTGAGGCTTCAAGAGGTGACTGTCTTATCTTAACATCCACCCTTAGACCTGATGGACCTTTAACATCCACCCTTAGACCTGATGGACCTTTAACATCCACCCTTAGACCTGATGGACCTTTAACATCCACCCTTAGACCTGATGGACCTTTAACATCCACCCTTACACCTGATGGACCTTTAACATCCACCCTTACACCCGATGGACCTTTAACATCCACCCTTAGACCTGATGGACCTTTAACATCCACCCTTAGACCTGATGGACCTTTAACATCCACCTTTAGACCCGATGGACCTTTAACATCCACCTTTAGACCCGATGGACCTTTAACATCCACCTTTAGACCCGATGGACCTTTAACATCCACCTTTAGACCTGATGGACCTTTAACATCCACCTTTAGACTTAATGGACCTTTAACATCCACCTTTAGACCTGATGGACCTTTAACATCCACCTTTAGACCTGATGGACCTTTAACATCCACCCTTAGACCTGATGGACCTTTAACATCCACCTTTAGACCTGATGGACCTTTAACATCCACCCTTAGACCTGATGGACCTTTAACATCCACCCTTGGACCTGATGGACCTTTAACATCCACCCTTAGACCTGATGGACCTTTAACATCCACCCTTAGACCTGATGGACCTTTAACATCCACCCTTGGACCTGATGGACCTTTAACATCCACCCTTAGACCTGATGGACCTTTAACAGGTGGAAACAATACTTGAGTAAGCCAAATGTGACAATCATATACAGGATGACAATGATTCCTTACTTCTTTAGGAGATCTGTTTTTATATAAAAATAAAAAAAACAGAAACATCTAGCATATTTCCACATTTTTAAATTTGAAGATTAATTTGGCATTGTTTCATCAATAAGATTTAATTATCTTAATAATTTAATAATCTCTTTGATTTATTGACTAACATGCAGTTTTTTAGTCATTTTGTGGAACGCATCAATCACATCACATCACATCGTGTAGCCAGTTGCTGCATGTTGGTCATCCCCAACTGCACACAGACACACAAAAGACACACACAGATGTTCGTCATGTTGACAGACGGGTGTGTGTGATCCGAGGGAAATCAGAAAGTGAGAGCAAATGTCTGACATCTGCTCTCCTGTTATCTGGCCTATTTCACCGGTGAAGGATTCGCCCTCAGCAACACTTTAATTTTCACATGGTGGTGAAAATGGAGTGAGGAACTCATGAGAAGGGCCTCGTGTCTGAAAGTGTATCGATGACCTCGGCGAGCCCTTGGCAGCTTTGGGTGAGAAAAAAAAAAAAAAAGAAATCCGTGCTCTCTGAAAGACAGAAAGAGAAAAAGAAAGAGAGAAAGGGATCCTGAGGGAAAATCGTGATTTATATTTGTCACACAGATGTGTAAAGCAGAATGGGGGCTGGCTGAGTGTGGAGGAATTTGGTGAGCTGGCAGGAATGAGAAACATTCAAGGGAGGAAGAGACAAAAAAAAAAAAAAAAAGCCAAAATTAATAGTCTGTCGTGCGTAATCCTCCGAGAATTTGCCTTAAAATGCGATCTGAGTGTGAGCGGCCACTGAGGATGAGGAGGAAGAAGACGCCTTACCTTTGTAATTATTAAACTAATCACCTTAACAGCTCACACGTGCAGTTGACAAATATCACAACTGTTGAGAGCAAAACCTTTCTCTTTCCCAACACCTCAGTCTGGAGGCAGGTCGGAAAACGGCGGTGCCATTTTTCACTGTCCAGCTCCAAGCTGTGAGGAAATCGCTGTTGGATCTAAATCGTATTCCGGGTCGGACTGAATCCTGTTTTGTCTGGGCCGACGGCAATCAGTGACTCAAATCAGGCTGGTGTGTGCTCGCCGAGATCTGTGATCTTCAGATGCAGATACTGTAGTCGGCTGTCATTCGACCTCGCTGGCCTCAGGATTCCTTTGATTCCCAGACAACTTGCAAAAAAAAAAAAAAAAAAAAAAACTCCACAAAAGCTTCCAGAAGGCTGCGTCAAAACCGGCGATGTCGGTGAAAGATGAATGCTGTTCGACCATCTGTTTCCAGGTGAAGCAGACAGGAGGGCGGGCTTCATTCCTTCTGTCTGCCAGCGGCCGGTGCCAGAAACAGGATGGGAACGTTTTGTCGCTGGCCGGCTGTCGTAAAAAGACGACGCTCTGTGATAATCTGCGGCGAGTCACAAGACAAAGGTTTGTCGACTTGTGAGGGTCAGCAGTTTCATTCCTGAGACAGACTGACACAATGTCGTCTCTCTTTTTTTTTTTAAAAAAAAAAAAAAGGTTATCTGCAGTTTCAGTTGCCTTTGAGCAAGGCACGTCACCGCAAGCTGCTTTTTTAGTATGTGAGATGGCTCATTGTGTCGGTGATGCCAGGATCGGCCACCTGCGTTGGACTGTAACTACCAGTTTACCACCAACGAGTTATTTTCTTTCTCATCAACGCACAACTGAAAGCTGCAAGAGCACTGCAGATACCCTCTTAAAGATCTGCTGCTTTTTAAAGTCTGATCTGATGAGGAGACAGAGAAGGATTATAAATCTTTCTGCTTATTTTCGTTTCATACATTGATTTCTTTTCTGCTCTAAAGCTAATCTGCATCTCGCCAGCACTTTTTATTGGCTGTTATCGATTAAATACACAAAATCTGGGATGTTTCCTCGTAATCTATGTGGCCAAAGTAGGAGTAGTAGTCCAACAGCAGGTCAATGCAATCCAGCGAGTTAAAATGAGGAAAATAAATCACAGCAGTTTGGACAAATAAATGCTGCTGAGATCTAATGTGTTGTTTCTTGTTTGCTTCCTGCACAAACTGCAGCACAACGAAAAAATGATAGCTCGTGAAGTAATCGTCGTAGCTTTGCTGTTTGTTTCTTTGTCCTTTTTTATGAATTGATTTCACACTGAGCTGTGCTGTAATTCTTGGCACACAAAGCCGCTCTGAGATGAATGTAAACACAAATGTCTGCGCTCTTTCTTTCACGATTGAGCTTGGAAAAGGGACATCCGTCTGATTTATATTTTCAGGACGTAAGGACGAGCACAGAGGTGAAAGCGATCTGCCTGAGTGGTTTTCTGGTGTTTAAAAAGGAATAATTAGTACGATTTAGGGCCTTCACTGCTCAACCATCAGGAGCATGTGACTAAATGTGTGTGTTCAAGATACGTTAAAAAAAAAAAAAAAACTGACGACAGCCGCTCTGAAAATCAACAGACTGATGATAAATCCTGATTCAGATGTAAATATAAGATGAGATGAGATAAAGAATAATTATCTTAAATTATATATGAGCTGACATTTAATGGGGTCCACATGTTCAGGTGGAGTCTTCCAGGGTTGAATGTTTACAAATGCACCAGCTGTAATTTTCCTCTGAGTCTGCCCAACAAAACAGGTTGTTGTGAATACGTTTTAGGATTACGCTGCTAATGACGTGAAGAAAGAGTCAACTAAATTAGCATCCAATGAGGGAGAAACGATGGATGTCGCCAACTTAGCAGGAGGAAAAAAAAAAAAAACAGATCAAGGTCGTCGCTATTGAACAAATTTTACATTTCTCTTCTCAGCTGTGATGCATTCGTGAGCAGATATCAGGGAGAGTGTCGAGGGAAAATGGAGCTGCAGCTTGATGCACTGTGATGACACAATTTCAGGATGAAATCAGTGACTCTTTAGGGAGGCTGCTCGTGCTTCTCCTGATATTCCTCCCCGTCCCTGTTTTCATGATGAAACAGCAGATCGGGGAGATATTTTCCACATTGCCTTACGTCTTCAGAAGAATGAACTCTGAACACATCTGATGAGTTCTTTCCATTTGAAACCTGGTGATAATTAGCCGCTCCGGCCCGAGCCAAGGATCTGGATGGAAAAGACCTTGAGAGCATTGAGCAATATTTTGAATCAAAAAAAGAAAAAAGAAACTTTCAGTTGTGTTTTCTCTCCTGACTCACCCTGAATCATCCAGTTGCTTCCCAAAAGTCACATGGCAGCTGAAAGAGACTCATGAGCATCTTTTCCTTCTTTCCACCGCAGAGCGCCTACTTCAAATACTTCAAATTCCTGTTGCTTGTTGTGATACTACATCCAGTGTCCTTCAGAGAGAAACAGCTACCGATCCAGAGGAGGGGGGGGGGGGGGGGGGGGGGAAGACCAAGATTGCATTTGTTTATGAGACAACCCCACAAAAAGGTCGTTTGTTTAGCATTCCCAAGTCTTGCAACACTTAATTCCTGATGTCTTTTGCGTTGTGAAAGAATCAGAAAGCTGCACTAACACAACCCACATGTCTGGAAATTAAAGCATGCACATCAGAGAATTAGCCAAGTGTTGCTGCAAACGTCTCCAGTGCTGCTTTCTTGCTTTTGGGTTCGTGCTAACCCTTTTTTTAAATGAGTTTTTTTACAGCTGAGGTTTGCTTGTGTCACGCGGGCTTTTAGACAAAAGCATGATTGAGAGTAATTATAACGATCATGATCACGACATCAATGTCGTACTGTTCTTATTAAAAACCTGAATGCAGTTTCCACCTCCGGGGTTTTTTCTGAACAGTCTTCATCGAAGGTAGTAGGTGTTGCAGAGAGCCACAAATAGAAGCAGCAGGTGGACCTTCTGTTAAGATTGTCTACTGTCGCTGTCTAAAAACACAGAAAATGTGTGTACAGTATAATACAGAGTGGGAAGATCACAGGTGGTTAGTTTTTTTGTTTGCTCAGACTATGTTGGGACTAACAGTGGTGGGATCCGTTACGACAGTTTCAGCCAGATTTAATCTCGAAAATCTCTCCAAACTGTGTCCTCAGTCTCAGGCGGCATTAACATGCCAATCCACTCCGCCACATTGCCATGGCAATTAAACTTTTCATACAACCCACGTGATTATTTATTTATTACCGATCAAATGGCATCAAAAACACCTTTGAATAAAATGAGCAAAGAAGTCACTCAAAACGCTGCGAACTTGAACTTAGTTATTTAAGTGAAATATTCAAAGGATTAAGGTGGTTTCTGAGAGCTCCGCACCTGGAGCTGGATCGTTACCAACCAGACCAGGTCAAAAGGTAGCACGTGATTGTTGTGGAGCTGAAGGAACGGCCCCCGATGACGTAATAAAAAAATAATGATTGAATTTGTCGCTCGCTGATGTAACGCCGGTGACCCAACACTTCACAAAGTTTTATTGCAATTTGTAGTTTTTTAAGATTTCCTGCCAACGAAAGGAGCAAACAGGACCAAAAACATCCTCGGAGGTAAAAATAGGCTCCATTCACGTCTCAGCATTTCAGCTTCTTACATTTCAGCATGTAATTAGTCGTGTTGGGGAGGGAGAGAGTGGAAACAGTTTGTCACTTGACCTTTCAACGATGACATTGGGTTGTTTGTTCTTTGAGAGAAAGAGAAAGGAAAAAAAACAAAAATGGATGCAGGTCACCAGAATATATTGAACTCCCCTGAAAGGAAATACAGTGAGCATTTCTTCCAAAAAGGCAGTTCGCACCACACCATGAATGAAGCCTAAGTTTTGCTGCGTGTTGTAACTTACCGACCCCAACAAGGCCGGCCGTTGTCTGCTCCGGAGCTCGCTCGATTGCTCTCTCTCCCCCTTTTGACTCGTACACAAACACACTCCACACAAGTTTCTCAACAGCAACAACACAACAACAGATGTAGATCAGTTTGTAAAAGAGAAAACACGCCTGCCGTGAGAAGAGTATAAACTGATTCAGGTTAAAGGGACAGTTTGACTTTTTAAAATTGCCACTGAAAGAGGAATTGAACAGATTCAGACTTTGTGTGAAGTACGACCTGGGACATAGTACACAGTTTGGCAATGAGACTGGACGTAGGAGAGAGCTAGACTTAAAAAAAAAAAAAAAAAAAAAGCTGCCCAAAAAGCTCTGCAGCTCGCTGACGTGACCATAAACCAAAGAAAGCTATTTGTGAATTAGATTTGAGATGAATCACTTCAGCAGCTATCGAACTCTCGATTTCACACCAGCAGACCTTTAAGGTGCTTTTTTTTTTTTATTTTGAGACAATCTGTGGCCAAACTGACGGAGAAGCTGTAACTTATAAAGTAATTTCCCGGCACGCTGTATTTTCTGTCTCTGTGGTAATTTGTTTGAGCGCTAAACTAAAAAGAAATTCTGGCCATTGGAAATATCAATTTTTAACAGTTTTCTATAAAAGATGTAGATTGGCTGAAGTGCTTTTAATGTTTCAGGCTGATAATTGAGGAGAAATTCTCTCTCTTACTGTCAAGTTAATGTGCGACATCGTCCACACTGAGAACCAGGACGTTAAAATCACTACAAACTCTACTTTTCCTATTTTATATGCAAAGCCTGTGTGCTGTTGTCTCGGTTCCTATAGGCTTTTGTCAAGAAGTGTATCGACTATGAAGTCTCGCTTCACCGGTCCTAAATGCTTTCAAATGCATTTTGGTTTAAAGTTGCCTCAATGCAACAAAACAACAGAAACTTTCCTAAGTCTGATTTAAAAATATCCAATCAGCCCTTAAGTTAACCTGACGAAGCATTCAGGACCAAACTCCAGCTGAAGTTCAGGAAGACTGGTGCTTCAATTCAGAGCTGTAATGCAGCAAAGAAAAAGTCAGCAGCTTTTATGGTTCATCTTTACAGCGTCAGATAAATACGGTCTGGAAACGTCTGTGGATTCACTTAAATAAAAAAAATTATGTTGTCAGACAACAAACAGACTGATTGTGAGGTCAGGAGATGCTGCAGAAGCGAGTGAGTCCATTCCACCCTGATGACAAATTAATCAGATGAAACACTGTGAGACAGTTTTCAATCCTTATTTCTTGGTAGTTTGGTTAAAATGTGCGGTTGCTGGTGGTCTTGATGCAGAAACACACTCATAGTGCAAACATGAAACGCAGAGGCAATGAAAATTAAATGTTTTTTTGATGCCATGATGTTCCGAGTATTATATAAAAGAGCTCTGTAGCACTAAACATCTGACTTTTTTTTTTTTTTTTTCAATCAGCTGAGAAAGGCACAAAGCTGCTGCCATGATCCAAAACGAGCCATTTAGTGTCTCAAATGAAGTTTTCAGAAGCTTTGCATAACATTTCAAAGCTGGTATACAGTGCTGCTTTCTGCAGATGAATTAGCAACCCTTGTGTTATTTTTCTTTGGTGGTGTTTTGTTTTTGTTTGTTTGGTTTTTTTTTTTGAACATGCATATCACCACAAGAAAGGAGTGCACAACCTTCAATTGCTCAGCAGTGAGTGGGAACAACAATGCTGCAAAGTGAGTTCCTTCAGAAGCAGCCGGTCTGAGAATGAACGTCAGAAACATAATTCACATTAATTACCTGTTTGGCTTTCTCTGTTACTTACTGCGGTGACTTTCATACTGAAACGTGAAATTTTTCCCAACAAGGTGCCACGACTGCGTTTGTTCCAGCAGAATTATTGAGCAGCTTTTGGAGATGGCCTTGACTTTGGCAGCAGACGTTGACTTTGATGTTGAAAACCTCCAGCAGGTGGTGAAATTAAAAATTAATGAGGGAGTGAAATCTCAATTTAATGAGGTCCAGTTTGTGTTTCATTTGCACTTTGCTTTACAACTTTGTACATATTTACATATTAATCTGCTGCAGAGACACGTGTGAGATACAGCAATCTGAAGTGTGAATGGCAAAAAGGGAATTTGGACCGGAGGATATTCCTGTTTGTGTTGTGTGACCATTTCCTGAATATGAGGGCAGATTTCATTGATATCTGAGGAAACCATCTTTGGACAGTCTGCGTCTCTCGCCTCTTTTCAGAATGACAGATTTTATTTTGTTTAGTAAGTGATATATGTAAAGTTAAAAATTGTTGATCAGTGGCTGACGAGCGTGTGACTTTTTCCTCTGTTTGAGCGTAAAGATCGTTTTTGTTAAAAGAGAGCGTGAGAGAGAATAAAACCAGTTCGGAGGTTTTCACGTCCTGCCAGCTTCAAGCTTCCAGCAGCTTGCGCCAATTCAGGAAGTGCAGGGCTCCGGTATTACCTGCTTGTTTCGTCCAGCTGGGCAACCATCTGTAAACTCATCAAATCCCCTGAGCACACTTACCTGTTGAGCTAATAGTTGAAGTTACACCCAGCAGACAAAAGGCGACCACTCTGCTGACTGCTCTGTGTTAGTTTGCGCCGACTCTCGGGGGAATATTCGGTTCTTTAGCTTCTAAATGCTGCGCTGTGTTTACCAGGTAGCTGCTAACTTTGTTTGCCTGCTTGGCAGGTAGTGTGCACTCAGTTTATTCAAGATGTTCGCTGAAAACACCTGCCTGTGTACGAAGGTTTAAAAAAAAGAAAAAAGAAAGAGAAAAACTACAGTTGTGGGCAGTAAAAGCAAAAATAATGAGCTGAGATGCAAAGATGTAGATTAAAAGGGGCTGCAGAGTCCGGTTGGATTCCTGAGTCTAAGCTGTGGATGACAGAAATCTGTGACATCACCATCTCATCTCCGACAGCATTTTTAGCTTTTGCACTGAAAAACTCCAAGATTATTTGCTTTGCTGAAGCAGCCGAGACTTAGAAATCATTAGTGATGCTTTAATATAAAGCCCAGTGGGAGCAGAAGTGTTGGCTTCAATTTAATGCCTGAAACTCCCCATGAGGCTGCTAACGGTGATACAGAAGCTCCAGGTGGGCTGCTGAGAATGCACCCTTTAAACTCTCCACCACACCTTCGGCTCAGAACCGCAAACCTGCGTGGCGTCTCTGCCAGCGTCTTTTTCTCCCGTTATTGGTGCGCTGCTGGTAATTAGGCTGCTGTTGTTGCTGCTGCGGCCGCTCATTTTCAACCTTATTGACGCCGAGGGGAAGAAAAAGAAGGCTAAAACAATATTACCTCGGCCGTAAAACTCGGTGCAGCTACGCCAGCTTTTATGTGCCCCGGGGAGTGAAAAATTCCCTGACATGACAAGCGGCTTGCCAGCACTAAATCAGCTGCAGCTTCAGAGCAGACCACCGTGCCGCCAAAGCCACGACGCTCAGGAAGGATGGCGACTTTGTTTTGTGTTTGTCATTAGAAAGAAGGATTTGTGGCGCTGAAGTGGGCCGGCATTGATTCCAGACCGTCGCTCGCTGTGAAAAGCCACATTTAGCTCCAAACCGAAGGAATAACAAAACATCATTCATAGCTACTGTAAAACGAGAAGACGGGGGAAGAAGATTTGTAGCGTCGACGCCTTCGGTCGCTTCCTGGGTCTGGACTAATGGAGGCCATGCATCAGACTAGATGGTGCTGCATAGAAGGAAGTGGCCTGCGGCGTTTTGTGCTCGGACAAACCCATGATCGTCGCCGCCAACAGCCACGGCACATTGTTTAACTGATTAAAATGAGTGAAGCTTGACCAAGCACACTTTAATGTCTGCCGCCAGCCGTTGATAGCGGCGTCCCATGGAGAGCGTTATCTTGTCCTGAAGTTTTGGTGCAAAGTCCGGCGTTCTGGGAACTGCTAAGAGTTTAATTAATTACCTTATTTGCCTTCATGAATTTTCAATGGCGGCCTCTGCTCCAGTCGCTGTTGATGAAGGAGGGAAATCAGCAGGCCGGGCTTTAATGAAGAACTTCTCTCACTTTACTCACTATCAGCATCACATTTGTTCAAAAAAGGCTGTTTATTGTGTTTCCTTTGCATTTTGCTGTTTGTCTCCAGCTTTCAATGGAGCCTGGAATACTTCAGTTCAGCCTTTTTGAAATATCGATAATATCATCTGGGTTTGTCATGAATGAAACAAAGAGAAGGTCTTTTTGTTTTTAACTGACAGACTGCAGGGAGTTTTAAGTGTTGAAAGCATAAATAGGCGATGGATGTGTGTAATTTTTACTTGGTTTGCAGTCTCACAGTCAGACAGATCAGACCCCCCCCACACTGCTTCCACCTGCCCACAAGGTAAATGTCTTGTTTCTTTTTCACTGAGCTCCTTCCAGCCGCGGTCAGGGTGACACTCCAACACGCTCTCCTGACACCAGTGATCAGTGAGTGTTTCCTGCTCAGTGTCTGACGTACGTGAACGTGGCCCGACATCTTTGTAGATTTCCTGAGAGACACTTTGCTTTTGCATGTCGTGAATTTTATGCAAACGCCTGTCCTCAATCTTCCATGCACACAGCTGGTACAGTACACGACAGGACAGAAACAGATAAAAGGATTTGCAGCTCATATTTTAATGCAGAAAACGCTGCTTATTGTGGCTGTAAATAGTAGTTTGGTATTTTTCCATGCATGAAGACACTTTGTCCTTTTTCTTACAGTTATGATTAGAAAACTAAAGATCTTCATCCGCAGCAGAGCAGCCTGTGGATGAATTTAACCACAACCGCAGCGCACACACACACACACACACACACACACACGTATACATCCCTATAATACGTTCCTCTGGAAGCATATCTGAGTCCTCCTTATTAATGAGGCTGCAGGAATGTGTGAGCGTCTGAACGGTGCAGTGTGGATATTAATGCCGTCACAGCAGACACAGTAGATTTCCACTCCGAGGCTGATGGCGAGCTGCCTGTCGCCTACCTCTGTGCCATTTTTAGCCTGCGGCTGCTCTGGCCGGCTTCGCTGCCACCTTGCTGCACAGTGCCACGTGTGGGCAGGAGCCGGGCGTTTGTTGGGGCTGCTGCTGCTGCTGCTGCTGCTGCTGCTGCATGCTGGGGCTCCCGTGGGACTGGGCTGTGGTGGAACTGGGTGTGGGGGACCGACTGACCGACAGGGCGGGGGCGGGTCTGCAGCTGACTGAAGCACACTGGCGATCTTAAGGAGCGCTGCTGAGGGGAAGTCCTGTGCGTTTGAAGTAGGGACCTCAGAGAGGCTGTTTACTCAGGAGGGGGTGAGGCGGCGAGGGAGCGAGGGAGGGAGGGGGAGCCGCTGGGCCGCTGCACAAGAATGCCTGTGTCATGACGGGAGCAGCAGAGAGGAGGAATGTACTCCACAATCCCAACACTGTAGGAGCTGGGCCACGGCTGAGGTGGCAGCCATTTCTCACTATTTATTTTAGCTCCCTCTCCACTCAATCACCGGCCCTGTCTGCGGCCCTAAGCATCCCTGGAAAAATGAGAAGTGGCCCGCGTTTTTATTTATGGCTTGAGATTCGCCTGCATTTGCCAGCTCTGTATCTGCACCATACAAGCTGATGAAATATAAAACCTGTGACCTTTTTTGTTTTTTCACGCAGTTTCTTTTTGCTTGAATCTTTTTATTTTAGTTTTTATAAGTGGCAGGCTTTCATATTTTAGAGGCTGTCAGTTGGATGTTGGTGGTTTACTGTTCACCCAGTTTGGTGATAAATAAGACGGCACGACTGAACAGTTTGATATGGGTTAGAAGAGCGGCTCAGTGGTTTTAGCTAAAGTCACTGGAAGGAGATTTGTTTTGACTCGTCCCACGGCCAAGTTTTCTGACACGGCAGGATGACGGCTGACCAAAACGTCTTCAACACACAGGCTTCTTTTGAGTCCATGTGACCTTTGTTTACCAACCCCGGTTTGTTTGCAGATTGGCCGCTTGAACCTACATGAACCTGCTTTATTTAAGCCGAAGTCCGACGCTCGTTTTGTTGGCGGACTACAGGAATAGAAGATGACGTGCGTTCCCTCAAAGCTGTATTCAATTTAAAGAATGAACACAACGCTCAACGGATATGTACACAAGCAGCAATTGAATTTAGCCGTTCTGCAAGTGGGGAATATTTGCCAAACAATGTCGGCTGTGAGCCCATGATCGATATTCAGGGTGTGCTTCGTGTGCGTATTAGTGTCAACAACACGACAACAGCAGTGGGGAAGCAAAGAGTGGATGCTCTTAAATGGGCTCACAACAACAGATCATCCTCTCCACAGCCGGCTCACTCTGAAAGAAACCAAACCAAATTTAATTGAGCTGCAGTATTGATAACTTTGGGATTGTTCTGCCACCCCCCCCCCTCCCAAAAAAAAAACTAAACTAAATCTTTCCTTGGCTGATGGTGCTTCTGTCAGACGTGATGCCTGTTTCAACTCAGCGGGCTCATGCACTTCAATTCAATTTAAGATTTAGCAGACAGATTAAAATGACCTCCTCCAATGTGGCTGAGACCAAATAAAACAAAACTGCAGGCACGATCGCAGCCTCACTGCTGGCCAACAGCTACAGCAAATAAAAATGCACCCTGACGGTTTTTCCTCACCGCGGTTTGATACCTGCAGCGCTCCTGCTGGCTCCTTTATGGCCAACCAAAGCTTTTTTTTTATTATTTATTATGGAGGAAAATTTGTTCTCCAGTGCTTCGTACTGTAAAGCAGCAAGGCGTGAAATACGGGGTCGTTGGATTACCAAGGGCACCGGCTGAAGGATTTCCTATCAGCGCCGCTCCCTGAGAGGCTCCACAGAAACGTCCTCAGCCTTCAGAGTGTGAAGCTCAGCACTGTTTTGGGGCACGTGAAATGGTGCAGGGCTGTTCCATCAAAAAAAGGGAAGCATTAGCAGTTTGACTCGGTCCCAGGGAGCGTACAGGGGGGACCAAATACTGTCAAGTCAGGTTATTAACTTTACTATCACAGTGAGTCTAATTTCCCTGTTATGTAACCCCAGAGGATCATCTTTATTCCAACAGTAGGAAAACAAAAAAAGGCCTTAAACTAACTGTGGATTGTTTGTCTTATGGTCCCATTACGGCCGCTGATTCACGTTGAAACAAATGGAATTGTGGTTTGACTAACTCGATAGAAGTTCAGCAGCGTGTGAGTCGCTTTGGACCTGTAGCCCTTTTTTCCAGCTGAAGAGATTTCCAGCGGATTTCACGAGCTTGTGAGGTTTCCGGGTTTTTCCGAGCAGTGCCGTCACAAAGCCAGCTGTCCCGAGGCTTCGTTAGCAGCCAGGAGTGAGTTAGCGGTTTGACTCATTAGCTGCGTGTGGCACAGTAGTCTGCACGTTCAGAGAAAACACACGCTGAGTCACCGACTCAGTGTCGATCATACAGTGAGCATGAGATCATGAGATCGTTTTGCTTTAACAGAATATAGAAGATAACAGAAACACTTCAAACGCTAACACCTTAGTGATCCTCATTGTTCAGCTCTTCAGGTGTAATGAGATCCAGCAGCCGCACCAGCACACTTGACTTCTAATGCAGCTTTAATCTTCTGACCGGATCCAAACTGAATTCTTCATTAAGCCCCGAGGCTGCTGTTGTTGACCAAACCAGCAGTGATCTGGTCGTAGAATGATATGAAAGCAAAGTTCAATTTTGCAGCTTTTATAATGAATTCTTGTTCTTTAACCTCCTGCTCTGTTCGTGGCCTCTGTCTTGGTCTCTGTACAGAACCGGAGCTGGATGTGCCCGGGACTCTGGACTCTGTGGCCCGGCAGGTCAACGAAACCATCCGCCGCCGTCGGCGCCGAGACGCCGGGGAGGACGACTACAACATCGAGATCCTGCTGGGGGTCGACGACTCGGTGGTTCGATTTCACGGCAAAGAGCACGTGCAGAACTACCTACTGACTCTCATGAATATCGTAAGTGTTTGGCTCCTTGTGTCGACGTTTGTTGTTGTAGATCTGAATATCATCATCACACATCGGTGGAACTGTATGCGCTCTCTGAGGGATGATTGAATGTAACGTCATCGCCGGAGTGAGACGCTCCAACTTGTCTCCCAGCAGGGAGGAATCCACTTGAAAGAGAATTTCTACAGTCTGGTATTATCGACGGCTGAGTGCTGGCTGCGGATTCTGTCCATTTTTTTGTTCTGTCAAGCTCCTTTGCAATAACGTCACGTTTGGAGGAGAATGTGAAGAAACAGGGATCTGAGCTGCTCTGTGCTGCAATCAGACAGTAACCACACTGCCCCCCCCCCCTCGTTTTATGGTCTGCTTTTCATTGTTTAAATGTAAATGTAATTTCAATATATATTATAGCCACATCTGAAAGCATGCGGTGCTGCTCTGGGACCACAAAGTCACATGAAATTGAAGAACTTCAACACAATCTGAGTCGTTAATTAGACTCCAGACGTTAAAGCGTTCACTTTTCAGCCTCGGGGTTTGCGACCACTTTTACTCAGGAAACCTTTCCCTTCTCGAGGAGGATCACTTTAATCATCACTGCAGACATTTAAACTCAATTAACGACACAGGTAGTTTGATCGGGATGAAAGTGTCGTGAATTCCGTCCACACTTATTGACATATTCCTGTTTCGTGCCCTGGGTCTAGTGTTAGTCATTCACAAAGCATTCCCTTTCATATTCACAGCGTTTCAAATTGAGGTGCTTGTTGTTAAAAGGTCACTCATGCTGACAACAACAAAAAATGTAAATTATAACTCTGCAGCCTTGGGGCACTTTTATCCTCCGTCAGCTTTGAAGCATTTACTTCAACTCTGGCAGCAGAAGGCTGAAGCTGTTTTTACACGCTCCCCGCCTGGTGCAGAGCCAGAAGCAGACAAGGGCAGTGACTAATTGCTGCATCTAGCAGCCAAAAAAAGCTGGTGTTTTCTCAATTGCCCAAATGAGTCCTTCACTTCGAGTGTCTTCGAGTGAATGTGAGAAAAATAAGGTAAAATAATTTGAAAATAAGTGAACTTTCGGGTTTTGCGGGCCAGTAGTAGCGTTTCCAGAGTCGTTCCAGTCGGAAGTGACGCTCCTGTGTGATCAGCGGTAACAACCACAGTGTGATCTGAGTCTCCGCTGTGTCGGCTGATCCAGACACGTCTGTCTTCTGTAAAAACAACTGCTTCCATTCGGGGTTTCGTTTTGTTCCTCTCAGGGGTCACTGATTCAAAATACTTGGTTGGTACTTGAGAATCGCTCGAGACGGCCGTTGGAGTTGAGAGTCGGGTAAGAGAGGGCTCATGAACGGTTAGGGTTAGGGTTAGGGTTGTGCTTCCACGTTTGCTCCTTTTCACGGATCTTCTTCCCCCGCCGCTTCCTGTTGGGAGAGGCGTCACTCCACTCCTCTGCAGCAGATCTGCAACGAAACAAAAGTACAAACCGGAGGATTCATAATAGCAGCTCACGGGTTGGAAATGGGACCGCCGAGCCGTATCGCTCTGATTGACTTTTAAAGGATCTGGATCCGTTTAGCTGTTTGGGCTTGTTTTTTTTTTTTTGATAGAATAGACCTAAAATGGAAAAGTGATTTCACAGCAGGAAGTGCCAGGCGCCCAGTTTGAGCTGTGTTACGGACACCTCCACGTATGAGCGAGCAGCACTGATTCTGTCCGGGTGATATTAGCGAGTCACAGTCGGGCTCTGCTGATTGCAGAAAGGACTGGCTGTGTTCCCTTTGACTTTTCATGCATTTCCCAAAAATGTTTCATAAATCAGCACAAGATAATCCTTTCAAACACATATTCTCAAAGGTTGATTGCAGAATCGTGTTTTCTACCTTTTTTTTATCTTTTGTCTTCGTACACTTAGACCTCTTGACTCTGTTTATGCAGAACAAAATGTTCCCATATTGTGTGTTTTTGTGTTTTGGAAATGAAAGCAGTTGAAGAAAAAGCTGAAATGAATTAGCTAAATTGAATTGCCTTGATTTAAAGAACAATCCTAATCGCAGCACTCGATCCTGGCCGCCCGGCATCATTCTTCAGATGAGCTGCATCTGCTGAGTGGATGGAGGCTTTTCTGGAGCCACTGAGAGGATTTCAGTTATTTGTGTGTCGATGGCGGCCAATCAGGACCAGTCAGTTATGCGTTTCCTGGAGTCTGGGTTTGGGTTTGAGAGGCTGCCCAGGAAAACGGATGAATGGACTGAATTAACCTTAAAATCAAAACAAATTCTTAATATTTCATTATTGCGAAACATGTGACATCTGTTTATTTTTTACTGCAGAGGCCTATTTCTGCCTAAAAATAATAAAGTCCTTCTCTCTAAACTACTATCTAATCAGATTAAGTCACATATTTGGCCCAGATTCTCATAAATCTTTTAATTCTCAAATAACTTTTGTGAATATTTCACTTCATTTTCATTTAATCTCTTTATATTTCGACTCATTTGACTTGATTTTTCCGAGTAGTGACACTCAAATCTCACAATTCTAATTTCACAGCTCACTTAATAATATAATAATATTATATATAATAATTCAATGAATTAGATTTGCCATCTTATTATCTAATTATATATCTAAGTTGGCACCATTGCCGGTCCAGAACAATTCATCTACACTCCTGAATTCCAGAGATAATTAAACTTTGAGGTTTAACATTTCAATAAAATATGATGTTTCCACTCGTGACCCGGCCCCGGATAAGCGGATGAAGACGGATGATGTTTCCTTTTTAAAATCTTCCTCGGGATAACAAAATGTTACAAATCTTAGATTCCTTCACTTATTTAAAAGTTTATAAAAGTTGGTTTTATTCCAGATATGCAAAAGGGTGAGATGTAAAATCTGCCTCCTTCCCTCCACTACTCATCAACTGTCTTCTATTCGCACCATTTTCCACAGAATTGTGGCTGTTTGGAACATTTTGTATGAACCACACAATGAGGATGGAGACTGTGTGTGTGTGTGTGTGTGTGCGCCGTGATGCGATCAACAATTCTCAGAATGAAGTTTCTTATTGTATTGTAACATCCTCGGTCATTACTTGACCCCCCGGACACATTTACAGCTCTGTTGGACCGCTTTCTGTTTCTGAGTCTCTCATGACGTTCATGGAAGTCCGAACGTCCAACTGTGTTCTTCATCTCCATTATCTCCATGAAACACGCAGAACAGAGCAGTCCGTCTGTTTCTTTCTTGTGATTTCTGATATGCTATATTGACCCGTCTGTGTTGTAGTGACGTGGAGGAGGTTTCCTGTCGTTATTCATTTCTTTTTTTGGCTGCTCCCTGGAACCTAAAACAAAAGATCGTGAATGCTCGTTGATCTGTTTGGGTCTCTGATGAGAACGTCACAACACATGGTGGGAATGAAATCGCTCCCCCGCTTCTTTTTTTCCTTCCTCTTTGTTTGTTCCTCTCAGCTTGTCATATATTGATACCGGCCCTGTTTTTGTTTAACATAAGTCCTGAAAGTGGATGCTGTTATGTGTCTCCTCTCTGGCCATAAGGTTCTTCAAAAGTTATTGTCCTGAGCCGACCGCTCTCAGCAGAAAAGGCATTTTTAAACAAAATCAACCCGCCAGCTGTCGAGATAAGAGTCTGAATCTTTTTCACAGGATGATAATCCGCCTGTCTGAGGTCAGAAGATTTTAACTAATAGCATCCAAATCTAAATCCATGAACTGGAAAATAAATAAAGCAGAACCTACCCAAATAAACCAGGGGCTGATTGATGAGCGTGTCTCCTGGGACATTAAGTAACATCTGACTTTTATGGACCTCTGTTGGTGAAATTCAGGTACTGCGGCAAAAATCACGTCGACAAGAAGCATTTTAGGTTGCACTGCATCGTGTTGGGAACATACGGCCATCTAAATGTAGTCTAATGTAAGAACACCACGGACAGGATCACGCGTCTCCCCAACATCTACATGGCAGGGCCGTAAAGGGAAGTTATTCAGCCATCATCATGAAGAAAGCCGGAGAAAATGATGCATGACTGCTTCTGTTGATTCAGAATCCGCCTACAAGTAAAAGCTCAGATAAGCAGGCGAAGCCAGATGTACGTGAGCCGGAGTGATTTTCAAATATCAGCTGCCTCCTTTTCCTCGGGTCGGGAAACCCGGGATCAAGGATTTGTTCCTGTTCAGCCACAAGAGCATTATTGAGGTCTAGTATCAATAAAGGTGTTGTCTTCTGCGTCTTCCTCAGCGTAACCGCCACATCAGGGAAACACAGCTGTCTGAAATGAACAGATAGCTGTGGCGGAAATAAGCTTTTGTGTCGTGGAAGTAAGGAAAAGTGTGTGTGGGAGGTGACCGTCTGTTTCTGGCACGTCACACAGTATTTAAAGCGCAGCAGGTCGATAAAGTGAGAATTTCATCCACTCCATTCGTCTCGTTCATCAGCTGCTGTTTTCATCACGCTTCAGGCTTCACGTCAACTCTTAGCCGTCATCCAACACTGAATCCTGCCAATCATTTCATTTACTCCGCCGATAACACTTTGTGATGAAACTCTTTCTCTTTGTGTATGTTATGTAACGTCCTGTTAACACATTTATCGGCTCACATTCACATGAAATCTTTGTAAAATTCTAAAGCGTTTTCACTCAAAAGCTCTGACATAAAGCCAACACAACAGTTTGTGATGTTTAATGGACTGAAGAGAGACAGCTGTGGAAGCGAAGGGGATCCATTTCCATGCCCCCCCTCCCCGGTGATGTGCCGGGGCCATTTTGAGCTGCGGGCCAGTGAGCACAGTTCAGGATAAAATGTGAAGAAACAGAAAGCGTGAGAGGAGGCGCAGCAGTAAATGCGTGGAGGAATCTGTTAAGAAGTTGCTGTGGTGTCAAGTACGTTGTTATGAACGGCCTTCGAGAGCGAGCGAGCGAGCGGATCAGCGAGTGGGAGTGAGATAACATGCGGAGTAATTTTAACTCACCCCGAAGCAGACGCAAGTTCAGGCTGAGCAGCGTTTAGCAGTTTTTGTTGTTGTTGTAGTTGTTGTTGGGTCATTTGAAGGAGTGACCTCGAGGAAGACAGCAGCTTCGAGTTTGTTTCACTGCTCTCAAAAAGTCGATCAGGCCAGAACCGGAGCGCAGAGGACAATTAAGCTTCTGATAATATTCTGCTGGAAGCTTTGTTTTTGCTTTTGTTTTTTCCCCGTGGTAGGACAAAACTGACGCTGTGCGATGAGGCGGATAATATTTGTGAGGATTCAGTGGCCCAAAGAAAATGAGACCAACAGCGGCGCTGCCCAAATGCTCCTGGTCGCTGAGTAGAATCTGGAAAACCGTTGATTTGTTCAGTGATTCTGGTCGGAAAGCAGCGAAGGGCGTCTAAACAGGAGTGGAAAGCTGGAATCATTCGTTTTTTTGATGAATCAATTCCACTTTAAATCATAACTGATTAGTTATCGAGCTGGAAGCCAAGCTTAGCGTAAACAACTGGCTGCGAGGGGAAACATCTGGCCAGCTGTGTCCAACGTTCAGCAGCATTTCTGTCATTCTAAATGTCACTGATCGATGCCTTGGATGTTTTATTGAGCTTTAGATGGCAGAAAGGCTTCTACTCATCCTCTAACTGCACATCGTAAGAGCTCAGAGAGGACAAAAAATAAAAATGATGCTGCTCGCTCACTTTTAATCTGACTGGTCTGGCCATTTTCGTGCTGCTGGTTTTGAACCGAAACCCACGCAGACACGAGGAGAACATCCACGGAAAGGCCCCAGGCCGGGAACTGACTCCACGACCTTCTCATTGTGGGGGGACAGCGCTAAGCACTATGCCTTCAACATTTTAACAGGAAAATCCGCTAATGCATTCAACACGTCCCAGATATCAGCAGCATTGTTCGCTTTGACACGCCAAAAATAAAATGTTGTTCTCATTCGGCCAGCTTTCAGAACCTCGGACAGCGTCACGTTAAAACCAGCGATCTTCGGCTCAAAAAGCTGAAAACATAAAAACAAATTGTTGTCTGTTGACAATCGAAATTTATTCTGGCTTTCGCTGTAATACTAGTGAACATAATGATAATAATCATCTTGTTTTTGTTACTTTTGGCTTTACAGGTCAGCCAAATCACTACCACACGACCTAAAACAAAAAAAAAAGGAATAAAAATCGGACATGAACATTACAAACAATAATAACAGAAATTAATCTTGCCTGACCAGCATGTGTTGTTTCTGTTATAATGGATTTGCTGCCCGGTGGGCTTTGTAAGAAAAAATTAGAAAGGGCTGCGTTCAGAAATAAAGGCCCATTTGAGCTCTTAGTTTGAAACAATAATGTGAAAACACTTATCCGGCTAAATCTGCATATTAAAAAGAAGGAAACTGGTCTGAAATAAAAGTCTGTCCCCTGCAGCTGAGTCAAAGGAAGACACTCATCACATCATTGGGGAAAAACAGCCAACAAGAGAAGCCCTGACAGCTGGAGGTGAAACGTCATTATTCACTGAAGGTGTAGTGTCACGCAACAAAGGACGAGTGTTGACAGAAAGGGATGTAAAGCAGCGTGATGGCTGCTGAGACCTGCAGCCCCTCCTCCCCTGATTTAAGTCGATGGAAAAGATTATTAAAGCCTCCTGCAGAAAATCCTTCGCCGCCCGGGCTCACTGAATCAGCCGCATCTCTTTACATAAAGAGGAGCTGCAGGGCGCTAATAGGTCTGAATAAAGGCATCTTTCTTTGTGCCTTCATTGTGTCTTCTTTCTCCTCCACACCCTCTCGTGTATTTCCTCTCATTATTTCTCCGTCATCAGCCGTACTTTGGTCACAATATATCTGCACAAACAAGCTTCATCCGAGCGCACAAACAGCAGGCGCCGTTTTAAAACTCCTCTGCCTGTAAGAGGATCCTCGTCGCTGTGCTCACTGGCTTCACAGCTGATAGTTACTGATAGTGATTGACAGGGTGATTTGTACAACCGCTCCTCACAGGTAGAAAGGACCCAGAATTAACAGTATGGGAGATGTGATGGTCTTCAAAAGTCCTTCATTTCACATCTCAATTTTTTTTTGAAGTGGCGATATTCTCCTTTTTTTTATGACATCACAAAGTCACAGAAGTCCCTGCAGCCTCAGTTTCTGCACACAGGCTGTGACATTTGATTCGCACGGGAGACTGCGTGTCAGGAATCTGAAATTAGCTATCTCATTTCTAATTATTCCGAGATTAAAAAAAAAAAAAAATCAGATAGATAGATAGTCGTACATATGTGTAACCGTTCTGCTTCTTATTCTTCTTCTTGCTTCTCAGGTGAACGAGATTTACCACGACGAGTCCCTGGGAGCCCACATCAATGTGGTCCTGGTGAGGATGATCATGCTGGGCTACGCCAAGGTGATGACTTTCAGTTCCTTCTCTCCCTTTTTATCTGCCTGTTTTTTTTTTTGTTTTTTTTTTTTTGAAATGTGGAAAATGACAGATAATGACAGAAACTCAGATGGGAAAGAACCTTTCACTGCAGACAGCAATTTCTGAATGAGTGGGAGAAAAATGTCATGCAGGAGGAAGGACACAAAAATGTGTCTGAAGACAGCTGTCTTTATGGATGGACGTTGCCACGGATTCAGATTTCATCATTTTGCCAAACCCAAATGTCTTGCGTGGAGGTGCAACGTGACGGAGACCAAACAAAACACAAATCAAGATTCAAGATACAAAAATAGCCATGAAAAAATCAAAAGTGCAAATATTATGGAAAGTGACAAAGCATGTCATGTTAGGAAACAGTGTCGTCTCAGTTATAGACTCATTAAAGCCAAAGAAGAAAACTATTCATTATTATTCAAAGAAAACATTAACAGGTTTGTTCAGTAACGCAGAGATAAATAAATAAAATAAATAAAAGCTGCTGCTGCTGAGGCATTTATAAAAGGATTTATATTTCCTTATAAAAATACATTTCAGGATCTATAAACAACTCACAAGTCTCAGTTTATCAGTTAATTCATTCCTTATTTTACAAATACTTATCTCCAAAAACTCAGCATTTTGTGAAATTATTCACAACAGCTGCCAACATTTGATATATTTTGACATTTAGTATCGAGGAAAAAATCTGCTTATTGCGAAAACTCTCCCTAAAACAAAGACGCTCTGGCTTCAGAACATTTGGGTGCTTTCATCCTCCTCCTCATACAGAAAGTTTGTAGCCAAAACAATTTGTTGCCTCTGACCGAGAAGTGCAGAAGCAGCAAATATAATGTTTCTTCTTCAGTTTGGAGAAAGTGCAGAGTCACCTGAGAGTACAGACACAGAACAGGCATCACCAATTTTCAATTGGCAGCCTCATTTTTAATGTATTTCAAATACTCCCTGCTCCTGTTAATAATCTGCAAAGTTACACACACACAGGATTTCAGAAGTGTAATGCAGTAATGGAGAGTCTAAATAAGGAAGATAATGAATGCAGTCTGCAGAGGTCAGCCACTCTCACTCTCTTTCAGAAATACTGTAAAAGTGCAGGTAATGCGCAGCGTAAGCAGCAGACGGATGTATGTTTGCTTTTTAGATGGTGTCGGGGAAATGCTTTCCTCTCCCCGTATTATCCAGCTCGCAGCAGTCTAATCTCTTTATTCACACTCGCTCTCCGTCTCTCCTTGCAGTCCATCAGCCTCATTGAAAGAGGAAACCCATCACGGAGCCTGGAGAACGTGTGCCGTTGGGCGTTCGTGCAGCAGAAGGGCGACCCTGAGCATGCTGAACACCACGACCACGCAATTTTCCTCACCCGCCAAGGCTTCGGCCCCACGGGGATGCAGGGTAAGGCCCCCCTCCCCCCTCTGCCTGCAGATGTTTGATCCGTCCAGTGCTGCTGGACGGGTATGAAAGTGGCAAAACATGTTAATGAGCCTGAAACGCCGACTCATTTTAATGGATTACACGTCACAAGGTTAACTTAAACGTGCCTCTGTGGCCTGATGTGGGAAAAAAAAATATAAAAATCAAGCAACAATGAGCCCAAAGCATCAGCCTTAAAAGCAGTTTCTTCCCCCAGGCAGCCGACTGACAACCTCATGAACATTTGCACATTACTGCACTATTGCACCAACGGTACCAATATATATATTTTCTTTAAGATTGAACACAAATTCCTCGTATGTTCACACATACCTGATAAAAGTACGTCTGATTCTGATTCTGATTCTGAAAGCGGAAATCTCGACCCCCGTATTATTTGGCACCTTTCCCTAATTTCGGTTCTTTGAAAGGCTGGAAATCTCAAAAGAAAACTTGTTGTGACTGCCAGGTCTTGATGTGTTCACTCCCCGCAGCCAAACTGAAACAATGAGGGCAAATCACCTCGAGACTTTTAGGTTTAGGGGTGTTTTTTTTATGGCTCTTTGAACAGCAGCTGCATTTATTTTTCTTTTTGCTACCAGGGAGCTTTGGCTTATCTGTTAATTCCCTCCTTTTTTGTGCAGACGTGTAGCCGACGTTTTACACATTACCTGACAAGTCCGAGGCGTGTGCAGAGCTCAGTGTCAGATTTATTATAGACGTTTCTAATTAAGCTTACCCAAGTAAAAGGTTCCGTTCATAATCATAACAATAAAATATGTTTATCAGACGTATGACGAAGAATTGTTTGTAAGAAACACAAAGACTCATGGGAGTATTATCTAATCTGGCCACTGCAGACAGTGAGGACGAGTCTTATTGTGTTGAGCTGACGCGGCAAGAATAAGAATCCAGTTTGTTTTGACTCAAGAGAAGAAGCAACTGGTTTTGCAGCAGTAAAGTGGAGCAATCAGCCAATAAACCCCTCAGTGCTGTTTCCACTCCAACAATAGGAGATATTTACATGTGTGTCGGTCTGGTGGCTCTGATGGCGTTCATTGGAAACCATCTAGCAGACAGATCTTTTTATTTCAAAGGAACTTGAGACAGGAAGCACAGTTGGAGTTGGAAAATAAAAAAAAAAAAGCAATAAAAGCTGAGGGGACTGGCACAGTGTCATAAAAAAATGTCATCCCCAGATTTTATAAGCAGAAAGAGAAACCCAACATTTTTATTCTAAAATGTGTCAATAATAATGATTATCAGGGAGTCTGTTTTTAAATTTATAACTAACAGAGACTGAATGTGGTTATTAATTATCTGTTCAGGTTCAGGACTCATAGATTATATTATATAGGAGAAGATCACATATATGGAGGAACCAAAATCTCATCTGGAATCAGTTTATTTTAAACTAAGTTCATGGCATCAATATCTCAGAGAACTTGTGCAGCCTGATCATTATTTTTAATCAGTCTCACCATCGAAGTGAGTGTCTGTCTGCTGCTACAGTTTAAAGATGAAATCTTTAGATATGCCAGGTCATTAAAACTGAGTTAATAAAGCCACATTTAATGTCAGAACAGGGGCTCATAAACAAAACAAAAAACAACAAAAACCAAAACACATTAAATTCAACAAATACAACTTTAATTTAGTTCTGAAAACTAATATCCTCCTTCCGAGACAGTCCAGTCAGAGTCTGGGCTAAATAAATATGATAGATATCTTTACTCCTGTGCAGTTGGTCCAATCAGAATTTTCCAACATGGTAAGAAGAGAGCAGAGACTTTATGATTTTAAAGAGAAGATCTTATCGCAATAGTATCAGATTGAGCAGCTCTGGTGGCTTAATTCAGCGTTTTTATTAGCACTTTGTGAATTTACCCTGACCTATAATGGACTTTCAGACACGAGGTTGTCATTGAAGTGTGAGCTGAAGTACGAAGACCGAATGTGAAGCAGAAGGCCGTTTATTTCCTGGAGGAGCGTCTTTCTGTTTAATTACAGCTGCTCCTTATATGAGTTACCAAGAGACCTTTAAAAATCCCGTGAACCGACCTAAACCCCCGGAGCTCGACTCGGCCCCTGCAGGTCTGCTGTCTGTCTTTTCAGCCACAGAAACCCGCCGCTCCGTCCTGAAGCTGCATTTTGTCAGTGATAAAATGTGAAAAGGTGAACCTGCAGATAATGACCCCTCCAACGCTGCGGCCAGTTTCAGCTCATCGATTTCCTGCTTTGGCTCAGCCAGCCCTCTGCTGACGCTGCTGTCAGTGAAAACAGCTAAAAAAAAAAAGATCAGCAGGGATCAACTGGCTGGTAATTACAGCAAAGCGTTTAGCAGCTAAGCAGCAAGATGTTTCCCTCCGGAGTCGATGGACAGAGAATATTCAGGACTCAAACTAATGACCTGAACACGGATCGTATCATCTCGTGGCCTGGAGAGAAGCCAGATATGGATTTTTTCTTCATAATGTCTTAATAACAATTCTTAATAATGAACTAATGGGATTGTTGTAATGTGATGAAGTGCTCATCACACATCAGGGGTCAAGGGTCAACATTACTGTCTCTATATATATAATAAATGTAGGTAAGAACATTGCTAAGGAAACAAAACCACTGACTGATGAATAAAAGAATCGATCAGGGACGACTGTTGATAAATGAAAAGAAACAAAAACTAAAGCACGAATAAAAATAAACCGGCCCTTCCGTCAGGGACAGTCCAGGCTTGTTTTTTTTTTAAGCCATCACCTGCACTTCCTGTTTGTAATGGCGTTTTTGTAGAGGCAGCTATTCAATCCCGTGTTCCCCATTTTCACATCTTAATGTTCAATATCAGGTTGTGTTTCCTCCTGAACTTTTAAGAGTAAAGCCTGAAAAGTTACAGCGAACATTTCTCACTTGTTCAAAAGAAGAGCAGGTCACCCCACATCTGAGACTGAGAAATCAAAAAAGGTTCACATTCAGTTCATTAGACACAGATAATCCCTGAAGAGAATAAACCTGCAGCCTTTGTTCAGCACAACAGATTCAGGATTCCATAACGGCTTTTTGAAAGTACAGGAAATAAGTACAAAGGTGCGTCTGTGTTATTTGTACCTTAGAAGTTTGAAATCCACTTTAATTTCAGATATAAAACATCCCACATTGAAATATTCTTATTACATGTTTTTCTTTCGGGCCTTTCTTTAATTTATGCACAAAATACTCTGAAGCATCTTTTGTCTACCTTCTCAGTAGAGCAGAAGACCGATAATTCTCCACCCACAGCTCCGTCCAGAGAGGAAAGAAAGAAAAATCATTGTTTTAATAGTTCTGTTTATTCATTCACTCACAAGTGGGCCATTTGTGGACCCTTCTGCTGCAGAATGCATGTTTTTTTTTTGTTTTTTTTTGGTGACACTCAAACCGAAGCCGCAGAGTTTCCTCAATTTGAAGCTGAAACTTATTGGAACAAATCGGCAGGACGAAATGAAAGCACAGCTGCGGTCTTTTAGGTGGGAATCAAATATGAGGATTTCCACCACGGAGCAGCTTCAGCGTTGTTCGAGGCCATCAAGAGAGTTAAGCTGTGATTGGCTTCACGGCTTCCTGTTGGACGTCTGAGGAAAAAACATCTTCCCCTCAAGCCGCCTTTAGGCCTCAATCAGAAATTTGTCATTAAGCTCCTCTGTTGGTGTGTGACATGTTTAGAAATGTCCTCATTTTCACCGGCTTCTGGGGGGAAAAGAAACAGAAACCATGAACAGGCAATAAGAGGTTGATAGAAAGAGTTGATGGCGAAGGTAGAATGGAAATGCCGCTCCCGCCTTCCCTTAATGCCAAAACTAATCCATCACACAAGAGAGGAATAAGAAAAAATCCTTCAGGGTGAGATTGGTGTGACATTTCAGAAATTCTTGTTTTTGTCATTGAAGTGCGAGTGAGAGTTAAATGTTGTTAAAGAGGCAGCGTGGACCGGGATGCTTTGACAGTTTCCAGCTCCCAGTGAGGCGTCGCGTTCTAAACGGGGAGAAAATCAGTTTAACATCCAGCAGATCGTTATCTCTGAGCGACAGGAGGACCTGGAGAACATCCGGAGCTCAGGTGGAAGAGATGTTTTCCATTCAGCCGTCAAAAACAAAAGACCGAAGTAGGAAGAGAGTCTGACGCTGACAGAAAGCTGCAGCTTCACGTTTAAAAAAAAAATAAACGATAAACAATAAACAAAAAATAAAAATAAACAAAACTAATCAACAATCTTCCCAATTACACCAAATTTCTTCTCCTGTAAAAACAGCAGCTACAGATCACCGAACATCACGACGTGTTGATTTAAATGTTTCTGCCATACCAAATTAAAAAACACATTTTTCTTCGTTCGGCCTTTGTGGTTTTTGTGGGTTTCGCTGTTTTTTGCTGATGCTGCTTTGGTTCTTTCCAACTGTGCTTTTAATTTTGCAAACTCAGACGCTCGATGAGTCGACCTGCTTCCCCGCTGTTGGCTCTCCTTGTAACTCCGGAGGTTGACGCGGTCTGCTCTGTCCAGTTGTGTGAATTTTCTTTAAGTCTCAGTCGCCTCATGATTCCTCTGGAAGCGCAACACCTGGACTGCGTTTAGGAAACTCAGGGAGCGAGGCCCGTCGTTACACATTCACAAAACTGTCTAGACAAACATGGATTTCTCTCCTTGCTGTGAACTTTTTACAAAACAGAGCATCAGAGGAAAATCGATAATACACAAACTAAAGCGAGGCAATTCAGAACTCATCGACGACACCTCACTGTGGCGACAGTTAATCTCAGATGCACCTGAGTTTTGGATGTAGGATGGATTGGATTTTTTTTTTTTTTTTTATAGTTATATAATTAACACGTGATCAGGTGATCTTTAAGAGCAGAAGGACTGGAGTGGGGGGTTTTCGCACAATTGAACAAAAATCCTATTCTTATTCTTTGCACACGAATCGTTAACTAAACAAGATAAGATCAGATTTGTTGGTTTGTTCAGGCGACGCTGCGTCATTCAGCAAAAACATTCGTCCATCCAAAGTTTGAATCACTGAAAAATAAGGAAGGACAGGCATCATTGGAATCTATGTGCCAAAATCTGCCCTCCCTCCATCTGTTGATTCACATTTTGTATATCTCACTTTTTGCGGTTCGATAATGCCAAACAAAGTTCATCTGTGTTCGTTAGCAGCTTGATGAGGTGTGATTTTGTTAATTAGGCGGCAAAACACCAACACAGAAGGAGGACAAAATGAGAAAACACGTGTTCATTCAGATTTTGTCAAAGCTGAGGTTCACCTTTGCATTTACTGACATCAACACTGTGACTGGTGAAAAAGCTGCATTCTTAATAATAATAATGGATAATTCTTCCTCTTCTTGTCACCTTTATCTGAACTCAGCATCACTGACAGCTTCACAATCAGGATTCATGCGTGCACTTATGAAACACACAACGTGCACTCACACACATCTGTCCTAGTTACAAAGAAAGGCATCCAGTAAGCAGCACGGACTGAACTGAATTCCTTTTGTGACTCTCAACAAATTGAGTAAAATAAACAGCCTCTCCAACATAATTACACACTCTTTCTTCGTCTTAATGAATTTTGCCGATAATAAAAGCAGATAATTAACTTTGCTTTAATATTTACACAGTTTTGTTTTTTCTCTCTTCAGCATCTTCTCCTGCCCAAAGCGTGATAAACTTTTATATAATTACGTTTAATTAATTCAATTCAGGCAAGCGCAGACACCTTTTCTTCCCGATATTCTAACCAAACGAGTGTTTTCGAGGCCTAAACTGTAAAACGGGGTGTGAACTAGGGGGCGTGGCTACAGTCTGATTGACAGGCCCACACACACTAAAACACTGAGGGTATCTCAGGTTTATTATCTTACAGAGAACATTTTGACATCAAACCTGTGGCCATCAGGTTAAATGGCCAGCCCAGACTTTCCCTCTGGACGCCGATTAGCTTTGATGGACTGTCTGATTGTAATCAGAATGATGGCAGGGGTCAGATTTTTTTTTTTTTTTTAACCCAGAAATTTCTAAGAGCAGACTACGAAGATGCCAGTTCAAGGCTGGAGGATGGATATTAAGTTTTTTTCCATCTCATCTGCTTTGCATTTGAATTCATCCAGCCTGCTTTTTCTCCTCCGTCTGTGTGTTTTTTTATGGTGTCGACGGTGCGGCGCTCTGTGAGCGTTGAGGTGTAAACACTTCTGTCTTTATGTTTAGATCCAACAAATGTCAAAGTGGGAAACAAACATTTGAATCGTTTTCTGCTGTAAACACAATTTACTTTTTAAAATTTCAAATTTTCCTTTGACTGCCTGTAAAAATGACCCTCCTCCTTCCTCCATCAGGTTACGCCCCGGTGACGGGAATGTGCCACCCCGTCCGGAGCTGCACCCTGAACCACGAGGACGGCTTCTCCTCGGCCTTCGTCGTGGCTCACGAGACCGGACATGTGTACGTTCTTCTTCTTCTTTGCACTGTTCTTACTTCTTTATCTGCGACGCTTCCTGTGGCAGGAGTTTATTGTTCTGCTGCACAAACTCACAGCAGAAGGTGATACATGAACATCTCCCCGCGTGTTTTATTTCCCTCTGACGGAAATATCAGCAGACACCGGCGACCTTTAAGGAGGCTGGCCTTGAGCGCTACGGCAGGAAACGTGTTAGCCTTTATTGAATTTTATAGTTGTTCTTCAAGCATACATCCAGAAACTCAGAGTCTGTTGTCTTGTTGTTTGATCCGTCACACATTCCCCTTCTGGAGTGATATTCACAAGAGACTCACTCTCTCATGAATTGCAAACGGAGAGGAGAAAATGAACCGTTGAAATACAACACGCTGAATAGAGACTCAGGCTGAATTGGCATCTTGGCTCCAGGAAACGTCTGAATCTCATAAAAAGAAAAATCCTGCATGTTAAAATATGCAGGTTGGACTTTTCTTCATTATTAATGTAACACGGACGAAGCGAAGAAACGTAGAAAGAGAGGAATTTGGCCGGAGTGGACGAATGCACCGACGTTAGTTCACACAAACTCACTCACTGTTGAATTACTGTGTTTTATTTGAGTGGGTTTGAATTTGTGTGGAAAAATATGCCTTTCTGTGTGGAGCTCCAAACCGTCTGTAGGTGTGAGTGTGAGTGGTTGTTGTTCTCTGTGTGTTGTCCCTCTGACGGACCGGCGGCCTGTCCAGGGTGACCCCGCCCTCGCCCCCCGAGACCCGGAAACAGATAAACGGTAGAAGATGGATGGATGAATGGCTGAATACATTAGAGCCTGTCAAAAAAAAAAAAAAAAAAAAAATTATGGGTTTAACTTGACGACGGCAGGAAGAATAACACAAACAGAACAAAGTCGAAATAAATTGCTTTTGAATATTCACTGTGAAACCATCTTCTCAAAGAAAGAAACAAAAAGTGATTTTTCAGATGAACCAAAGTTGAATGCACTAATCAGCCGGTCATATCGGGCTGTTTAGCATCCCCCCCCCCCCCCCCCCCAAAAAAAAAGCAATCACACCTCACAGGTGTGCTGTTGGTGGTCCAATTTCAAGCTCAAGTTCAGCTCCAGCCAAAATTCTGACAGAAGCACAAGTTTTGTTTTGTTTTGTTTTTTTTTCAGCAAGTACAAAAATCCAAGCAGGCAAAGTCGGGCTGAGGCAAAATCCAAAAAACACAAAACAGGGTCGAGATCGGAGCTGCAGTGACGGCAGAGCGACACATACAGACCAAAACCCGAGACCAGAACCAGGAAGAGCTGCCAGAGTCAACCTGTCGCTCTGCAGGTCGGCCCTCAGTCGGTGCTCAGCGGGACACATCGACGCTCGATCAATAAATCAGGCCAGAAAAAATAAAAAAAACATGCACAGCCGTCTTCTCCTGAGAAGTGAGCATTGAGTTTTTCAGATTCAAGATGAAATTAAAATGAAATGCACTGAAGGGAAGTGTTTCCTGAGATGAGGAGAGACGCGACAGCGCAGGTCAGAGATAATGAAGAGCTGAAACGAATCAGGTATTCAATCTGAGAGGACGGACGGCGTCATTCTGAAATGATGATTCGCTGTCCAAAACTCGTCTGTGAGCCGTTTCCGTGCTTCACATCACTGAGTGGATGCTTTTCTACATTTTCCTAAATATCGAGGCACTAAGGCTACAGATGATAAATAAACCTGTCCGAAATGAAAGCGTTGAGCTGATGAGAAGCTTTTATCAACATGAGCCTCCGCTGGTTTCTAGGTAACTGCACAGCAGAGCGACTGTACTTTCAGGTTTCTCCATCACAGTGCCATAAAATGACAGACATCCTGAACTCCTCGGGGGAGGCTGTGCTGTTTTAAACTTCTGTTTGTCTCGGGCAGGTTGGGCATGGAGCACGACGGCCAAGGCAACCGCTGCGGGGACGAGACGACCATGGGCAGCGTGATGGCGCCGCTGGTGCAGGCGGCCTTCCATCGGTACCACTGGTCCATGTGCAGCGGGCAGGAGCTGAAGCGATACATCCAGTGAGTCCGGTTCAGAGGCCTGAGCTCGACAACAGGCTGAACAGATCCACTTCACACCAGAACCTGTTCAGAAGTGTTTCGCTCTGAAAAGAAAATAGATTGTTTGTTAACTTCCTCATTGACTGTTTCTGTTGAAAATGGCACTTCATGTCCAGAAAACCTCTTTTCAATTTTTACACGCAGGTTTTTGTATTTGGGGACAAACTGTAGAGAAACATGATTTCTTTTCTTTGCTTTTGATGATGATACAACAGAACATTAATAACTAAGATGACCTTTGTTGTCATGGTTACAGTAATAAGGTTGTCAGACATTAACGGATAACTGGGAATCAGACGCTGCCCTCCTGTGTCACATTCCTGTCGCTCTATAAACTACGCCGCCGCACTTTTACTTTCACTCCTGTCGTCAACGTTACATCCCCTTGATGTTGCCTGGAAACTAAATCCTATCTGTGATGTCATTCGGCGCCGAATGACGTCCGGATAATAAATATTTTGGACTGAAGTCAGGAGCTCCGGCAGAGTGGTGTCATTATATTTTCATTTTAGATGAGACGAGGAGTAAACATTAATTTCATAGTTTCAGCAGGAGGAGCTGAAGCTGTTTTCCAGCGTCCCACCTAAACACGTCTGCGTGAAGAAGTCGACTTAGAAACATCGTGTGGAGTCCACAAACGTCAGCGTTTATCGCCCAGCTGACAAAGAGTCGATTTGTGATTGGGCGCGTCCTGCAGAGCGTGAAAACATAAAAGGACGTGACGGCGACAAGATGCAATCAGCCGCCCACACAGTCTAGCTCCCGGCTGTTATTAGTGAATCTGTTTCAGGGTAAAATCAATACGTCCTATGAAGAGTAGAGAATGACAAAGTGCGCCTGGTCTGACTGAGAGCTGGAGTTCAGCTCGGCTCAGCTGGTGTTTACTGCCGCTGAGACATTTTCCACCTGCAAACTGAAACGTGACGGCGTGGCAGATTAAACAGAAGCACGACAGGGAGCTGCCGAGTTTCTCCGCAGCAGAATATTCACAGGTATTAAAGAGTGACTCACGGATGCACAAGGAAGCAATCAGGAGGCGCGCCACATCAGAACTCCTACGCTTAATGGCTGGATGGATCTGGGGGGAGGCTCGACTCCGGTCTCACCCATGTTTAGGGAATGCCCACATCACTTGCCAGCTCGTGTTTGGTCACATCATGAAGAACTGATGAATCCTGCCTAAAATGGGCTGAGCTGCTCTCTCATTCCAACACGATGCACCCTGTCTTTGACTCGGCTCCTCTTTAGGGACACCTTCTCTCCAGAGCACCAGTTCCCACCAGCACCACCTGCTTCCCTTCTCCTCCCACATCTTCTGTCCTTCATCCCCTCCCTGTGTTCACTGAGGTAGAGCTCACAAAGGTCAACTGCATAAATCTCAAATAATGTTGACACCCTGCGGTGTTAAACTATGAGGACAAATGCAGAACAAAAAAAACATTTATAAAACCCATGACTCTGCTTCAAGGCAACTCAACTGCCTCAGCCTCTCAAATGGCTGTCGGCTAAACCTCCTACAGATGTTTCACAATCAACATGTGCAGTGAACACGAGGAGGAATGATTTATTGATCCTGTGTTAGACGTCATCACAAAGGGAACGCTTTCAATGTGAAACATCTGATGAAGAAATAATAGTTTCATTGATGGCGGCCAGCGTGTTTAAAAAAAAAAAAAAAAAGCCAATGAGAATACGTGTTACTCAGCAGGGAAACATGGAGGAGCTGTGGCAGCGAGTGACTTCAAAGTGGTAGATGTATTTTAAAAAGGGGGATGAAAGCAAATCATGTATATCAGATAAAGATTCTGCTCTCTGCATGTGAGGGAATCGACTGTAACAAGTGGCGCCTCTTTTTCCGTTTCCTGGCAGCACCTACGACTGTCTCCTGGACGACCCCTTCAAACACGACTGGCCACAACTTCCAGAACTTCCTGGAATCAACTACTCCATGGACGAGCAGTGCCGCTTCGACTTCGGAGTGGGCTACAAGATCTGCACTTCAGTGAGTACAGAGTCCGCAGGGATGGGGAAGATGAGACGTCACTAAACTTTGGAGGTGAATTTTGACTCCAGGTGAGCGGAGCTGAAGAGTTCTTTTTGCAGAGACATCCAAGAAACACACGCTGAAATATCAACAGCGTCATCATCCCAAACAAACACACACACACACACACACACACACACATGCTTCACCGCGCTCACACTCGCTTTCTGATGAGATGATAAAATATTCTGTGTTCTGAGCGGCTGGCTGCTCACGTCACTCCGATACACACCTTTATATATGATATATATCATATCATGATGCTCTTCAGAGCAGCTGTCTAATCCAATGATGCAAATCAACCAGAAAAGTGAAATACAGACACGACCGTGACATTATGACTGCTGACAGGTGAAGTAAATAACATTACCCATCAGGCAGCAGGTGACCGTTTAGTCCTCAAGTTAATGCGTTGAAGCAGGAAAATGTTTCCTTAAAATCATTTTGAATTTCAGTAGACGTCGACGTTGTCACGCTAAATCACGAATTATAAAAAGAGAATTTACACCCCAGCAGCTGCTGCATTCCAGTTTTTCTTCAGCAGTTCTTCAGGATTTTACTGAACTCCAGCAGTTGCTGGATCCCAGAGATTTAACGGTGGGGCAAGACTTAATTAGGTCCTTTACTGAGGACTGCTATAATCAATAATTGTCATAATACATAATCAACTCCCACGATGAAGGGTGATTGGATATTGTGTAATCAGCAAACATATTGAGCCTGTTCCCGCTGCACAATCTGCACACCCTAAATGACACGGAAGAAATCAGATTATACACATCTGAAGGAAGAAATCAATATGAAAACGACACAAATAAAGTGCCTCCATAACGAGTGAAGGCTGTTTGTCAGGCTGCACAGAGAGAAGCGTGAAGGAGTCGTCGGCTTTTAAAAAAACACACAGATCTTCTTATGGATTTAAATATTTCAAAAGAGAATAAAATGTCACGTCGTGGTTCAGATTACAGACCTGAAGAACCCTCTCTGGGTTAATCTACTCTGTCTGCTCTCTCCAGGACTCCTCAGTACATAAATATATATAAATACAGGTTTGATGAAAGTCTGCCGGCGCGCCATCAAAAACCCTTCGGCCTTTCTGACGTCAGCAGACGTCAGCCTGCGTACATATCTGATCAGACAGTGAGCCCTCTGACTGTTGATCATATTATGGTTTATTAATTGCACATTTGACTCTTTTGAGCTCAGTTTATGAGCTGTGAGCTCATCGAGTGCAGATTAAATGGAGAAGAGAATCCTTCAGTACGGGCTGAAACATCACGTGTGTTTGTCCTTAAAGACCGTGACTCTTATGATGAGGACACCACGTTATTCATATTCACTGACACAAACAAAGAAATTATTTAGTGAAGGCATTTTAAAGTGACTTCTGTTGATTTGATTTGGCATTTTTGGGCTGAGCTGATGTTCAAATCACCAGTCAATCTCTGAATCAATCAGACAATGCATTGGTGTTTAGAACAGAACTATTCAGAACTATTCACGATTGACATTTTTGCAATTGCCAAATATGTAAATTACAACCATGTCCTTATCAGTTTATTAAAAAACGTAATTAGAGTGCAATATCGTCCTTTTAAAGTGGGTTGTTGATGTCAAGTCAGGTGTTTAGCATAATTTCCAACAATTATAAATGTGGCAGCACGGCGGTATGGGGTTAGGGTTAGGGACTCTGAAGTTGGTCTCTGTCTGTCTCTGTGATGGACTGCACACCTGTCCAGGGTGACCCCGGACCCCGGCCTCCAACCAGAGTGGGCCGGCCCCGTGACCCGGAAACGGATAAGCAATAGAAGATGAATGAATGAATTAACTATAAATGTCATTTCACCATGTTATCTCAGATAGACTCATCATCAGAGCTGGAGCAGTTTTTTTCTGTTTGAGTGTCATTCAGTGATGTGTGGGATTTAAGAGGCAGGCTAACGGTCAGGTCGTGACGTTGATGTGTTTGGGAGAGAAACTGACAAGCGTAAAGATCTGAGTGACTTTGATAGGAGCTGAACTGTGGTGGAGTCCGTCTGCGGCAGGTCGAGGTCAGACCTGCCAAAGAAAGTTCGGGTTTGGAAAGTGAAGCTGCTGCTGAGGAGCCTTACGCCTGAATTCCATCGAAATAACTTGATTTATTAGCTCAGTAAAAATGTTCCTACTGAGTTCAGGGTCTCGGGCTTCAGCTTCAGATATTTGCAGAGTGAAGTTTTTTCACTGACGTTCCCATCTGGAGGAAAATAGATCACAAAGCAGGGTGTGAATTAGGGGGCGTGGCTACTGTGCGATTGGCGTGTACCAGAAATCGAGATTTGCCCGAGAAAGCACAGATGCAGCCCTCCCTCCTCCTCAGCTCCACTTTCTCCTCCTGATTTTATGGTTTACTCTGGTTTAAAATCAAGACATAGAGACGCTCACCTTGAATTCAGCAGCTCATGAACTGACGGTTGGCGTCACGGTTGTACTCAAAGAAGCTGATAATGTCTGATTATCTGGTTGCTTTGAAAGAGAACAGAAGCTTTATGACGTGTCCTGGTAACTGTAACGGATGTTCAGTTGTTTATTTGTAGTGTTTTTATTATTTATCTCCAAAAAAGCCCAAAAAAAAAAAAAAACAGGTGGCAGAAGCAGTTCTGAATCAGCGGCGCTGAACTCCACCAGGCCTCTCTGTTCAAACGCTGCAGTGGAAAGACAAAAAAACTGGCCTTCTGCAGAAGTACTGTAACAAACAGCGTGATTACAGGCCAGCAGATTTGACTCCATCCAGCAAAATGCATCTGATTACAGACAATGACGCTGATTATCTGAGATTCAGAGATTTTAGTTAGCATTGAAGTCAACCACAGAAATATTATAATGTCACGATGCTGCTGTCTGGCTTCAGATTTACGACTAATGTGTAAAGTGCTTTATGTATTTAGACTGAAATAATTATAGATTTATTTTTGATCTGTATTTTATCCTCACGACGAACCAGCTGCTGAGACTTCTGAGGTTAAAAATATTCCTCTCTTCTCTGTTCTGTGCGCCCACGCTTCACATTAGTAATGCGAGGAGGCCGAAGAGCCGCATCAATACATCTGATATGATGCTTCAGTTGCCCATATTCCCAGACAAACTCAAGGCAGGCGAGGAGCTGCTCCAGAAACTCCTGCCTGAACCTGAACCAGAACAACAACGTGAAAACCAACGCGGTGTGCTTTGAGTGAACAGCAGACAGAAGAAGATAAAAGCCGAGATCATTCACAGAACTTTTTACATTGTTGGCATGTTTTCCTCTTAAGAAGGATGAGATACGCTGTGATGCCATCTTTTAGCACCTGTCAATTTTATTTAGTTTAAATTAGCAGTACAAGCATCAGCAAGATCAGCTACAGCCTTAAAATCAGTTCGGGGGAAATCAATATTGGTGTTTTGGGAAATGATTGCACAGATTAATTAAAATGCCTCCTGCTGGAGTTATTGGAACAGCTGCGTTGTGAATTAGATGCAGATTTGTTGGAGCTGCTGTTGTTGGCCGCGTGTCTGATTTGTTTTTGTTGTTGGTTTTTTTTTGTGTGTGTGTATTTTTGCATCGTCCCAAAGCAGCCTGATTCCCAGTTTTCGTGTCTGACGGCTGCCCGAGAGATAAAACAAGACGTATCCAGAGAAATCCTCTTCAGTCCTCTCAGCCCGTCGTGGATCTTTAAACCTGTGACTCAGACTGTTGGCCGGTTTACAGCGTCCTCCCGTTTATGTGAAACTGATTCAAGACAACAAAATCCACAACGCTGAATGTGCACATGGGCGTTGAAAGAAATGCTGCAGCTGGATTCTGTCCTTGAAGTGGATGACGTAACGGAGTCTGACGGACAGATGCTGTTTTCAGAAGATTAGTGAACGCTGCTTTTTTCTCCTGCAGTAAACCAGCTTGTCTTCTTCTGTCCTTGTGTTTCAGTTTCGCACGTTCGACCCCTGCAAACAGCTGTGGTGCAGCCACCCGGATAACCCGTACTTCTGCAAAACCAAGAAGGGCCCCCCCCTGGATGGGACCGAGTGTGCTCCTGGGAAAGTGAGTTTTCCCTCTTATGAAATGGCCAGGCCAAAAGTTTGAGGACGGAGTCTCCTCCGCCTCCTCCGAGTTCTGATTTGTGCCAGAAACAGCAGCTGAATTACAAATATTGCCCCCCCCCCCCACCCCCACCTCTCCTCTTCATAACAAACAGACATTATAAACAGTAGACTCAGGGGACAAAGCTGTTTTTTATTTAAAGAAGCGTTTCACCAACGCAGGACGTCAGGGGAGGTTCGAGAGCCGAGACTGTTGCTAACCTTTCTTCCAAGTGCTCCTCTGCAAACTTATCGGACAGATGTTCAGGAGATTTTCAGCAGCTGGTCTCTTCCTCTTCATAATAAATGGATCGGGGGATTAAAAGTGCTCGAAATGAAAACTACAGCAGTGAATTTCCAACGTTCAGGTTGTCTCTGAGCTGTCTGACATTTGTTTGGCTTTCTCTCTCGTTAATGGTAAAAGTGAAGTGCTCCGTAAAGATGTGGCCTAAAAGTGATGACAGATATGTGACACATGTCAGCTCCAAATGCAAAAAAGGTTTAGTTTAGTTTAGTGTAACTTTGATTTAAAAAAAAAAAAAAGGAGCAGCATCATATTTGATGATGAATGCTAAAGTCAGCATTCATCCTGCAGTCAGGTGTGATAAATCACCGTGCCGCTGCTGTAAATCTCTCCTGTGAAGCCTTTTCAACAAGATTTCTGAACCCGGCTGCAGGAATTTCCTCCCGTTCGGCCTCCGGAGCATCAGAGAGCTCCGACGCTGCTGGTGAGCAGGGGGTGATGGATGGATTTCAGGTCTGGGCTTTCTGCAGGCCCGTTAGGTTTTCCACACCGCGCTGGGGAAAAACGTTACTGCGTGGAACTGGAACAGGCTTTCCCCAGCAGCCATGCAGCTGGACTCACACTGTTGTCTAAAATAAAACTTTATTATGCAACATTCAAATTTCCCACAAGTGGAGCGGTGCTGTGCGCAGAGTCTAGAGAGGAGACTTTCGTGTCTGGTTCACTTCTTCTTCCTCCTGCCTTCCTCCTCAGTGGTGCTACAAAGGTCACTGCATGTGGAAGAACCCTAATCAGGTCAAGCAGGACGGGGCCTGGGGCTCCTGGAGCAAATATGGCTCCTGCTCCCGCTCCTGTGGAACCGGAGTTCGCTTCCGGACGCGTCAGTGCAACAACCCAGCGTAAGTGACCGAAGTGTGGAGTACATTAGCTGTACGATTCCTTTTTTCATGGTGTCTTTGTGTGAAACCTGGAATGATTCCTGCCTGCATAGAAAAATTCATTTCTCAGAAGTTTAATTAGCCTTCTGATGGTCAAGGATTTTATACTACAATGGCACAAAGGTGCAAATGAACCATGTGAGCACCTGAAGCGTATGTAAGGGATATGAGGGTGAAATGAAAAAGATAAATTATTTAAATCAGCACGATGAGACCGACGAGGCTCAGATCAGCTGCGTTTTTTTTATTTGTGTCACGTTTTGTGCAGAATGTGTTCTGGATTATGTCTGATCGTCTGTTTTCACCCCCCCCCCCCCCCCCCCCCCCCCAGACCATCCAACGGCGGTCAGGATTGCCCCGGAATCAACTACGAGTATCAGCTGTGCAACACAGACGACTGCCCCAAGCACTTCGAAGATTTCCGGGCTCAGCAGTGCCAACTCCGAAACTCCCACTTTGAGTTTCAAAGTGCCAAACACCACTGGCTGCCCTACGAGCATCCGGATAGTAAGCCGCAAAAGTTTTCCCTCATTTCTTTAATGATGACAAAGAATCTGAAGTCAGAACTGAAACCATCCAGCTACAAAATCTGCATCCAAATTTTACAGATATAGAACTTTCAGTGATTTGCTTTTATCTGCAGGCCGTCAGAGAGAAAATGAAACGTCTTTGCTTCCTTTAGCCTCAACTAACTTAAAGTCAGTTTGAGCACAAATACGTTCAGGCTGCTGGATATTATGAATCCACAGCAGGTGAAGTTCACAGATGACTGAAGATGAAGTCGAGTCAAGACGACCCAACTGGGGTCAAGACGACAAATGGCCGACACCAGACAGCAGAAAGAAGAAAGTCGATTTTCTGAAAGTACACAGAAATCAGTTTTTCTGACTGATGAGAGTTTATTAATGAGGCTGGATGATTATAAAATGGTTCAACTTGAAATATTTACTGGTGTTTCTCTGAATATCCCACACGGTGACGCATTCAAGTTTTTTCACGTCCTTATAACCGTCAGTGTGTCTCATTGTGTTACAGTTACAAACTCATTTTATAATAATCATAAAATAATCTGCTTCCCAGCCAGCAGGAGGTGTCACTTGTACTGTCAGTCAAAGGAGACGGGAGACGTGGCGTATATGAAGCAGCTGGTGCATGATGGGACGCGCTGCTCCTACAAGGACGCCTACAGTATCTGCGTGCGTGGAGAGTGTGTGGTAAGGACACATTAAGAGCCGCATTATATGGTGTGATGTTCGAATGTGTGAGAGGAGACGTGACTCCAGCTTCAGAGGCCGTCGACTGAAAGGCCGAAAGGGGAATGTCACCTGATCCGCCTGTTTTGTTTTTTTTTTTTGTGTTTGTTTGTTGTTTTTTTGGGGGGGGCACCCAGAAAGTCGGCTGCGACAGAGAGATCGGCTCCAACAAAGTGGAGGACAAATGTGGGGTTTGTGGGGGAGACAACTCCCACTGCCGCACCGTCAAAGGAACCTTCACCAGGACGCCAAAGAAACCAGGTAAGAAGGCCGTTAACGATTCGTTCTCAGGCCACAAAGACACAAATAATCTCCCAGTGAACGGATCATTATTTATCAAAGCTGGCAGAAAATACTTTTGTTTTTGTCCAAAGCACGATTCAAATGCTCGATATTCTTCGTTATTATTCTGATGACCACACATTTACATATCAGGAGTAACGCCGCTTCTCCCACCAGCGATGGAGTGAGGCCTCAAATATACATCTTTAAAAGCAGCCAACGAGTGTGCGATTAAATTCTTTGAATGCTAAATTATTTCTTTAAACTTTTAAACGAAACGCAAGCAAGAGTAATAGATGTTTTATCAGGGATTTTTTTCAGCTGTGGATTGAGCCACTTTCGGAGCAATTGATTTTTATTCCTTTTTTTTTACAGCAGCAGGATGCAATGAATTCAAAACACCTGGAGTGCTCCTGTTCATGATAATGAATGAACATCAGCCTGTTGCCATGTACGGCTCATTACTGTCTCACTTCATTCTGTTGTTATTGTGAAATCGACCTTACTTTGGCTTCATTTGAGCCGACTTTTATTTCCTCTGCTCGTGCTGCACGTTGCACTCAAAGTCTGAGCAATAAATCAGCGTAAACCTTCATTTAAATTAGGGGACACAGGCATGAAAAATGAATTCTCTGGATTTGCAGAACGGATGATTACCATGCCACACTTTGGTATTAATTTATGGCCTTTCTTCGCCTCCTTTAATACTTTTTTAGCCTGAAAAAAAACAAAAAAAAAACAGCCTTCCTCACACTTACTATAAAAAGGACAAGTGACCCGTTGTGGCATTTTATCCAGACTCTGCATCACAGATTTGTGCAGCTCGACTCTGAGCAGCTGATATTCATCTGAAAGGAGCTCAGCAGCCGGCTCAGTTCATTCGCACAGCAGACAGCAAACAGGTAAAGAGCAGCCACCGCCAGCAGGAATCAGGAGCTGGCTGCCAAAAAAACACCTGCGCTTGATGGTAAACCAGGAAGCTGCCTCAAAAGTGACACTTACTACAGTTTGAGCGTCAAAGTAAAGCAGGAAAACCACTTAAATGAAAGGTGGAAGGCTGCAATTCAGATCTTTCTCTCACGCTTTTTTCTCTTAAACTGCGTCGTCGTACCGATTTTGAAGTTTCTTCTCAACCTTCAGAGGACGAGTTCACCAGAGAAGAAAACCAAACTCATTTTCTACTTTGGCTTGACTTATTACGCCTTGTGAAGCTTTGATGTGTGAGAAAACTGGGCAGTTTATTTTCCGTCTTTTTTTCTTATGATCCTGCTCCTCGTCGGCCTCTCCCCTCATTTAAAACCACACCGATAACTCCACACTTGTTGTAGCTCATAAAGAAACTGTCGGGTTTGTGCTTTCACTTAAATAAAAAAGTGAAGTTGCAGGTTATTGGCCCGTCATCACTGTTGGGACCATTTTAAGACTCAAGATCAGACAAAACCAGCAGGAAAATAGTCCTAGTGGAATGAAACTGAGATTTATATCAAATTTACCAGCTTATTAACGAAACTGCTCTGGAAATCTGTGCAAACTCTAAACAATATAACAGTAAATATCTAAGTATGAGGAGCAGTGAATGCTTTTTTTTTTTGCCTTCAGTGAGGGCTGGCTGTCTGATAGCCGTCGCTCCGATCAGCGTTGTTCGTTTGAATTAAGACCTTTTATTAATTAGCAGAGAAGTAATTAAGCGTCGTTTTTGGATGGAAGTCGCTTTGTTTCTAGTTACTTTCCTCAGGTTATCTCCCCTCTGCAGCCCCAGAGGGCTCACACACACACACACACACACACACACACACACACACTAAATCAAAGCAAACACAACTTGGCTATTTGCTCCCTGAAGCGTTAATCTGAACGAGCGTGAGCAACAAGATGTGCCTCCACTTTAACCACCAGCATGAAAGGTATGAGTTTGTGAATTTGCATGTATTTATTTAATGTGTGTCCTGATGGCAGCCGCCTCTGTGGTGAATAATTAATCATCGTGCTTTTAATTTAAAGGGGAGTCATAATGTCAGAAAGTCACGGCACCGTCCCACGATGCTCTCTCGTGTTTTATTTTTCTCTCTCCTCCCGTCTCACTGTCATGTAACCAGTCACCCCTTTTTTAACAGGAAAACAGTTAAGCAAGAGAGCCCAAAAAGAAACCGCTGTGTTGGAAAACACAATATGCAAGTATCCAGTGTCACAGCCTCTCTTCCTGTCCAGCTTGTAGTGCAGATGGATGGCTAACACGGTAGAAACGTAGAGACATGAGTGATATAAGCTGCTGCTTCCTCTGATCCTTGTTACTAATGAAGCCTCCGACTGTCACAGGCTCGTTACACCACCCAGCCTCTGAAACTCTCTGTAAGAAGTTATTCTTCGGCCATTTAACGTAAGTCTCTGCCAAGCAGTTGCTTCAGCAGCCTAACAAACTAACATTTGAGTGTTCGTAAAGTGTAAACGGAGGCAATCTACGACGTTGTTGGCCATCTCGCAGCCGATGGACTGAAACTGGCCCTCAGAAGTGAGAAGGCCTCCTTTTGATACCGCAGAGCGGAGCGGCAGCTGCTCGGCCGCACAGTGGCGTGCCAAACAAAAATGAATTTATAAGCATCATCTCAGCAACAGAGCTGCGTTGGCGTCTGGTGGCGCGGCGCGTTGGACCTGCCTGTCACATCTAAAGCCGAGTAATTACCGCGTGATTGGCATGTGCCACACTGCCAGCAAAAAAATAGTTTGCCTCCTCAGTATTACAGCCTGCTGTTCCCTGCTATGCTAATTAAACATCCAATGTAGGTGCTACGTTGTTTTGTTGCTTATGTTTTATTTAACTGTATTTTTCGCAGAAAAACATTGAATCCCTCAATGTGCAGAGGAGATTTAAAAAAAAAAAAAAAAAACTGAGTAAAAAAAACCGTGATACTGACTAACTGATTTATCTCATTTTAAAGGGAAGACCCGAGGAGCCTTTTCTTTGCCCAAAGGAGCTCGAAATGTGTTTTTAAATGAAACAGAAGACTCTAGAAATGTTCTTGGTGAGTCATAACCGGTTTGCTAGCGGTGGACATCACAGACAGAAGCTGCTTTGCTGCCTTGTAGTCCAACAACGCTGTCTCCTTATTGAAACGTGGCTGCGGGCTCTTTTCTTTTTTTTTGGTCACATCCAGTCTGCACATCATCAATATGAAGTCAAAGGAAGGAAAAACTTCCTTTCACGCTCGTACGCTGTGTACCAGTTGTGTTACGCTCCTCGGCTGGCACAGCAGATGGATGTGAATGAACCTTTATGGCCTGTTTCAATAAAATCTTTACCTGCAGCTTCCGCGGCGAGACGGAAAGTTGAATTTCTTCAAACTTTTTTTGTAGAGCAAAGTGCAGAAAACTTCTGAAACCTGAAACGTGATGTCCACCTCTGCAAACAAACGGATCTGTCCTTTATGTGCTTAACTTGCCTTTCCTTTTTTTTTTTTTTCTTTTTTTTTTTTGGGCATTTCTTCGCTTCTGCTTCTGCTGCTACAACAAACTCGGCAAAGGTTACCTTAAGATGTTTCTCATTCCTCCCGGAGCTAGACATGTGATCATCCAAGAACATGAGGCCTCCCCTCAGATTCTTGGTAAGTGTGACTTCACAACACAAACATGTAAAATCAGGACATCCCCAGAAAAAGCTCGTTACCACCGAGCGACCACCTAATAGGAGCATGAAACGTAAGATCATAGATTTTAGAATTTACATAATGTATTCCTAGCTGAGAAAATGAGCCTTCATATCGTTCATCCATTATTCATCAGTGTACTCAAAGGAGGTTTCTGTGTTGGACAGAAATGTGAACAAAACACTCAAGTTTTTCTCAAATCTGGCTTTTCTCATTTTTCCAAACTCATCGGTCCCCCGACAAAAAGCCAGGATTACTGGGGCTGAGGGGTCAGTATTCAGTCATACCCCCGTGGATTCATTCGGTCTAAAAGCCGAGCCGTTGTTTCTACATCAGCATGAAGGTCACATTAAGGTGCATGTGTGCATTTATGGTCCGTTCTCTGCATGCAGATTTAATAACTGTTTTATGTGGCTGTGAAAGAAGATGCCCGAAGGCCTAAATTGATTTGGTCGTTACATGCCAGAAAACAAGAGCAGACAAAAGACCGCTACAGTTTTCTCCGCAAATTAGATTGGTTAGGTTCTACATTCACTGCATGGAAGTGATGAAAACGGTGATAACCTTCAAGCTGCATGAACAGTTTCTTTAGCGTGGATGTTATCTCCACTCCAAATATAATAATAGACGGCAAGCCAGAGCAGTTTATCCATGAGCATTATGAAACCGCAGCTGCAAAATAAATCTGCTTTATTAATTAGCGTTTAGTTTGGTCTGGCTTTAAAATGACTGTGGCTGAGTCCAAAAAAACATTTTTAAATGTGAATAGCAGTCCACCTAAAGATGTATAGGAGATTATAGTAGAAGTATGAACATAAACTCCTTGGTGGAGGTGACAATAGAAAGACTAATGATTGATGGTATTTGCACCAGCGAGAGGCTGCAGTCACAGATCACCTACGAGAACGGTACACGAGGCGGAACAGTTGTCATCCTGAAAGTAAATCTAAGGTTGTCGTCCTCAGCTGGTTTAAATCTGAAAACTGTGGCTGGGAATAAGAAACTCGTGCGGTTTGGTTTGACGTCAGGGACTCAGCAGTGTTTGGAAAAGTTCCCCTGATTTTAATTACGCCGGACTAAGACAAAGAGAGGAGACAGAAACACAAAGCTGCTGTAGTTTTAGAAACAGCATCACTGTCATCCACCTCCGGATGACACGTGCTGATGGATGGCTGTTAGTTCTGCATTTCTGCCACTTTGTCTACACTTCTTTTGCACTAGCTGCTGAAAATAATCGGAGTTTCCTCGTCACAAGCTCGAGACCTGACGTTGGTTTGTATCTGAAAGCTGAAGTTAGTGTCGAGGGATAGTTCAGGCTTTGACCTGGTCAGATCTGTTTTTCTCTGGTGCTCACAGATCATACTGAATCAGTCAGGACGGCAGTGAATAACTTCTCTCACAAATAATGTCATTACATCAGAGTTATGTAACTTCGCCGCTTCTTTAGAGATTTTACCATATTCTAGAAACTGCAACACAAAAAACACACACAAATACCGATAGATTGAACATCAGAGTCTAAATTAACGGAGACAAAACTCCTCACAGAGTGATCAAAAGCTCGTAAGCGTAAGAGAGCCGACCCAGTTTAGGTTCACTGATGTGAGTGAGTCTGAGCACCGGAGGAAATCATCAGTGGATCCATTTTCAGGAAATCTATTTCTGACAAATTAACTCTTCTTGGCTGTTCAGTGTAAATGAGTCAGATTAAATGTTTTTCTATGAGTGAGACAGATTTCTGTGAGTCAGCAACTTTAGCTTTTCCTCTCAATGAATAATTCAGAAAGACATTTGCAATCTGCCAGTGGCTCATAACAAGATGACTGATTCCAGCAATCAAGAACCAGGCGACGGGGCATTATATTCTCAACGGGAAAGGGGACGAGATCAAGTCCCGGAGTTTCATTGACTTGGGTGTGGAGTGGCACTACATCATCGAGGAAGACGTGGAGACTCTGCACACCGACGGACCTCTGCATGACCCCGTGGTGGTTCTGGTAATAACGTCTCTTCTTCTACAAAAGCTCATCTTTGAATGCATTCGTTTGTTTGCCGATGAGCTCCGTATGCGCGTCCCAACGCCTGTCCTCCTCATTAACAGCCGCTCAGATATTTCCTGATGAAACTCATTAATTAGCCAACAAACTAATTAGAACGTTTCAAATGGCGCTTTTCAATCTGTACATTATTCATGTCTTACAGCCTGAAATGATTAAAGTCAGTGAAGAAAGATGGGCGCTAATCTAAAATGTATCTCCGTTAAATATCTCACAACTTCTTCTTCTGCACAGTGTTGAAAAGCAAATGCGCAACAATATTGTATTTTTAGTTTTGACCAATCTGCTTTTTTGGTCCATCAGTCCAAGCTTAAAGAGACGACGGTGGCTATAAAAGGTCAAGCCTGAGAACGTACAGTAGATTTATTTTTAGAATTGTACCTGATGAATCATCGAAGCTTGAGCAAAGATGTCTGCTTAGTCAGCTAAAGAGGTTTTCTGAGTGAACAGTTCGAGGAAGTCAAATCAAAATATCAAATAGTTGAAATGATTGCTGCCTGGTCGGTGTCAGACTTCTTCTCCCCAAACTCTTTAGTTTAACAGAACTATTGGACAACAAGTGTTTGTTTAGGATCGTATCTGCAGATCAGACGGAAGAGACAAACTAAATCCCGTCTTCTAGACTCTGGGGAGGCGTGCTGACGAACATCCACGGTATCCAAAATGTCAGGTCTAAGTAGTTTATTTCTCATCAGTGACGTTTTTCTGCTCGATTTTCATGTGGATGGAAAAAAAAGGCCCAATGAGGTGTCGCTGGTTGCTCGTTATTTATGCACATTCACAACTTTATCGATGTTTCTGTCTGGCTGGATGGTCACCAGAATGACAGAGATCCACACAGAAACCCTCTGGACTCCGCCACCTGCATCTTCTCTGGCCTCCCTGACACACAAAGGTCATTCCACTCGATAAAGATCAGCAAACTAGCTTCCAGTGAGGGCTGCTGATGGTCACACACACACACACACTCTGACATAATAACAACACTATAACTGCATCAATCTCACGGCCAACCTAATGACACCCTGCAGTGATAAACTAAAAAAAAAAAAAACAGAGCTCCCCACAGGACTGTCCGAAAAGTCAAATTCTGTGAAATGGTCATTAATTTTACTCCCTCCGCCCAAATCTGAGCTCAAAAACTCTGAACCTGCCATTTTAATGTAACCTGAAACTACAAAACCTTTCTGCTAAATGTATTTTATAGGCTCTCCTTTTAACTATTTATTGGCCTTGATCATTTTTTTATTGTTGCACTGCAGCACTTTGAGATTGCTGAATTGTAAAGTGCAATACAAATAAAATGTATTATTATTATTATTATTATTATTATTATTATTATTATTATTATTATTATTATTATTATTATAAGACTTAAAGAAGCCTCAAAGTTTCAACTTCTGGGTCACACACATCTGATCAGATTTCGGCTTTTAGTGGTTTTGTTCCAGAAGGTGTTTAAAACCGAGACACCAATCGCTGCACAATCTGAAATAAAAAGCTGGAAACCCCGAGAAGGTGGAACCACAAAGAGAGCTCTTTTTCTTTCATGACGGTTGGATGCGTTATTTCAAAGCTGTATCTCACACATTACACTGTCAATTCTAAATTATATGTTCTAAAAAAAACATAACATGAACTAACGGAGGCTTTTAAGACGAGTAGATAATTCCATGCACTCTTTTCTAACTTTGTGCAGCAGGTATATAATCAAAGTAATCTCTCTCTGTCTGTCTGATCTGTATCTGTGTTAGTCCCACCAGCGTTTGATGGTTTATAATTTAATTCCCTAGTCCACTCAGGAGCAAAGCTGAAAAAAAAAAAAAAACATGTACCTGAGAAAAGGCCTCTGAGCCTCGAATCGTGTTTTAGGCTGAACGTTTTTTGGTTTTTTTTCCTTCTCATGTTTTGCAGATTATTCCCAAAGACAATGAAACAAGGTCTACCTTAATGTACAAGTACATCATCCATGAAGATTCGGTTCCCGTCAACAACAACAACGTCATCCAGGAGGACACGTACGAGTGGGCTCTGAAGAGCTGGTCACCGTGCTCCAAGCCCTGTGCTGGAGGTAATCAATAAATTAGCATCACATTGGAAATATTTCCTTTCAACTTAATTAGGCATCATTACCTGTGAATTAAACTCACGCTTGCATTTGTGCAGAGGCTTCACGCCTTTTATCATTTTTGTTTTTGGTTTTTATCACTAAAAGTAGTTTATTCATGAGCTTTTTTTTTGTGTGATAAATAAATGATCCCGTTAACTAATATTAAAGTCAGACAATCTGCCCTCCATGTAAAAGACAAGACAGTAAATAAAACACAGTTTCATTTAGTTTTTTAAACACTTTCTCATACTTTGTTAACAAAAGAATAACTAAATGAAGATTTTAATAATAGATAATTTAATGGATCCTTTCAGTCCATTTGAGATCATAAAATTATGATCTGATGATGTTTTTATCATTTATTCTCTATTCTCTATTTCTGATGTAAATTTTACTGAAATGAAGCTTTTCTCTTTTTTGATGCTTCATACAGCATTGCACAATGAAAAACTGTCTCCTCACCCGTTCGCAGGCTTTCAGTACACCAAGTACGGCTGCAGAAAGAAAGGAGACACGAAGATGGTGCATCGAGGATACTGCGACGCCGGCAAGAAGCCGAAGCCGATCCGCAGAATGTGCAACCTGCAGGACTGCACGCAGCCGCAGTGAGTTCAGACTTCAGCTCGCAACATTTTGTTTTCCTGAGTGGAAAAACACTTGAGGCATCAATGACAAATGATTTCCTCTCCTGCTTTTATCTTCTCTTCGCAGATCCAAACTGAGTTAGCAGTAGATGGGTAAAATCCGCAATAAAGCTGCGAAGCAACACAATGTCGCGTTTATTAAATTAGTTCCAAGAGCCGTCTCTAAAACAAGAGAGAAACGTTTTATACAATAGAGTGACGGAGGCGGGTTGGCTGATTACACTTCCGCTCATCATGTCTTCGGAAACAGGAAACATGGAAACACTTAGACTGTAACCTCCATAACCGAAGAACGGAGGGAACAGGAGCACGACAGCATAAGACAAACACGAGTCATAACCAAATTTAATGTCACGTCTCAGTGCTTCTGCAGATACTTCATCTTAATTCATTTCAATTCATTTCAGGGAACACTCACATCTTCATTAAAGATAGATAGAATAACAAGCATACTAATTATCACCTGTAAGGACAGCTGGAGTGACCTTTTCCACATTTCTGTCGATAATTGGAGTCTGACTGTTGCTGAAGACTTTTAATTTTGCCTTAACTTGGACTCTTAAAACATTTTTTTCCACCTTACTTTATATCAGCACTATGATGACGCACCAGATTCAGAGGATGGAGCTGCTAACCATCCAAAGTGCTCCATCAGCGCCCCGATGGGAACCTATTCTGCAGAAATGCAGTATATTTGTTGGCTTTAATTTGCAATAACAACGGTGATAGTGATCTACAGATGCACCGTGCCTTTGGGCCAGGATTGATGACAGAGCAACTGGTGCTGGCGCTGCAACCAATTTCAGCTCTGTTGTTCCAGACATCCTCCCTCTGCGGCGCTGCATAAGAGCAGTAATGTTGATCTGAAGTGCTTCTTGTCCCTTAATGTCTGTTTCACTGCTTCATTTAGTTCCAAGACTGAATCAAACCTTCAGCGCCCCAAGTCGATAAATCTCTAAAAGCCAGGGAGGACGTTACGCTGCGGAGACTTAAAACTACTGCAGGTGAAAGAAACGGTTCGTTAGAGGAGATGGAGCCACACAAGCTGATTAAGCGAAACACCAACAAAGAGAGTGCAGCTTCAATGGCAGCTGCCCTCGTCCAACATCATCCATCGGAACGTCAGACGGAAGCTTATAACCGATGAAGACCTCGCAGGGAGCTCAGTTTTACCTGCCAGCCTCTGTGCTTCGGCTTTAAACCAGAGAAGCAGCTGAGACGAGAGCTAAAGCTGCTGCAGCAATGAATTCACTCCCTGCAGCTCAACAAACTCACAAGCTCAAACAGCTCACACACAAATCTGTTTGAACAGATGAAATAAATAGAGACTTTGTTTTGTTGTGTTGCCTTCTTCAGTGCGTCCTGAAGCTTTAGGTAATATTTCAAGAACCAGTGGAGGTAAAATACGAAATATACAACATCTGTCGGAGGGGGAGGGAACTTTTTCTTCAGGACGAAATGCTTGACCTGAAGACTGTTCCATTCGTACGTCGTCCCGTTCAGCCGCTTTATGTGAAATTATGAGAGCATATCGTGGACTGAAGGGAGCTTTTACTTCTCGAACACAGTCACCAAGTATGCGAGCAAGTGAATGCAATAAACACACAACAGTGTGATTTCTTTCATATACGTTTTTGAAGAAATACTTCCTTCTGGCTGCTCACACTTATTTTTTAAATCCCATTTATCTGCCAGCTGTGTCTTTTCGATGTCATAGCTGTTGTATCTGACCATTCACACAGAACAACGGGACTGACGTGTTCTTCCTCTGCTGCTTAATCAGGAATCTCCGGGCGCTGATCCCAGATTGCAGAGGTCACCGACTGCTCAATGCAGCTTTGATATTTTTCCAGGATTTACCTTTTGTATGTGTTGTCAGTGGTCGAGGTTTAATGACAAACCTCAGCTGTTTCCAGATAATAACTGGCTCTTCCTGCGGTGCCACTTTTTTTTTTTTTTTTTTTTTTTTTTTTTTTTTTGATTTTGAGCGAAAGGTCTCGACACAAGCTGAATGGAGGTCCAGGAAATTAGTGATAGGCTTTCATTTTTACCTCAGCAATATTTCCTGTGATTGAAATGAACTGAAATGAAAGATCAGAATGACTCTGCAGCTTTTGTGGACGTGAATGGGTTTTTTCTTCTTCGGTGTGTGAGACCTCAGAAAACAGAAAACAATTCTGTCAAAAGTTCAGTTGGACTCCTGACCTTGTTTCATGACGATCCTCACCCTCTTTTTCCATCAGGAGGAGGTCAAGGTTTTCAGTCAGCAGTTCCCCCCATAAAAGATAAGACAGAAGACAGAAAACTAATTCAAAAAGTTCAGTTTGAAGTTGAAGCTGACCCTAAATATACACTTCTGAGTGTAATAAATGTGCTTCAAGAGTCACTGATTTCAAAACATGCGCAGCTAAATCTGATCCCATCTGTGGAAGAATTAAACATGCAGGTTTCATAATTAAAATACGTTTCATGCACAGTTTATTTCCGTGTTAAAATGGTTAGAATCATCGTCTCCATCATCTCTCAACCATTTCATTTTCCTCCGTTAAATATTCATGCTGTCCCGTATGAGCCTCTTAAGCTCATTAACTGAAGGCAGAAGGGCGGTCGTCGCGGCAACATAAGTGGAAAATAATTTTTCTATTATTTAATTAATAGAAAAATAATTAATTTTCTATAAAGATAATTGGGGGGATTCAAAGCTTTTCAATCCCTGCTCCTCATTTCCATTGTAAATTTAGCAAAATAAAGAAATCAAAGGGGGATTTCTTTTTTTTTTATTTCCTCCCTTCACTTGTTTACCACCTCAACGCCAATCCTTTTTAATGTGCTCTAACCCCGTTCATCTTCTTCTGTGGTGTACAGAAGGTAGTTCAATTTAAATGGATTCACACATTGAGAAGGTTGTTACCGATGGCGTCAGCACAGCTGCTAATAGTCTGCGCTCCCGACATAATGAGGCGGTTTATCTTGTTGCACAATGCTGCTGAATAATCCACTTCAGCTGCACGGTGATGGTGGCTGTGATAGTCTGGAAAAAGTTTCATATTTTAGTCGTTTAGTACATAATTAAGTTTTACGCCCTCAGTCATCTCTTCGTGTTTATTTGTCCAGGTGGGTCGCAGAGGAATGGGAGTATTGTACCAAGACCTGCAGCAGCCTGGGCTTTCAGATCCGGACCGTCCGCTGCATGCAGCTGCTCCATGACGGCACCAACCGATCCGTCCACAGCAAATACTGCAGCGGCGAGAAGCCGGAGAGCCGGAGGCCGTGTAACAGAGTCCCATGTCCTGCTCAGTGGAGGACCGGCGCCTGGTCGGAGGTTCAGTATCCACGTTACACACTGTATCTTTCTATCATGTCTGCTAAACTCTTTTCAGCATGAACACAAACACACACAGCACTGAAATCCAACTCTGGCCAAAAAAAGATGACCAAAATCAACGCGGAGTCCGGGTTTCCCAGACTGATTGAAAGATCATCATATATATGATGTTGAGTTTGGACTTTTTCAGATATTCGGCTCTGTGGAACATGTGGGCAATTTAGATTCTAGATTTTGAATTCTTTTCAGGCAAAATGTGAATAAATTTAGCCACAGCTGCTACCGTCAGCCCAAATTTACACAATTATATACCACAACCAACCAAACAAACCCGGCTTTGAACGTTCAACACAGATGGGATTGACATTAAGCCCAAAGAAAAGAAAAAAAAAAGCACTGATGAATTCAAAGATTAAACCCTGAAGGAAATTTCTCTTCAGCTGTTTTCTTGGAAAGTTGGCCTGGATTCCTCCGGCGTCATTTTGAGGATGATGAGTCAATATTAGTCATTGCATATGTTGTGAGTAGAACCTGCAACCAACCTGCACATTTCTGCCGCTTCGGCTGCACAAAGCCTTTTGGCAGAGGAGGAGGAGGAGGAGAGAAACAATAGGACGCTGCTGGAGCTCTAAATCTGGCGTTGAGCTGAATGGAGCAGCAGATAAGGCCTAATAAGATATAATTCTTCATGTCAGCCGTTAATTATGTAAGATGGGTTTTTGATAGCACGGCCTATCTCCTTATTAGAACATAGATCTTTATATCTGCTACCAAATGCACATTTGAATAGATTTAATCAGTCATAATAATATATTAAACCTAAAATGAGACTTTTAGGTCTAATGTTTTCATTAAATAAGGCTGAATTGCTTTTTTGTAACCAGGCAGCTTAGAACATTTGTATCATAGCTCCGTGTGAAGTCTCAATCAGGAGCGAGCGGATTTGAAGCGTTTCTCAGCACCGGCGACACATCAGGAGAGAGATCCACCGAAGATGAATGGTCTTTCTGCTGATTGTTGTTTGTGCGTTTACCCCACTTGAATTTTGAGGTTTTACAACAGCTGGACCGGGATGGATGCTCTTGGAGCAAATTAGTGTTGCTTCATCACGTCTGAGGGCAAAAATGTTCGTTCCTGTCTGTCAGGCAATGAAATGATCCCTCCTCAAGGTTTAACTCGTTTGTGTGCAAAAAAAAATAACGTTTTAAAAAATGCTGGATATCATCCCACACTCCAGGGAGGATATTTCAGATGCTCTAATTTGAAGCAAACTTAAACTTTTTGCTCCACCATGTAGGCTATTTTTCATGGCAGGATGTTCGTTTTCCAGTTGATTTGTTTGTTGGTCTGATAACCAACCGGATACGCCAGAAAACCCGAGGCCAGAATTTGATTACATTTTGTGAAGAGTTCGTCCTCGAGCCAAGAAACATTTTTAGCTCGTGAACCAGCATGTTTCAGTGGTAACAAGGACGACTTACCCAAAGCAATTTAGGCCGACGTGTTTTTGATGTTTACTGACAAAGCTCTCAGGAGCAGATATTAAGAAAACAGCCTTGCTGTTTTAGATTTGAACAAATCCACAGAAAAACTATTCACCGCCCAAAGGCCTGATGCTGTAGCGCCTCAGCTGGATTTTCATGATGACTTTACAAAGCATGTTTGAGCGTCTGAATGTAGATGACCTTTCTGGACAAACGTTTCATCCCATTTCAGAAATGTCATCCGGACACAGCAGACGTCTCTGTGCCGGGTAAAAACAAAGCGTTGCTGCTCTGACCCGGAGCAGCGTCGGCCTGCTGTTGTCGAGCAGAGGTTGTTTTGTTGGTATGTGTTTCCCCCCAGCAGAGTCTGCTGTTTGCTCGACCCCGGGGTTTACTGCCGCTCGCATTTCAGCGCCGAACTGTCTTGTTTTGCTGTTTGGGACTGATTCCCTGTTTGCTCTGGTTCACAGTGCTCGGTGACTTGCGGGGAGGGGATGGAGCGGCGCCTGGTCACTTGTCGGATTGGAGATCAGTGTAATGGAGAGAAACCCGAGGCTGTGAGACCTTGCAGACCCGGACCCTGCCATGGTGAGTGGCCTGAGGCAAAGTGAAAGTCTCTCACAGCCAAACACCTTCTGTTCAGCGTAGAGTCTTTTCTCTGCATTTCAAAGATACAAGAAGGAGAAATTTCTCCATGGGTTCGTTTGTTTGTTCAGTTAATTCTCATACAACATTGAAACGAATTGGCGTACAGATTGTTTGTGCACAGATGAAAGAGTTCTATAAGCTTTGCAGGTAGGAGGAGTTCCCTCAGAGTTTTGGCCCTTTGTAGGCAAAAATGTTGGAACTTAAATCTGCGGAGGATTTTTTGATAGCGAGCAAGTTCGACATCATGGGACTTTTTTTCGTATCAAAGCGTTGAGGTTTTTCAGGGCCATGATTTTGTGCAAGTGAACAACAACAGTTGTACAATTATCTGTCCGACTGAGCAGAAACATTTAACAACGTTTAGTAGCGTGCTCCTCTGGCTTCCAGCCGGTCATGAAATAGGACTGCCTGATGATTACACCCTCAGAAACCTCAGAAGAAAGTGTAGCTCCTCCACGTTAATGCTGGATCGTTAGCACACCAAAGCTACTGCTGTGTTCCCTTCCTGACACGTTTGTGTTTGTTGTCGTCTTCAGGTCCCCCATCAGTTTCCTCTGATGATGTTTTTAACACAGTTAAATTGGGCTCCAAAAAGTGGACACCTTCTATCAATCCAACTAGAAGGACAGACCACGAGCATAATGAAAATAATTCTCGTTTTTCTTTCGAGCAGGGAAGGACATAATTGCACATCCTGCTCATCTAACTCATCTGCAGTTCCACACCGGTAAACAGGGATAGGAGGAGTCGATCTATAAGTCACGGTCTGATGGGCAGAGACCAACGAGGACAGGCCCAAACTCAGCTCAACGTGTTTTACTTTCCGGGCAGATTCACGTTCATGTGGAGTTCAAAGAGGACAGAAAGGCTCAGAGCTCCAAGAGCAGCCTGCCGTGATGTCAGTGTCACCATGATTCCCTCCACAAGACGTCCACGGGGGATTTTTTACAGCAGCTTTTAGATTTAGTCAAAGTCGAACAATATTTACAGGACACACAGCACAGAAAATAAACACAATCTAGACAAGAACACACGTCTGTGCAGAAAGTAAACGTCATGCAGGATAATCACCACCGCTACGTGACTTCAACATTACCGCCTCTAATTTCTCTATTTTAGGACTCCTTATTCAATACAACTTTTACTGAGTGCACAGCATACGCAACAATGCATAGTAAACAGTATTTTTACTTTTAAATGAAAAGATTCAAACGAGAAATGATCTTACGGTGCAATTTAAATGCAAAATATGTGGAACTGAATGCACTTTTGGAAATCAGTTCTGGCTGGTAAAAGTCAAAGAAAGTATTTAAACTGAATTTACTCCTTACTGGATGAACTTATTGCTGTTTTCCTGAATCTTCCTCAGACTCTTGTTGGTGTTCCCTTTGTGTGTTTCACTGATAGCGGTGGCCACAAACAGCACAAGAAACACAAAAATACTGACAGACGTAAGTTGGATTCAAAGCTGGTCTCAGTCTGAATCTTATTGGCCACAATGTGGATTGGGACTGAATTCAACCTTTATTTAACAGGTTAAAAGTCAGTTTTAATCAGAAAATCTTTTTAAGATGCGTTTATCTTTTGGAGGAACAAATGCTCCCCGCTGTGACTCGGATGTAAAGCTAAAGCTAACCTGACAGACCCACACTGGGTCCAACTCAAACCAACAACTTTAGTTTAAGCAATGTAGACTTTGTAACATAAAACTGGGGCAGCAGATATATTGTGGCTGAAATGTGCTGCAGTTTTTTCACCCAGCTGTCAAGAGTCCCTAATCGCTACTGCTGCTCATCTTCTCTGATCCCCATCCAAGGCCGATGACTCATGACGAGCACCGAGCTCACACTTTCTGCTCTTCAACTTTCAGATGAGCCGTGTAACGGGGACAAATCCATCTTCTGCCAAATGGAGGTCCTGGCACGATACTGCTCGATTCCAGGCTACAACAAACTGTGCTGTGACTCCTGCAGCAAGCGCAGCGGAGCTCTGTCCCTGTTCTCCGAGGCAGCCGAGACAGAGGAGCACGTCCGCTTCGGATCGGCCTCCCAGCTCCTGGAGACGTTGACGGCCTCCGTAGCGGCCAACGCCACCCGTGGCGGTCGGCCAGGCTCGGGGAAGGGGTCTGCAGCATCGGGCGGTGCTGCGAAACAGGCATCCACCCCGGCTCCGCCCCACAAGAAAACCCAGTCGAAGGTCACCACGGCACCGAGACGAGTCCCGCGGCACGTGGGCCTCGTCAGCAGGAAGCTGCCCACCATGGCAGATACGACCCAGGGTCAAAGGTCAAGCAGTTTGACAGAAATCCGGCAGCCCACGGCATATTCTGAAGTGGAGAGATGAAAGTGACGGCCTCCCCTTCAGGACTCTTTGTGTACAGTAGATAATCCAGCTTCATCTTGAGTCTCCTCACGCCAAAAAAAAAAAAAAAAAAACACCACAGAGACAGAAACACAGAGAGAGAGAGAGAGAAAGAAAAGTGCTGGTTCACTTTGTTCAGAACTTCCCTTCCCTTTTCACCGCCGACACTGATTTTAAATATCACACAGGTATCTCACAGTGCTTTGAACTGAAACATCACTTTCATATTTTATATTTAGTAAAAAAATAAATAAATAAAAATCAACTAAACAACATCAAGCTAAATAAAATGCAACTTTGGTAGCTCACAGGAAATCAATTCAGGGAAACAAAAACAGCCAAAGGACATTTTAATTTTTTAAAAGATGCCTGATTTTGCAACACTTCCTCTCAGCGCGTGTGGCAAAGAAACTTTTTGAATAAGTATTGAAATTTTCTCAGTCGGTCTTCACACAGGTGCAGGAAGGCGTCACTTCCTCTCTGGTCTTGTAATTTAAGGAATCAGGCGCCTGATGTCTGCAGAGCGCTGACTGCAGCTCACACTCAGCAGATGGTGAGAGAGATCAGGTGCCGTCGTTCCAGCTGATTCAATTTTGGGCATCGCCATCCAGACTTGCACAAGAAGAGCTCTCCCGGTACAGAAATAGCTGCAGGAATTAGTGCGGAAAGGCATGCTGCACTTTTAATCCTGTCAAAACAATCACTTCTCATCCTGAGCGTTAACTGTTACAGAGTTAGTGTGCTACTAAAAATACAGCTGAAAATCCCCTTTTACTTGAATGTTACAAACTGCCATCTTCTTGCCAAAAAAATAAAAAAAAAAAACAAAAACAAAAAAGCACACACGTGAACGGTCACTGCATATAAAAAGAATAAAAATAAAAAATCAAACTGCAGACTTTGAGTACATGTTGAAAGTGAAAGTAAATGGTTGTAGTTGTATAGTTTCTTGGGTATTTATAAAGGTTCCTGTAAATACTGTACATGAAAATATCAGTATTGCTTTGAAAAGCCAAGGATACTTTGGAAGACCCTTTTTAATGGATGACAGAGACTCCTGTCAGTAGAAGTGTTAATACTCCAGTTCTCCGGGGCAGTTTTCCCTGACTGCCCATTTTTCTGTTTCTATTTTAAATCTCACAGAACCTTTTTTTTTTTTGTTTGTTTGTCCTGAGTCAGAGAAGAAGATTGAAACCACTCTCACACCTGTACGCTAAATATGAAGCTAGGTTAGCTTAGCATAACGACGTGTGTGCAGGCGTGACCTTTAGCTTCATATTTAGCATACTGATATACGAATACGACTCCCAGCAAGAAAGTGAATGAGTGTATTTCCAAACATGTCAAATGGCCCTTAGCCAGCCTTCACCTTTCTCTAAACGAGAAGTTTAAATGGTGCTAGCCGTTTACGTTTTTAACTTTTTGTGTCGTTCCTGCTCGGAAAGTCGAAGAAGGAAAGTAAGACCTCTTTCCTGGTTGTTTCTCACAGCAGGTTGTTTGTTCAGCTGAGAAATTCACAACACATCTAAAAGACACAAAGTCTCTCATCCTGAAGTTTCGTTTAGTGTTGTACTTTCCGATTCTTTTCTTGAAGCTGCATTAAGCAATTTTTGACCACTGGTGAGCAGCCGAGACTCCCACGTTAGCTCATACGTAATAAAATGCTGATGGCTGAACTGGATATTCACACTTCAGCAGACGGAGAAGGATCCAGATAAATGACGTTTCTGTCAAAAGTCACATTCTCACAAACGGTCTCCTAATAAGCTGTTTAAAAATTCACGGTCCACATTTTTTTTAAAAGCCGTGCAAAATCTGCAGGGATGGACGTTAACTCTCATTTTCACATTACGCAGAAGTCAGTGGATTCAATTAAAACATCCAGAAAGTGCTTAATGGAGCTTTAATCTCATTACACCCTTCGGTCCGAGAGCAGTTCTGTTGTGCGTTGTGTGTTTGCAGGAACAAAGCCTCATTGTAAGCACAAGCCTTTCAAAGAGTTTTACTGTATGTGGAAATTGTTTTTCTTTTTCTTTTTCCTTTTTTTTTTTTCAAAGTATTTCAATTAAATGGCTTTTTGTAATAGCGTTGAAAGTTTCAGGAGAGAGAAAGCTATTTATGTTTAAAAAAAAAAAAAAAAAAGGATTTCCTCACAACCACCATGCATCTGACTGCAATAGCAAAAAAACACAATTTTGTGTTTTCAGCAAAGAAATAGCTCGCAACTATTCACACTCACTCCTGTGTGCCAATGTATAGTACATGTATATAGCATTGAGTACATGAATATTTATTGAAGGTTAAAGGGTTCTGCTTCGTTTTTTCAGCGCCGGCTAATCAATAAGCTGCATCTAATAAACCATTGAAAACCGATTACCTTTTAATTCTTTCATCCACATTTTCAAATTTTAACTGGATTTCTACTTTATTATTAGAAAAAACCCGCCATAGATTAGAAATTACATTGTTTTTTGCAAACAATTAGATGTAAATATACATGCTCATTTTTGAGATGTTTTACCTTTCGTCAGAGAGCTGTCTTTTCACAGCTGTTTTGTAGAAGTTGTTAACAGAGCTGTTACATCGCAGCAACATGTACTGACCAGACAAATGCTTTATTCTAATCAATAAAACATTAATAGTGTAGCACCAGTAAACCAGTAAAAGTTCTTTTGTTTTTTTTTATGCTGTTTGTAGTTGTCAGTATCGTCTAACCATTTTACATTTTTCTCCCCAGTTTGATTGTTTGGTTTTTGTTTGTTTTGTTTTGTTTTTTTTACTTGCTGCCTTTAAAACATTGCTGCTAATGTTATAGAGAGCTTGTAATAATTATAGGATAGTTGTAGATGTTACATTGACAATCCCTGAGCCTCAGACAGATATTACTGCATAGGATTCTCCATGTACTGTATCGATACCCGAGTGCTATCCGTGCATCGAAGAATTGCGATTGTCATGACTGTCAGTCACGCTCTGCTCTATTCGCTTCTCTATGTATTTGTTTAGGTTGAAGTGTACACTACTGATACTGTTTGTTGTAATGGGGAGCACATAGCAATAAAAGATATGAGTAACTACTCTGATTTCTTGCTTTCACTCACAAAATGCCCTGAAGGTTGAGTAGTTTCTCCAACATGAAGCACCCTTTATCTTCAAGTCCCAGTTTAAGGAAAACAACATGACAGACGGTGGAGAGAATGATTTTCTGAGAAATGGCCTCATAAATATGTAGTTTTGCCTTTTTAAAAAGGTGTAGTCTTTTTTTTTTTTCTTTTTTTTCTGTGATTGTTCCTATAACAGCAGTAAATAGTGGCTGTTTTGTTATTTATGTTCTTGGGTTTTTCTTTTATTAGATTTTCTCCCCACTGTGTGATTCAGCAACAGCGATAATTACGTTGCCCCGCATCCATTTACGCCCAAGAAACTGTTGGAAATCACCATAATTACAGCAAACAACACAAACATGTGACGTCAATGGTTTATATCATACATTGACTGAAGAGTAGAATAATGTGGAAGTCATTTCTTAGTGATTTTACAGTATGACCTTAAAATCCTGTAAACGAATTTCAGCAATATGACAATACCAAGGAAATATTCATTTCTGTAGCATGTTGTTTTTGCCTCCTTCATCATTTGTGATGTCATATTTAAATTCAAATGTGACATTCATATTTGAAGCTCGAATAAAGCTCCAGGAAGAGGGATACCTAAATGTTTAAGTAACTCGGTATTCTGCTTGTGAGTCATGACGTTAAAAAAATTGAAATAATCAATCCTCAGCTATTACAGCTTATTGTGATCACATCCTATCTTCCTTTACTCAGTCAGTTATGTCCAAATTAGGTTTACATTTGCTGAAACAACGACGTCTCTAACAGAGCATTGATTCAGCTTATTAACATGGAAATGGCCTTTTAGTTCTAATTAAAGCAGATAGCATGAAAATGAGATTTCTGACTTCTCCAAACATGTTATAACTAGAACTTTTCTTCTTGGCTGGAATGTACACAGTTGATGCTAATGCTGCTAATGCTATCATAACTGCTCCTTTAGGGTCAGTGGAATAATTTGACTTCGGTTTAGGCATTTTCAATATAACATATTACAACGAAGTGACAGAATTGGCCTGAAGATGTTCTAGTTATTTTGTTAAATAAACTAGAAGCAGATATCACAGAAGGACCGATTCGTTACACACTGATAAAGAAACTTATTGCAAAGGAATAGCATATAAACTGCAAACTTTCCAATTTCTCCGTTCAGAGAGGATTTCCTGGAAAGGTATCTAACTCCATCCGGACAGCCAAAGATTCTGTTTCATCATTTGACTGAGAATATAACCAGGCTGCTTATTCACCCTGTGGTTGAATAAAAGTAAATCATGAGTGTAGCAGGAACTTTAAATAGGTTTCTAATCTGTCTAATTACATCTCTGGTTGAATTTTAGATGTCAACGGATCCAACAAAGTATAATTTACCATATCTGTAACTACAATCTGTCTGTAGGAATAACCGAAAGAAGATTTCAACTCTTCAGTTTTCTACAATAACGTCACAGTAATAATCAAACTGATTTGTTATTTATTACATCTCCAGACGTGGATGGATTAATGGATCACTCCCCCTGGCTACAGACTCAGGAGATCAGAAGGCCACTGGAGAAAAGCTGTCAAAATGACAACAAAGACAACATAAGTGCCAAAAAGGAGACGTGATACAATGAGGTGAAATAACCACAAAACTCTCACAGAATGGCCACATAATTCTCTAGACAACATGAAAACATCGAGATGTTCATCAGAGGTGAAAAACAACAAGAAAGTGACTGAATCCCCGAACAGAGACACAATACAACCAGAAAACACTCCATAAAGAGGCTGTTGGATCTAAGAACCATCTTGTTGGAAACCCTGAAAAAAACCCAAAATAAATAAAATAAATGAAACTATGTACTTGCACTGTTTAAATATATATATAAAGTCATCTAAATTATATTCTCATATTTAAGAGTTTCAGAGATAAATGAATTACTATTATTAATTATGGGACTTTTTAGGTGTACTTAAAATAGAGATAACTGGATTAGCATAGAGCAGAAAAATCTAACTGTAATTAGTTATATTTTGTTGATACAGACTCCTTGTAGGTGAGTGTGTTTCTCCTTTGTTCACAAAACTTGTTTATGTTATGTGATTAAAAAAAAAAAAAGCAAGTGCATAGTTTCATTAAGCATTTGAATTTTTTGGCAAACACTATTTTTTTCTCCTTATAAATTAGGTAATTTACTTATAAATTTAAGTAATTAGCATGATGCGGATTTTGAAGATGATCTCAACAGCAACAGAAGCTCCCAGCGCCTTTTTGCCAGGAAGGAGCAAGTATATAACATTTATAATAATAATAATAATTGGTCTGCCTATTTTACACTTTTAAAAAGGAGTCTAGATTATTTCCCGCTGAGATGTAATTCGTTTTATTGCTGTATGAGTGAGTTTTATTATTCTCTACATTGTGGGTAAGTGAAGATGAGGAAAACAGGGAAATTAGAGCTATCTGAAAAGAGTTTAGGCCAAACTGTAATTTATCTGGAGGAGACATGAAACAGCTTGAAAAACTTGGGAAAACAAAGTGCAGAGACTGGAGGCATCAGTTCATGTAAGCCTCCGAGCTCTGCTGAAAGAAAAGGATGAGACGGATCAAACGCAGCACCTGAAAGGCTGGAGGGTGGCTGTCAGCCAGAGTTCCCACCAGAGTCACTGTGCTGCGTGACTAAATCATCAGTCGACTACAGGAAGGAGATTCAGAGTGATGACAGAGTTTCTGAATCAAAGAAGTGGAGCGGGTGTAGATTATCTGATTAAAGCCACAGGAAAGTTAATTAGTCTGATGGGGCTTTTTGGGCAATATACCGTATTAAACCTAAAAAAAAAAAATAAAATAAAAAATCTTCTTTCTCCCCCCACAGGAAGAGCAGCTTGTTATTTCATGCCAGGCGACTTCCTTTCATTCTTCTGCTCTCCACTGAGCAGGCAGCCGCTGTGCGTGACTGACGGCACTTATCCCCCAGACCAGACACCACACTGCGCACTTGGGTGGCTGCTTTGGGGCGATGACATTTGACTTCATCTTCCGTGTGGCATGTCCGCTGCCTTCATCTGCAGTCAGTAGTTGAATTTACACAAGCTTAATAAACGCAGTTTTTCGCTGTTTTCCCCTTTATGTTCGTTTATACTTTTATCTAACAGCTGCAGTTGCTTGTTACTTTAATTTTACACACACAGAGTGATTCCCAAACACTTGAGATTGTGGCCCCTTACTGATTTGCTGTGCTGATTTGGGTCACACTATATTCAGCAAATGATTCTGAAAAGATTTCCACTAATTCTGCGAAACCTTTTCACAATGGTTCCATTATTCTGTCCACGTTAATCACCCTGTAAATGTCCCTGTTTGGGGCCTGGTCTTTCAGAAGTTGTTGTTGTCCCGGCTGGTAAATGAACCCATTCAGAGCCGCCTCAGTCACCAACCTTCACCTCGAGGGCGGCTGGAGTTCATCGTGTTGCTCAAGGACACCACAACATGACACATTATTATGGCAAACACTTTCATCTGAATCTCTGCCGAGGACGCTCCGTGTTCTCTGGTACGTATGAGTTTGTTTGTCACAAAAACTCATTTACATTCTATTTGGTGGAAGGAAAGAAAAAGAACTTACGTGCTGATTCACTTACAGAGATGTTTTATTTTTCAGAATTTTGGTTTGTTTATCTCTTGAAATAATATTTGAATCCTGATCCAAACATGGTGGGATTATTCAGATTTTTATGAGGTCTGTGTTCCAGTTGACTGTGTGATTGTCGGAGCCAGGCCCGCCCGGATGTGAGAACCGTTTCCATCAATCCAAACAAAGTAGAAGGAACAAAAGCAGGTAAATGAGTTCGAGGGTAGTTCATTAAAAGAAACAACAATTCAAAGGAATTGTTGTTTTCTATTTCACCATCACAGTTAAAAAAATTTCAAAAACATAAAAGCCCAGAGAAAAGTCATTAAAACCAAAAGTGACCCTCTTGGATCAATATATCCTAACGTTGGTCTCTTCTCAGTGTGTAACCACCAACAATCCTTCCATCAATCACTTCCTGACATGTGTGCTGAACCTCATGAAAGCTTTTGTTGCTGAATGAGAAAATGTTTGTGAAGTCGCTTATTTAGTTAATTTCTCGTCTTATCGAGCCCTCACAGCGTTTCACAGCTGAAGCCACAGTCATGTCATGTCAACACATATCGCTCTCCTACACACACTCAGCCGCCGATGGAGCAGCAATCAGACTCCGTATCTGGACTGGGCACTGTTGGAGCTGGAGATTGACTCACCAACACAGACGTTAAAGTGATGCTTGTCAGCTTGTATGTACTTTCAGACATTAAATCCATATGTTGCCGAGCTCAGAGCTGTGCGAGGAAGGCCACGACGTGACATTTTCCACCAGACGCCACAAAAACTGAAGTCTTGGAATTAAATAGTCAAAGTGGACCAACTAAGAAGCTGCTGAGAATCAGAGGAGCAGTGGTTGTCAGCCACGTTTAAGCCGAGGAAATTGATTTTCGGGGCTCAAACGTGTAGATGATATGCTGCCACAGACGGGAGACTGTCTCTTCTTCTGGATGGGACTTTGTCACAGGTGTGCTGGGATGCACATCCATTGATCCAAATCTTCCTGTAGTGACTCTGTGTGCTTCTTTTTTTTTCTTGGACAAGAAGCAGATGAGCTCTTTCGTATTGATTTATTTTTCTCTTTCATTTTTGAAGCATGCACTGTCAAAGTAGCAGCAGTCTGTCCCCATGGCGGGTGGCCAAGCGGGATCGGCCTGTTTCACGCTTTGCATGGTTGGGTCTCAGACTGTGTAGGCATGTCTGAACAAACTGCAGGCAGAGATGGCTCAGTTTCCAACACATGCAAGGGTTTCTGACAGACTCTTGGGGAAATGGCTTCTTCTGGTTGGACGTCTGTCATTTGACTGTCTATCCTTCGTTGGCTGCAACAGCAGACTGACAGCCCCTTTTTAACCTGAATGCGACATTATTACTCGATGTGGGAGAGGAACCTGTCTCCCTGCGGCAGTAACTGGCACAAAACTGCAAATTAGCTATCTGTTTGTGTCAAACCTGCTTTTAATGTTGTTATGTTTTTATAAACCTGCTCCTGTCTCTGTGGTTCAAAGACAGGAAATGAAAAAGCTGCTTTATATAATTAATATCCTAAATCCAAATCCAAAAAGAAAGTCATGTCAGTTTTTCTGTTTATAGGCAGTTATTATGACCTCATAGCTTTTCATTACCTTTAAACTCTTTGACAATCTAAAAAAGATTGTACGGGCATTTTTAAACTCAACACAATCATCACACAACACATCTGGACATACCTGGGATTCTGTAGGTATTGGGTCTTGATTAAAAAAAAAGAGAGATTTCATATAAGATCAAGTGCATTTCTGAGTATATGACAGTAATCATGAAAAAATCTGTAAAAATATTTTACCTCCTGCTGCTCTGCATTTCCTGGCATCCACAGAGAAATGTTTCATGTGAGAAGCAGAAATACTGTAATAATTTCTTCATGCACAGTCGTCCCAGTGGAGCACACTGCACAAAAAGGAAAAGGTGTGAATGCTGCTGCAGACACCTCAGTGGTTACTTAGTTATTCATACCGCCATCCTTCAGCTTTTCCTGTTGTCAATAAACTCATCTTAATTTGGTGTCAAGAGGCCAAATTCACGTGGAGGTCTATAAAAATGGAAATCTAATCATATCTCCAGGTGTTTTCTGATTTCTATAGTCAAAAAAAAAACCACAAGTAAGTAAGTGATAAACCGTCTCTCTGTGAACTCTTGTTGTGACTTTCATTCTCACAGAGCGTGAACTGTGGCCTTTGTGTTTCTCCCTGTGGCGGGACTACCAAGGGTCACGACCCCCTGCTGCACGAGGCACTCGTTCACTGCAATGCTGCTGTTTTTCAAGCTCTGCCTGCTTTCACACCTCCACTCAGCCAGCAAGCCACCGCGTGGCACGCTGCACCGGGGTGCCGTTATTGGATTATCTCTTTTGGAGAGAAATAAACAATGCAATTGTGTCACATACTCGCAGTTTTGCCAGATGAACTTGTTGAATCCCTTGGCACTGATCACTCTGGTCGTCATGGCTGAAACATTAGCATATGAAGCATAATTGAAAAATACAAAATAAATTAGAGAATGTTAATGCAAAGAAATTCTCTTTAATTGAATTCTAAAACAAATCAGTTTTCACTACCTTATCGTTTGTGAACTTTGAATATCAATGTACTTTTGATGTAGATTACTTTTTTTAGTTTTTACAGACGCCCATTTTGTATCACATCCTATTTTTTTCTGCAATACATTTTCCAGTCTTGATTCCAGCATTTTTCCAAGACTCCAGGATTTATTATTTATTTTTTGGATTGGCAACAACAGAAGACAAGGCTGTCCTTGTTCAATACATTTTTAATGCCTAGCTGTCGGTTTTGTTTTGTTGTAAACATCATATCAGACTGCCAATATCAAAGGCTAGAACAGCCTTTAAATAAACTCTGAAGCTGTAATTACATGAAATATGGTCACTAAACTGCTATTGAGCCAAACTCTTGAAACCAGCTTTCTATTAACATCAACACTTCACTGAGCAAATCAACACAACCACACTTATTCGGAAACAACTGGTGCTTTCATTCTCCCTGCTCTCCATTTCATTTTTTTTATTCAGGGCAAAATATTTGTTTCCATCACAAAGCCATCGCTCATCAAAGTGACTGAATTGTGACTGAGTGGGTGTAAACCCTGCTGGACTTGACTGGCAATTGATACTGGAGTATTAGCTGTATTGTGAATACTGCGTGCATGGCTTCTCTGATTCCTCACCCCTAGAGCTGGTGTTTGCTCATACAGTGTATTAATTCGGCCTCACTGCTCCCCTCACTGCACCCTGTGGCATAATCTGAGTTATTAGATGAACAGTGGTGAGCCATGTCACTGTGTGCCATGAGTCTTTATTCACTCCTAATCTTTTGCATCTGTTTAGCATTTATGTAGAAAAAGTGGTAACACTGTGATGCAATCCACGTTGAATTTCGATGTGATTTATTCTGGGGGGAGGTGGGGCATTGTCTCTTCCCAGTATTTGTGTGGTGCTGTACAAATAAACTCTGACTAATCCATGTTCGATGTGCAACCTGACTCAAAATCTACGCCTCTAATAAAAAATGTGATTCTTTCAAGGTGGAAAAAAAAAAAAAAAGATTTCAATTTGCTATATTGGAAAATTATTTATTTCAATTTGAGAGCAAGGACATTTTTACGACAAATTTCAAAGGTTGGATATGAAAATAAAAGTGCATTTCGAGGGGGGTCAAGACGGCTTTTGTTTTACTCTTTATGAACCTTCCTGAGGTTGCAGAAGTGCACTCTGATGCGGTGGATGGTGCTAATAACTCAGACCTGAGGACAAACACACAGGCAGGCTGACGTAGTGGGTTCACTTGAACAGAATAAATGATGAAGACAAGGGCTGACACACAACTGACCACAGGTCTATAAATACAGCCTGAATAACAAGTGAGCTACCTGCCAGACACCCCAACAACAAGAAACACTGAGAGGTGAGACAGAAGTCTTCACCTATTTGTCATTTTAACGTCTGCTGCTCATTAAAATCAGATTTCACAGCTGATCAGTGTTGATGTTCCTCTGCTTGGCAACGTCACTGACTTTTCCATTTCCGGCGGGGGCGGAGTCAGCCGTCAGGTGTGAGTCATGGCCGTACTCGGTAGTTTATAAAGTATATTTAATCACTTTAAAAAAGAAATCATATCGATGTTTGAAAGGGGAAATAGAAGCCACGGCGGCGAGGGGAGGAAGTGCCGGCCCCGCCTCTCTGCACACGTTTCGCCGCACACCGGGATGAATTTCAAGTGCACCTACCTCCTCAGTGCGCATGTCAGAGGAAGACGACAGTTACAAGATGGACGGCGCCTCCCGGGCCGGATTAGCTACCTGTTCATGTAAGTATTTCCAGGATTAATCTGAAATAGTCAATGTGGTAATCGTTTAATGTTCGCTTGTATTATTTTATACATATTTTATTATGTATTTATTTATACATAATTTTGCTTTTCTACCATCTTTACTTGTTATTTAGCTGTAGCGTGTTGCTAGCATGATCTTGGCGCTGGTGTAGGTTAGCTTTAGCTGTAAAAACGGATTTCTGCTGATTAATGATTTAGTTTACAACAGACACAAACAAAAAATGGTTATGTGTCTCCACATACACAGTCCAAACAAGCTGTGTGTTTTGTTTTGTTTTTTTTTTTTTTTGATTCAGGTGCAGGGATCTCCTGGGAAAATGTTACACCCATGAAAAGATCCATTAAAAAGTACGAACATTTAACACACAGGTGGAAAATGGAAGGATTTAAAACAGTCAAACACTTTGGAAACTTGCTATACTGGCAGTTTTCAGAGTGTTTTTCTAACTGTGTTCAACTGACAAAAAAATGTGTAGGCTGCTGTCAAATGATAAAAAGTCTCTCAACTGACAAATGTGGTTTTTATCATTGAGTTGATTGGAACAGTCTTTCAGGATTTCACTGCAAGCAAGACATGAAAAGTGAATTTATCTACCAGCAAATACTTGAGGGGTAGAGCTGTCGAAATGGGCAAGTAATATTATTACCATTAGAAGACACATCATCCTGAACCACGAAGACATAATTTTGAACATCTGGCGTTATAACTGCTTGTGTAAGCTCATCTGGGTAGAACCAGCAGCTCAGACACAAACTGGGTCCTGGTAAAATAAACAGAATTTCTTCTTTTGTTGAGGAAACTTCATAAAAATTCATGATGTGTCTGAAATGTTTTAAGTGAAAACGTGATGAAAACTGGGACAGCAGCTGTCACTGGCAAGTGAGAAGCCTCTCAACATGTTTTTCCATCACAGAGAACCATGGTTTTCATATTTGAGATTTTCATGTTTCATTATCAAATGCAGAATTTTTTATGATGCTGCAAGGCAAGCAGGTCTTCCCTAATGGAATAGCTGAAAAATACAATTGTCTAAATAACATTGTCACTTTCCCTCAAGATTAATGCTTATTGTATGTTTTTATTATGCTGGTATGAGACAGGATACTGCAGAAAACCTGGAAGATGTCTTCAAACATAACTACGTGGATAAAAATCTCCCAGAGTAAAACTATTCTTTGAGAGAAATTTTGGTGAAGCAAATTTCTAACTCCTGGTGTTAAAATTGGCTCTTCTTTTTTCTTCTTTTTTAAATTTGCTTGCTAAATCATATATTTGATTTCATATTCGGTCACATCATTGACTTACACCAGTATTTCTACTTGAAATGTTTGAATCCTTGATCAAAATGTTTTCATATGAATTTCTGAGGTGTCTGACTGAAAAAAGTGACAAAAGCGGGGTGTTTAAAAAAAAAAAAAAATCCTGTCTGACTTATTGTGAGAATATGTTGTTCTCAGTACAGCTTGTTAGCTTGACTGCTTGTTAGTCATTCCAAAGCAGTGCATCAGTCAGCTGGTGAGTACAAAATACTTGTTACTGCACAGCATGTTGTATTATTTTTCGTAACTAGTTGTGTCTTCATAGGCAATGCCTGCTGGGAGACAAGACCAAGGCTCTTTGGATGTGATTAGAATGTTTTGCTCCCTCCTTCGCTGATCAACCTTCAGGTCATGTCAGATGAGGTATGAGTTGAAATATGAATGTACAATTTTGATTTGGTAATCAATTTTTCTTGTTTGAATTGTTTTGTGTTAGTCTTTATTTGTCAAGTGTTGTTGGCAGATTGATGAAGTTTATACTTAAAGTCAACTGTTTCATTTCTAAATTTATACTGCAAACAGAGACGAACAACTACTCAGCTTGCATTCACGCCTACGGTCAATTTAGAGTCACCAGTTAACCTAGACAGGCATGTCTTTGTGCGGTGGGAGGAAACCCACGTACACTGGGAGAACATGCAAACTCCGCACTGAAAGGACCCAGGCCGGGAACCGAATTTTGGCATAGTTCTATAGTGTAGAGCAGGTTTCCATCTGTATTCTGCAGTCAGCTTCTCATTTGTTCTGGATGTAAATGTGCTCCCACAGCCACATTGCGCAATATGTTTTTATTGGGATTTGAGAGGCAGTTGTTTCCTGTTGATTTGTGTGTGTGTATATATATATATATATTTGCTCTGTTGACAAAGGTTCAGTCACTGTCACTTATAAGACATATGGACTCCACAAACAGCAGCCCTTCCAGGGGGTTTTTGAAATGATGAAATATGACAAACAGACATTTTCAGCAGTTTTATGAGGTCGCTGGGTATCTTTGGGCATCAGGATGTTATCTAGTACTGTAAGTTTCACACTCAATATTTCATCATTTGGTATAAAACTCGGCAGCACAGAGATTTATTCCGTCTACCAGGCCTATTGCTAATGAGTTACAAATTAGTGTATTCAGTATGGCATTTTATGAGCACAATTAATTCTTTCTTCATTACATTGTCAGTGAACCACAGTCAAACATATAAAGGCAGAGAAAACAAAAATCTGACTGTGAAAAAGGAGAAGGTTTCTATCTTCACTTTCTGGTGGCCAAGCACACATGGATCTCCTCCACTGTATATTTACAGCGAGGCGAAACATCTGGGCACATTGGAGCCAATTATATTTCACAGGAAAATTTTTTTCCATAGTTATCTCGGTTAATGATTGTCTTGTTGCTTGGGTCCTGTGAATCAGGCATGTTGAGCGAGGATTATTGCCTTATCTCACTGCAGTCTGTGGGTTTAAAAACCACCTAATGAAGCAGTAAGAACAGCAGAAGTACAGTTTTACGCATAAAAGCATATTTTCACTGCAGGCTGCTGTACTTGTTCACACGTGGTGAAAAATTAAGTAAGGTTGTCTAAAGTCTAACGTGTCCTCCAGAAGGTAAATTGATTTCAAGTTGAAGTAGAGTTGGGACCACCTGTACATCTGCTTGTCTCCTGCAATCTTTCAGTCATACAAGGCAAGGCAATGGCAAGAGCTGCAATTGTGCAGAAATTATGTGATTCTATTATGTTTATGTGGAGCAAAATCTGAAATGAACTTTTCCAGAATCTTGTTAAATCCACAAGGAGCGAATACTGGGATAAAACCTTTTCTAAATCTAAGGGATTAATTTGGCATTAGGGTGAAGCTAAATTACATACAGTGTAGTTTTGCTGATGGTTGGTGGTTTTAAAAATCACATTTTGTCAACAGGGAAATATTGCAATATGGACTAAATGGGTTTATGTGCCTCCAACAAGTCAAAAAAACTGAAGAAAGGGGAAGGGGACTCAGTTCTGGATCAAAAATCTGCCAAGTTTTGAGTTGAGTTGTATTCAATTGAATTCTATTGAATCTATTGTAACAGGTGAAATGAAGTAATTTAATAAGAGTTACTCAAGAATGCTTTAGATGTGCATATGAATTGGCTATTAAAATACTAATAATAAGCCACCATCAGTTCACCGTGTAGCATATGGTGTTATGGTTTTTTTTACTTGAACTACTATACATTTAAATTCCAGGCCTCTTTGAGAAGTCACCCTGTTCTCAGAAGGTGAGGATTATGGTGAATGTATGTACCATCTGGGACTATAAAATTCACTGAGGTTAATTGTCAGTGTATAATCCCAAAGCAGCGTCATTTTTGCTCCCTGGAGCCACTCATTTTAGCCCGAAGAGAAGTTACCACCATGTTAGAGATAATTACACAAGTGAAGCGTAAGTGTCATCACACAGTAGCTTGTGGAATGTCACACAAACTCTGAAAAATGTGCGGTTCCTACTGACAGGATTTATTTTTTTATTTTTTTTTATTCTTCTTAAAGGATGATCCACTGTTTTGAACAGTCAGGTCGGTTCCAGTCGGCTGCTTTTTATTTTAAAGCTACACAGATCAAGTAACTTCTCTCAGTGTTGGTGAGCAGCACATTTTGTTCGCTTATAGATTAAGACACATTTGTGCTTCTGAGCTTTGCTCCCACAGTAGCAAATCTTCACATTTAGTGCTGCTGAATAAATGTTTGGTTCACGTCATGTATGGATGGGTAGGAATCCATGGTATTAAACGTATGAGTGATAAATTATTAATGACTGTACTGACGTTATCAACCTGGCTCTCAATGCTGGAGAAAGAAAGAAAATTAGTGTCCTATTTGTTTTTGCTTATCTCATTTATGGATGGGCAATTATTTTTGATTATTGATTAATCAATAACTTTTAATGATCCTTTTGTCTTTACAAAGGGGACCATTGTTATTTCCCTTATTTTCAGCTGCACCTTGAAATATTGTGTTAGCACCAAGTACACTTTTTACACCTGCATTGAAATGTGAAATTCCCTGTATTTGTGCACAGTGTTGTTAAATTCCCTGTATGTCACGATGTGTGGACTGTGTGTGGAGTGGGCGATTTTTGCTGGAAATGCACGTCCTTAATCTCGTTCTCCCAGAGGCAGCTCTCTGTAACCTGCTGTAGGACCCTATAACAGTTCCACATGCACAGACGCCTCTTTTAGTGAGGGAACCTTTTACTCATTTATTGAACAAGTCTTCAGCACGTGAGGGTGGAGACAAGAACCATGTATCGAAACATCGAGTGAGTTTCAATCACAGACGGGAGGTGAAATGTGAAGTTTTCGACCTCCCACAGCAGGGTTTTATATCATTACCAGCAGCTGTAATATATGTAATATGCAGCAGCCTGGAGCCTGCACGCAGCTCACTTAATTATGTGCACATGGGTTCATGATTAAAACTAACCATTAGTGACATGGTAAAGGCAACGCTGTTGCAGCTTGCTTCTCTAGAATGCCAATATTTACACAGCACATATGAAAAAATAAAATCAACGTACTTCTTTGCTTAATTTGGTGGTTTATATTTTTTTTATGGATTTATTTATTTAGAAAAATAACCAAGACATTTATTATTTTTTTTTTTTGTAAATGTTTATATATCAGGCTCACCAATGTAAAAACTCGAGTAAAGGCTTAGAATTGATGCAACAAAACAAAACAGATATGCCTAGCTATTGAGGGATTTTTTTCCGTTCAGCATCTGCACATCCAGCACTGTTAGCTGTTTCTCCACCTCCTGCATCCCTGCCAACATGACTGACCCAACCTGACACGACTGTTTTGAAATGTGATCAATAATCCATGGACTGGTTGTGTTTTGTGGCATGATGCAGACAAAGTCGCCTCAGCTGTTTTTTGTGACAAGTTAACCAAATAGCTGTCAGCCCCCAGCGGCAGATAGGAGCCTCATGCAATATATGTGAATAATACAAAGGATGCGTTGGTGTTGGGCCAACAAAGAGAAACCATTTCTCACTTATCAGTTTCTATGTGAAAGCACAGCCCTTACTGAGGTCAACCTAAGGGAGTTGCTGTTTTACCTCAAAGTGTCTCTTTGAATTCCTATTCAGACTATCAAGGCCGGTTTACACTAATGAGTACAACTTAGAAAATGAGCTGTGAGCTTGACTGCAGGCCAGCAGGTGACCAATTGGAATCAAGCTACAGTATCTAGTCTACTGGAACGCTATGAAACCTCAAAGTGAAATTGATTCAAACGTTTTATGTGAAATAGCTTGACAACTATTACAGATTGTCATGATATTTCACTTGTGTATTTGTGTTTCCCTCATGATGAATTATTAACTTTTGTAGCCCAGATTTTACATAGATTCTTTAAAATAACTCAACCTTGGATTAATTTCTATCATCTACCATCCCTTGAACTGAGCCCCACTTCGAAAATGTTAGCATGTTAGCAATGTTAGCTAAATATTATAGCTGCTAAACATCAGGATGTTAAGGCAGGTATGTTGTCAAAGAGCTTTCAATGGTCTCTTATATCTTAGTATTGTTAGTCAGGTAATTGTCTGTTTTCATTCTGTGTGGTATTTGCTTTTCTTGTCAAGGTTGCTGGCAGGCTAGACCTCGTCCTTGCTCTTCAATTTTCGGAAAGTGGAGCACATTTTGGGCTGATTTGAATTTTTAACCGGCATGTTTTTGGACTGAGTATTGATGTTCAGATTAAAAGGTCTCAGGGAACAGTCAGCGCAGAAAAATAAATTCAGATGGACTTCAATCTCCTGGTGTTGACAAATGGCAGCTGTCTTTGTTGCTGAGACCCCAGGTGGGCAGCACGGCTGCACTTTCAGTGTTGGGGGATTTCACACCCATCTTGGCAGAATAATGTTATTTTGAGTCAGACTGTTTTGGTTACTAGAGTGTAATGGTTCTATTGAATACAGCTTCTATGCCCAGCCAGATGACCACATCTGGAACAACAGACAAAAGTGGGAACAACAGGGAACAATAAAAGGCTCATCATTGTTCCAGCATGCACAGCAGTAAGGGCTACAAGTCTAGATTATGTTCCTGAGAAATTAATTTCTCAATTAATTTACATTCATTAATTTAAGAAGTGTCATCATTTGTCTCCAGGACAACCTATTTCTTGTTGTCCAACTGTGAATTTCTACATAAAGTAAATTTCTAGTCATTGAGCCAGTCACTGAGTTGCTAATTGGGTGAATTGCTGCCATATTTAGACATTTCTTTCCAAATGAAACTGGGTAAAAATCTGGTACATGACTGGAGTGTATATGGATGCCAACTGAAGATTTAGGCTCTGCTGTTTTGTCTCACTCTTGCTTTTCAAGCATACAGAAGCGTTTTACATGCTGAGCCCTGCATCCATAATGGCAAACAAGCTACTTCCTACACATATTGTCATCACCAGAGGAGAGGCACATAATTATTACAAAAGACACAACCAGCAGAGTGATGATTGCTTAGCTTCATAAACCAGCAGATTCCACCAGACCCGTGACAATTGGCTTACTGCAATAAAAGGTTTTTGAAGTTTTTTTTGCTAATTCAAACCCCAGAAGCCTTTAAATTTGTAATAATGACATAAAGATGCCATGTCATGCATGAATTTTAAAAGCAGGGGTGAGTGAAAAAGCAACCTCATACTTAAATAGAATTCTGTGTCCTGAAGTTGAAGTAAATAAAGTCTCAACTATTGTGGATGCCAGGATGAAGCTTTCTGCTGTGTAAAGGGACATTTAATGAGTAAATGCAGCTGAAATCTGAGCTTAGGTCTCTAGTGAGTTGGTTAGATAATGTTGTTTATAAAGTCATTTTACCACACATACTACATTTTTACCTTATTTTTCTCCCATGAGCTAATGCCCATGAACACCCACTCTGCCTCACTGTCTGTTGCTTGAGTCCCTGAATGTAAACCCTTGGGGACGGCATGTACATACTTTACAATTTAAATTTTGATACTTGTTTGGAGAAGGAGTTTGTATAAAATCTGCCTCATTATATCCATTTTTACAATATGCGCTGCATCTTGTGTGAAAAAAGGGGTGATTTGTTCCCCCTGAACAATTTGGCATCTTTGCTCAGAAAGGGCTTGGAAAGTGATTAGACTGTAACAGCTCTATTCACCAGGCCCTCTGTACCCATCCAGGCAGGCAAAACGTGTTTGAAAGACACTGTTCATCTGTGCCATTTGCACACATGGAGAGCTGATGGACAGCAACTAAAGATTCTTTTCATTGACTATTAATTCTTTAATTGACTCTTATATTATTGTGAAATGAATGAGTGCAAATGAACTGCCTGTATCTCCTTTAATTCCTCCTGCTCTATAATAATACCTTATGAAGAGTACTCACCAAATCAAATGTCCACATGTGGACAGTGTCGGTGCCACTGTGCTGCAAACAGAGCAAGATTGAAGACCACTATTGTCTGTGTGCATTGTAACAAATCAGTTTTTCATTCAAACTAAATGAAGCAAATCAAATCTTCACCTCGCCAAAAATGTATTGCTCTAGATTCACAGGCCAACAGAAAACTCATATAAAACAAAGGGAAGAACAGTTAGTAGAGTTAGATGTCTTCAGGGTGGAAAACCTCAGTCAGTAGTGACTGATTTTAAAAAAAGTCTGACACAAAGCTCTGTAGTCAATGAATGTCTCATCCGATGACAAATCTAAAAGCTTTAAAATCGATCAAAGATTCATCTCTGACTTTTCCGGAGTTTGTTAGCAATCGAAAATCAAAAAGAGTGATTTAAGTACTTCATTATTCATGAGTTTAGGTCATTATCTTTATTGATGACTATTTTGCAGCTCACAAGAACATAACTTCGGGAACATTGAAATATTTTTTTGATACAAAGGCAAGACAGAAATGAGCGTGACATTTTTCAAGCCATAAACACAACCACAACTTTTTAGCCCCCAATAATTCAATACTTGATACAATACAAATAAAAAGGGGGACTTTTTTTATTTATTTTATTTATTTATTTATTTTTTTTAAGGAAATAAACACTCAGTGACCAGAAAGACTGACCCTCTGCAAAAGACCTTCCTTTTCTGGGAAAGACTTTAGAGTTGGACCAGCCCTCAATAGGCAAACGTGGGAAGCATTTGGCCTTTCAATACCAGGACAGTCCAAGTTTATTCCCTCTTTTTTTGAGCCTTGTCCTGAATAATGAGCTGCATTCTAAGACAGATCACATCACAGCATCACTGTCTCATTTTGGAGGAGCCCAAGTATTTTCTGCTTAGTTCAACAGCTAAAAGTACAGCTAAGGCAGCGGGGGGGCTGTTTCATACAAAATTATATCACAGCAAACACCCACAGCATATGATGCTCAGTTTGATGTATAAAGCCCACACCACCGACCCCTAAAGGAGACAACTGAGTTTCTTCAAAGAAATGGAAAATCTTTTGCTGCCTCTGTAGGAATCTTTCCTGATGGAATATAAAAATTCAGGGGAGGGAAAAAACAAAACAAAACACAGACTGTGCATATAACTTTCCAAAGTTACATCGATGCCACAGGTCATAGAACATATACACAAAAGCATATTTAACATCCAGCCACAAATTCTACAGCTTGTTTACTAGCCCTATATTGCATGCAGTACAAATGATGAGTCCTCGTCTGAAAACACTTCACATTCTGTCACAGTGCACAAACAGTATTCATATAAAATTATGCCGACATAATACTGAACGCTACACAAGCTCTGCTTTATCTGCTGCAATGTTTAGAGGTCTCCTGAGGGTGCAAAGTGGTTCAAAGTGTTATAAAATGGGGTTGCACATTTTTATTATTTCGTTTCTGGTCACTGAATGTATACAGAGCAGAAAGATAGAAGCCAAGCATCGGGCTTTATAGCTAGGTCGGTCAAGAGTACAGCAGAGGGCAATTCAAATATAGACATTGTGTGAAAAATGTACTCTATTCCCTAAGTGCATTAAAAGCTGTATTGTCTGTGTGTGAGTCATAAAACAGAATGGATGTTTTTTCTGGCTCTGCCCCTGCTTGAAAGTAATTTCTGTTCTGGCAGTTAGTGCTTGGAAAGTAACTCATTTTTCATATTGCACCATGGATCAGTTTCAATGCACTTAAACGAGATCTGCTAATTCTAGCCACACTGGAAACAGCTGGACAACGGTGTGGTATCAGCTACACAGTGAATCGTTAGGGATTTCAGATGCAGCTTTGATGTTACCTGTTATTTCTTTGTGGATTTGTGCCAAATTTGCATCGTCTCTCATTGAAGGAATGATTAAGACATTATAAAAAGATAAATAAAATACACCCTGGTAAAACATAGAAACAAACAATACAGCGACAATATATCTGGATCATATGATGGCGCAAAGCTCATTTGTTCATTGCTCTCAAAAATAAATTACTTTCAAGAAGTTAGAGCACCGTGCCAGGATGAATTGAGTGCACAGTTACTGTTCTCATCATCATCAGAAAGCCAACAATATGTTTGTCCCAGACCACGTCTTTCAGCAAAACTACACTAATTTATAAACATTAGTTTTAATATTGTGGTTCCTGCAAAAACATGAGAAAGTTTGAATAGAAATAATCAGTCAGTATTTAAGGATTTAGTCCTCAACGTACAAACTCACTTGTTCAGAAGTGTTAACGGATGAACTTTGAATTATTCACTGAAGGAGGTTATGTTTTACTCTAATGTGCTTACAAATAACATATTCAGTGACATACCTAGGAACTGTGCTCATTTATTGTGAATGAAAGCTTTATATGAATCTGTTTAGCGGTCTACTTGTTGCATCATTCCTATAATGATTTTCTGTTATGCTGCCTGGCTTTAAAAAGTGGTAAATGAAAGTGCTTGTTATTGTTATTAATATATAGTAAACTGCAGTACCCAGCCTAACCTTTCACTCAACACAAAACTAGTTAACTCTCAAAACTGTCAAACATGAAACCAACTACAAGCACACAAAAGTAAATTTGAACACATCTTACTTATTTCTTTGGTCATTGGTCATGTTACAAGCGATAATCCTTGAGCTGCTCCGATCTATAAATACAACACTCCTGCTTCTGCTCTCCATCTTGTGTATTTGTTATCTGTTTTTTTTTTTTTTTTTTTTTTTTTCATATGAATCAGAACACCTCATGGTGCATTGCTGTTAGTGGCCGGTCTACATTTCATTGCAAAGTCATGTTAACCCCCAAATGCTCCCTCTTTAATGCAAGTTTTAAGCTAATTCAAGTTGGCCACCACCATGATGCCACCTGGCACTGATGCAGTTCTTGGCCAGTCTGCAAAAAACTGAAACCAGTTTCATGCATTGGTAGATTAGGTTGTAATATTATGTAATTTCTACTATTTATGTTTATGGTAAAAAATTAGAAAACTGTGGCACCATGACAGTGCTGTTAAAATCTTGCAAACTGTTGTGTAGTGTAGTGTTTTTGTCTTTTGATCAGCTAACGGCCTGGGTTGCCTGTGATTGTCACACTGGTATTTAAACAGCGCTGCTCCGAGTGCCGTTCTTAAGAGTCCAATAAGCTTTTGGTCTTAAGGTCTAATTTGCCAGAAAATATTGTTTCCAGTTAGATATTCGTGCGCATGACATTAACTTGATTTCATATACACTGTACATATCTCGATCAGGTGACTATAATTCTGTATTCCATGTAAATAATTATCATTCAGCCATGTTTATATTGATTATTTCAGCACGGGAATATGTTTTCCCAGAGGCACAGTTGTTTATCATTTTAAATATTCTAATAATTAGACTCAGTTCTTTATTTACAACAAGGTTACACTAGCTGTCACATGTAGTCAGAACCTTCACCATAAACCCTGCAGTTATACTTTGTGCAGACAATCAGAGGTAATAGATCGTGTGATGAATAGCCCTTCACAATTAATGCAGGACACAATTTACTCATCAGAATTTGTGTCCCAACAAAGAAATGTTTAAAATTTTTATACAACCTCATTTAACAACATTTAGGTGCTGACACAAAAACCACACATGCTAATACACAAGCCATTTACATGCAGATGATACAAAGGCACCAAGAGTCTCACGAGTCTGTGTAAAAAAAAAAAAAAAAAAAAAAAAAAAAGTATTTCATTCATACTTGTTTTCAAAAGATGAAACAGGAAGGAAATTTTTACACCACAGGCAGCAAAAAGTACTAATTAATTACATTCAATGCTGGAGTGTTTGTGCCGAATGTTTGTTGTATTGATGATTCATGATTCAAATGCCATCAATAGTCTTATAGACTGAAAGGATTGTTGAGAGCCCTGAATTCATTTGCAGGACCAAATCCTTTCAAATGGCTGCTTCTTACCCAGAAAGTATTACTGCAGAAAAATGACACTTTTAAAATTCTTTATTTTATTTTATTTTTTTTTTCCTTTTACTTTTTTAAAATTGTTGATAGTAGGAAATGCGGAATGATAAGACGTGATGCTTTCATGCATTCTTTTTATTTTTTTATGTTATGGCTCATTTTAGTTAGATTTAAAGATAAAGCCATCATTTGGTGCCAGATTGGTTCTTTAAAGACAACAAAACACTCACTTGTTGGTGTTAAGAGTACTTCTGCTGAGGTTGTTGGGTCACTGATGTGACTCAAAGTAACAAAGTTGCTGGACTCAAGCTTCACAAAGCAAAACCATACAAATATTCCCAACAAAGAGATCTGCTGGATGCAGGAACACAGCATGGCAGAATGAGCTGTGAGCACAAAGCATGATGGTGTGACTTCAGTATGGAGGTGGTAGCTACAGACGTGACAAAATGAAAGCGAAACCAGAAAACTACGTAGGATGACAGGGCCCATTAAAAGGTGACTATGAATTGAGCCTATGGGAGTTATTGGAAAGATGTCAGGCAAACGCTCCATAGAAACACTGAATGAGGAATCAAATATTGATTATTAATAAATGCCAAGATACTCTGAAGCGGTTCTGGACTCAGTGATCCATGGTGACACACCAAACACCTTACTAAGACACTAAAGCTTGGTTTCTCCTTGAATTTGTCACCTGACTGTATGTCTTATGCCATCATGGAGGCCCCTGTAGGGACAGCAGTTTGCTCTGCGATTCTTGTGGTTTTTAAAATTCACTCAACTTTATCATAAAATCTGAACCACTGCTGTTGTCGCACAAATTTCTCAAATTCACTGCTGTTGTACAGACAGGACCTCCAACATGGCTGCCAGTGACATGTGAAAAATGTGCTTTTATGAATGCATGATTTAGGACATTTCCTGATGAGGATCTTTTTCATTTTCTATGTCTTTGTTATAAAACTTCTGGGCCTTTTTTTTTTTTTTTTTTTCCTCCCATTTGACGCCACCAACAGCAGTGACTTGAATTTAAACACCTTTGAACCTAAAGTTTTTCAGCACTCTTTAACAGTAGCTACAATATTTTACACAGAAAAACAGATTCACATTAGCAATTGCAATTTGAACTTTTGACTCAGTGACATGTATTTATGGCAGATGATGCATGTTCTGGGACAAATCTGGTCACTGTACAGGCTAACTGATAACAGTTAAACAGATACATCTGAGATTGGCACATTCATTACAGCCTCATGAGATAATCATGAATAAATAATATTGAAACCAGCATCATTACACACTCAGGTGTGTTTACACTGCAGATTTAGGAATAAAAGCCCAGATAAAATGTCACTTGTAAGTAGATTGTTCTCATGAAGGCTACTAAACTAAGCCAGCAAAACCTAATGGACAGTGTAAGCAACAGTGTATACATGTTTAATCAATAAATAAAACTACTTTTAATAGCTATGGTAAGGTAGTTTGAAAAAATGTTGCGTTACTTTTTGAGAGGGAGGGGGTGTTTTGATTTGTCCAAGATAAACTCATTGTCAGACTACTTAACTGCAGTGACAGGCTCAGATTGTAATCAGAAGTAGGTCGGTCACCACTTTCACTTTGACAAGACTAAAAAATGACTTGATCAGTTGAGGTCAGGACATCGTTCCTCTGTAAAGGTTTCTGGAGCAAAATAATTATTTTACTTCTGAAATCTGCTCTTCAAATGTCACCGCACAGTCTTCATGCAAACTATGTGATAAATCAAGGTAATCAACCAAACGGATTCTTCAGGTCAGTCATTTAAGTTTTCACTCCAAACGTGGACATTCCAGAGACAAACTGCAAAAGTGGTGCGCGACAGTCAGTAAATTACAGTAGTGTGTGTATTCCCCCCCCAGTTTGTTTTTTTGTTTTTGTTTTTCTCTCGGACTGTTGTATTGAAATTGCCTTGGACAAATTACATATAAACGATAGCTTTGAAACTGCTTTGATGTGAGCAGTTTACTGTGGAGAGGGCAAGCAAAAATGGCGAGGGCAATTTTCTCGGTACACCTTTGCTTATCACCTCGAGGTTTCTGTATGTCTCCTCAAATAGACACTGCAGTCACACCCTCACTACTGCACGATGCCTTTTCCAGGTCTTCCATGACCAGGTCCTGCTGAGTGACATGATTGAGTCGCCTGGAAGTGGTTTTATCCAGACTGTTGAGAGAAATAGGCTCCAGAGAGGTTTGCATATTGTTGGCTGGGAGGACAGAGTTTCCCTGCAGCCTGTGCGAGTAGGGTCTCCTCTGCTGGCCGTCCGTCGCACACAGGCTGAACTTGAACACGGCTCGAAATCCACTGCGGAAGTTCTCGTTGAAGAAACCATAAATTATGGGGTTGACGCTGCTGTTGAAGAAGGCTAGCCAGTGGGCGAAGGGGTAAATGTAAATGTTGATAATTCTATACTGTTGCTCAGTCAGGCTGGCGTAGTCGCTCAGCATCATGAGGGTCCACAGAGGCAGCCAGGAAACAATGAACAGCAAAGCAACTATCAGAAGCATCTTAATCACCCTTTGCTTTTTCTTTGACACAGTGTGGCGGTTTTCATGACCCGGCTTCCCTCCCGTTGGGACTGCTGTTTTGAAAAGCGTAATGCCAATCCGAGCATACATGACCACGATGAGCGAGAGAGGGGCAAGGTAGATATTTGCAAACAGGACAGTGGTATAAATCTTCCTCATATCCTGGTTTGGCCAGTTTTCTCTGCACCAATAGAACGGACTTGTTTTGTTGTCATAGCCCAGCAGCACTCGAATTGTTTGCTCCTTGGTCACTTGTAGCATCACCCCAGAGGGACACATGATGGATATGGCCAGAACCCATATAATGACTATTATCAAGGTGGCTGTGGATATGGTCAGCTTCTGCTTGAAGGGGTAGACAATGCATCTGAATCTGAAAAAGGGATTTAAAAAGAAAAGATTGAATAAGGGAGATGCATGTAAACATGAAACCTAATTTTATCAGTTAGCTTTTCCACTGGAAATTATGACAGTGAAGAACATTTATTCTAAACAGCACAATGTTACATAACAAAAGTGGCTCTCAAGTCCAGACAATCCAATATGATCCACCAAAGCAGCCACATTATAGCCAGAGAGACCAACAAAACACTCTAAAAAGTGTTGAAAAAGCAAATGTTGGGAAAAAAAAAAATAAATAAATAAAAATTCCTGGACCTGCACCAAAACTAATGAATTCATCTTTGCCCCACGTTCTATCCCACAACTGAGTTTCAGATCATTTCAACACCATTTGCATAATCCTGCCAAATGAACTTTTAAAGGGGAGAAGGACTATTGCTGAAACTCTCTGGGTCCTGCATATAGTAGTATGTATATGCTGAGAGTAGACAGTATTATTAGCTCAGAGCACCAAAGCAAAAACAAAACATAAATTACAAAGGATTTCCGACAGTTCTGTGTGCTGCAAAATAATGTACAAGACACTGACGTTATTGCTTATGCTTCATCTTTTTCTCTCTTCTCTGTAGTGCAATTTGTACTGCAGATCAGTGTCCAAACACGGCTGACGCTTTTAAAAACATGTCTCCTATTTTACTACTCCGGGGCCTTTTTTCACCAGCCATTGTTGTCACGGGTTTAGGTGGGACCCGAGAACAGCACAACAACAGGAGTATAGATTAAAAAAATAATAATAACTCCTTATTCAAATCATTGCAGCAACTGAGCAACAATCCACAAGATTTTTCTGAATGTTCAGTTAGTTTCCCTGCTGAGATGTGAACTGAGGTGACAGCAAGCCTTTCGAAAGAGGTAGCAGGCAAGTGCCAGGCAGGAGAGCTGGAATGACCAGAACCAGGAGATACACAGGCACAACTCACAGTCAGAGGCAGAAGGCAGGTCCGACTTCCAGGAGAAGTGGTCAGGGACAGGCAGAGTCAATATCAGGAGATCATTCCACAAACAAATGCTGGAGACTAATCTGACAGTGTCTGTGAGAACACTGGGCTGTTAACATATCGGCTGGCTGATGAGGTGGTGAGGCACGAGGTGAGTGTGGGCTGAATGTGACAGTTGTATGAGATGTCCTACTGAAAGTTGAGCCAAATCATGGAGTTGACACTGGCAAGCTCAGATGCAACCAAGTTTCTTTGTGATACAAAAACATTGTTTTCGCAGGCAAAACACAAGAGAATGTGTGTGCTCTGTTTAAAGATTAATGCTTAAAACTGATGTGTGAAATTGACATTCAGTTCTGGAAACTTCCATGAGACTAAATTCTGTGCATCCAGGATGCAGTCTTCACTTTCATAACTATTTAACCATCTTTTTATTGTTTTATGAATAAAAATGAAAAGACTTATCTCTGTTGTTTAATGATAAACGTGTGTATTTATTTCAAGAACTTTTTAGCAGTGCACTGTACCTCTCAGCGACAAGATTGTGGGTTCAAACCCCTTTGCCGGTTCTCCCTGGCCTAACTTGCTCCTAGCTGTGAATGTGTGGTGGTGGTGGTGTTGTATGTATATGATGTTGACCAATCTGAAGCTTCTTCAGACGATAGGCGTGTCTCATCAGGTGTTGAGGTTGTAGTAAACACCCTGCATTCGAAATTTGTTAACGACTGATAATAAGCATTTTAATGTTTATGGCAGACTCATCTTCGCAAACGTTTTACGGGAAAGAAAATGCATTCAGGTCCTGCTGGGAAAGAATGTGAGAGTTGATAGTTTGACCACAGGGGTGCAGACACTTTCATGCCTGAGTGACCTGTTAGTGATTCTGCAGAATCAGTGTCTGTGATGCCACCATGCTGGAATAAATGCTGCAGGGTTCCATGGGGATAAATACATAAACAAGATTGTGTATGAGTACACTGGCTGAATGCTGTGAGACAGAGCTCTTAATCTTTCCCCCCCTGCAAAACACGATTCTTATCATTGGCAGAAACTGTCTGTAAAGTGGTGCATCATTCAAGCTCTCCATCCTTTCCTGAGGCACAGCTTTATTCATTGATTTTTATTTTATTTATTTATTTCTTTCACATGGTGACATTACTTCATGTCCAGGATCTGAGGACCAGTGATATCAACACCAACTCTATCAGTTTTATAGCTTGTAGAGCTGTTGCTGTCCTCTTGTCCACCACAGTGCCCCTTTAATGCGGTTGCATGTGTGTTTCGTCGGCAGCAAACTGTTTCTTTACAGTGAGTCCATGAGGCCTTTACTGGTGTTTATCAAGAAATTGAACACAATGGAAGTTGTCATCTTGATAAACAATGAGGCAATGTGGCATGGTTTTTTTTTTTTTTTTGTTTGCTTGTTTGATTCCAACAACTGAACTGAACAAGAACCAGCTCTTGGGCCTTTCTTTGTAAGACATCTACATTTACTGCAGCATTATCACCTTCACAGTGGAGGTGTTAGTACTCAATAATAAGACAGTGTGGAGCCAATAATATGAAATATTAACAAGTAAATGTAACCTAAAGGTTTTAGGGCATCCAGATCACTTCCTGCCCTTTTTCAGGCTCTATCTTTTGTTGGTTGAAGAAAGCTGTGAGGTATGGATGAAAACACAAAAAATGTTGGAAGTGAGCCATTTAACTCAGTGAGATTGAGCTGTTTAAGGCTTTTGTTTGCACATTAAGAACTTTTTGTGGTTGCAGTTGGAAGTATGGAAGGTGCTTCGAAATGGAAATGTGCTCTGATGTTTAATGAAGCAGTAATTGTAAAGTCTAGCCACTATACCTGTCAACAGCAATAGCGACCAGAGTGAAGACAGATGCTGACACAGAGATCCCTTGAACCATGCCACTCATTTTGCAGACCAGGCTTCCAAATGGCCATCCTGTCAACAGGAAAGATGCATTTAGCTGATTTTACCATTGACATATTGAGTTCAGATAGGACAGAAAATGCAGGAATTCACCCTGCGTCAATATTCACAAATAAATCTGTGTACAGGGGGATCAAAATGTCATATCTGAGTGTCTAAAGACAGAACAATCCCTTCTTTAGCAGCACCTAATAGGGCAGCTGACAACGTGGGTGTAAGCTTTATTATAAAGGTTGACTGAATGAAAAGCTGTCTGAAATTCATAGTAGAAATCCAGAAGTCCAGTTTTGCCTGATTGAGATTTACTTTTTTGGGTTATGTCTCCTGCTTGAGCTTAAGACTTCGGATTTAAGACGTTATTTAATAACCGCCAGCAATCTGGAGTCTGAAGACATAATCATTTAAAAGGAGGTTGGGAAGGAAAGATTTAAACGAAGCTTGACCCATATCAAGAACTTGACATTGTAATGTCAATGTTTCCCGACCCGCTTTTTTATCACTTAAAAACAGACATAATGATGTTTTCTTCTTCTTAGTAGTTATTTATCATCTTCTACGATGAGGAAATGTTTATTTATTTTTTTTTTTTAAATGTGTTCCAAGGTAGTAGACTGTGTGTGTGTGTGTGTGTGTGTGTGTGTGTGTGTGTGTGTGTGTGTGTCAAAGCTTTATTCCCGTCTTAAAACAAGCCTGTAAATCCAAATACAACGCTCGTCACAATGAATAGCACCATACCTGAATTCTGAATGACTTCAGAGTTAAATGCATTAACAATTATATGTCAAGGATTGGCTTGCATAATAGTGTAATTATATCAAGTGCCTTGATTTGGTTGGCTGTATAAATAAATCTGATTTTATTTGATATCTCAGACACAATTATTGGCACTCCTTTCAACAACTTAGATTAGTTCCTCAAACAAAAGAAGAACCTCTCCATGGATAATTTTTTGTGTCAAATGGCCTCAATAAACTGATTTTGGTAGGTTTACTGCAGAAACAGGACATAAGTGTTTGTTTTTTATAAACAGAAAGGCTGCCTGAGACATAAAAAGGAAAAAGGGACAAGACTAATATTTGAAAATTCATAGGAAAGCCAACCTTATTCTGGGATAGCATGTGAACAGATGAAACCAAAATAGTGCTCTTTGGGAATGCAGCGTTATTAAAGGAAAAAATATTGGTGGTTCCGTTACACTGATGATCATTTTCTTCTTTTGTTGCTGCAAGCATCGATTGTATGAAAGGAATGATGGGACCATGGGAATACTGAAGCACTTCTGAGCAAAATGTGTTATGCAGAATCACAAAACTGGGTTTTGGGTAAAAGCCTTGAGTTCTTAGGCAGAACAACAATTAAATGCTCCCATTGAGTCTGAAAAATAAAAAACAGTCTGTTTTTTAAACTTGTAAGCAATGAACCTGTGAGCAGACTCCTGCAGTCCCTAAACGGCTTGAACACGACAAGAAGATCGTGGAAGACTGCAGAAAACATTTGGAGGCGTCACTGGCCCCAAATCTTCTGCTTCTATTACTGAGTGGTCCCAATACAAGTACTAAAATATGTTATTTCCAGTTTTATTTTCAGTGCTGAAATTCATTGTCACAGATGCTTTTCAGCGTCATGATCTCCAGGCATCACTTAGAGAGTTTTTCAAAGACCTCAGCTTCAGAGGTTTGGAGGTCATAGGTTCTATTCTGGAGGATGGTAAAAGTTAATCATTTGGATGAATCGATACAAGCCAATAGAAAAATCAATGACTGCAATTATCAGCAGAAATCCCATTATCCACTCTTGTAATGTTTTGGGTAACATCACTGCTTTCACATTGTCCTCATGATGATTTCATGTCAATCACACATCGCAAGGAGCCAAAAAGCGTTGACACAGATGACAGAACCCCCCCCCCCACCCACCCCTCATTGTTGTTATCCACTGTGGCCATGGAGACAGTTGCAGAGAGTGATATCTAGTTTTCATTCATGTAAACCACACACAGAGCTGGTGGGACGCAAACTTCACAACATGCATGCAGTCCAGAAATCAGAGAAAACAAACACCAGTCCGAGTATCCGCCTGTCATCACAGAGCCAAGGGGGTCATGATGAACTGGGTCAGAGCCGGTCTGTGATTGACATGGTACTCTTCACTTCACAGCTCAGCCCCCCACCCCACCCCAAACTGCTCCCCGCCTTGACTTGATTTGACCCCTTTTATATCCCCCTATGCAATGCCTTGAAGTGCTTCAAGCAGAATCTCCATTTGCAATGAAGGTGAAAGGTTGTTTTTTTTTTAATGGCTTGGCGTCTTGCAGAAAGGTCTTTCTGCCCCATTTGATCAGATGGTTAGCCATGGGAAAAACATCCAATGAGTCCCAGTCGACTGGAATGATAGTAGTACTTTCCCTGAATTGCTGAATGTATGAATGGTGCCATACAAAGAAAGTGTTCTTGCTTTGCCTCCTTTAAACTTTAAACAGATTTAAGGTAGGCATGAAGCTTTTCCTGAATAGAGCTGTAAATTGTGTGCTTGTATTTTGTTCACTATCACTATGAGAACATGCCAAACAGCACAAAAATGCCTCTGTGGTAATAAAGAGTAAATGGCATGTAATTGCCCATTCAATGATGACCCTGAACTAATAAAACTGAATATGGAAAATGTAGGTGATCCATAACCATCACAGCAAAACATTTGTCGTCCAATTGAAATCCTTATGTTTTAACAACAGCAGGATGTTTTTAAAAATGCTCAATCATTTAAAGAAAAAAAAAATCATCTTTTGAAAAACTGATGGCCTTTATTTTCTTTTCAATCAGTTTGGTGGTAATGTAGCTCATCCAGAATTACTGTGTCTGGCTGTGAGTAGCTGAAAGAAGTAAAAGCTTACATCCTCCATGAGGCATCTGAACTCGTACCCAGCATCACTTGCCTTCAGTCACTCGTGAGATTTGTGTCAGCCAGAGCCAACTGTCAAGTTGAGTCAGTGCCGTGTGTGAACGCCCTGCTGTTACTTATGCATGCAGGCAGGACTACGGCCACCACCGTACAGTAAATCACATTTTCAGCCGCTGGATGTCTTTATTTTTCACCAACGCAGTCTGTGTCACAACGTTTATACGGTTCATTCCACACATGCTTGCCTCCACTTACACCTTCGGTCATTCATTTTAATGCAAGTCCAATCAAAAAAAAAAAGGGGGGGGGGGGTTACGGTTATTGGAAGGATTATGAAGGCCAGCAGCTCTCAGTGGCTGTGATTCTTCAGTACACAACAACAACAACGTGGTTGTTCAGAACAACAACACATAAGTCTTTACCAAATCTAAATCTAGAGATAAGCCTGAGAATGACACCACTGAAAGGTTTGAACAATCTGCCCTTCATGGCAGTTCAATGAAATTTCAATCCATACCAATGTGTTCAACTGTTACTGTCCTTAAGATCACCAAAGTAATTTGAGTAATAGTCCCATGGAAGCAGCACAATGAAATTGTTGAATTACTGGTTTACTTACCTGTAATAATGTTGTCAAGAAGTGTTGTGGGCATGCAGAAAATCCCAACCAGCAGGTCGCTCACAGCGAGATTCAAAATGAACAAGTTGGTGACGGTCCGCATGTTTCTGCTCCTCAGCACAATGAAGCAGACCACTCCATTCCCCACCATGCACACCAGGAAGATCAGCAAGTAGGACACGATGAAGATGGCCGCCGTGGACGGCTGATGCAGGTAATATCCAACATAGGTGATGTTGTTCCTCGGTGCGACAGACTCTGCGGAGGAGTTGTAAAACGTCCAGCTGTCATAGGGTTGAGTCAGGTTGGTCTCCAGGCCTTCGGTCATTTTAAACCTGAGAAATTGAAAGGTATTAACGTTCAGGACTGAAGTCACATTATTGGCCTTAACTTTAGTCTTTAGTTTTATTTATTTTCCATTTTTCCTTTTTAATCCTTAAATCCTCATTTCCCAGACAGTTGTTACATAAAAAAAATAATCATGGGGTAATCGGCATGAAAAATAAGATCTGGTATTTTTCACTGTAAAAGTTCTTTATGCATGAAAGCTTTGACGACTTAAAGAGAACATTGATGAGCTAAATTAATGTGAGCACATAAAATCCAACTGTCAAACTACAGAATCTGAAGGACAAGTAACAGAACTGAGGACACAAAGTTGATTATTCATAGAAAGTGAGATTATTGTGACCTCAGAGATGAAAAGGTCTTCATGTTCTCCTTAATGAAGACGTTCAGAAGAGCTTTTGAGAGCATAAATCTATCTGTTCTATGCCACATAATAGTTCTGCTGCTGTTTATTACTGAGTGGAAATGGGGAGTTTAGATTCAATTAGTTTGCCTCCAAAACCCAATGTTAAGTGAGACGTGTAATGAAACCAAACATTACTTTCATTTTATTTGCTCGTTTTGTCCAAAGATCGTGTTTTAATTTCACCGGTATGATACAGAAAGTAAACACTCCTAACAATTTGAACAATTTTAAATCAGCTCTCTTCACAAAAAGGATTTAAAAAATCATGAATAATTAAACAGTTCTGAAACTGTTGAATTATGATTTAATTTCTTTATCTCTTTCTGACATTTAATATTGGAAATCTCAACCAGTCGCAGTTTTTAGTTGTTAATGTTTTTGTTCCCAGGTTATCTGGGAAATGAAAGCTGAAAATGTGCTTTTTAATGACACTTTTAATCGTTGAATAATAGAGTTAACCCAAGTTTAACTTTTGATGGTGTTTTCGGTAAATATTAATGTTCTGTTTCATTGCCACGACTGGTCAAAGCATGCTTTAGTTGGTTTTCTGTTTTCCCTGGAGGATGCACTATAAATCTTTCAAAGCCTCCATATCAAACTCTACTAATGTGTTTAGAAAAAAATATTTTAAAAGAATCCCTTCGGTGATGTGACTAAATTAAAAAGTGAAAATGTTGTAGACAATTTTTATGGTAATTTCTCATTACCATTATCCTGCAGTCTTCAGAAAAAACATCAGCTGTAGTGGCTAAACGACACATTTAGAGAGATAAGGAAATAGCTATCGACATGAAAACGGGCCCAGGAATGCAAATTCCAGCTTTCTCCGGCAGCTGGAGACATAAGAGTAGTTTAAAGTGGATTTTTAGGAGTTAGGAGCAGATAA